>NC_139511.1:66925783-67224869 GCF_008360975.1 Lichenostomus cassidix
GCTATATCAAAATGTGTGGTGGACGAAAGTAACAGAGAATTTTGCATATGCCAAGTGCCCAGGGAAAGTCACCAGCTGCATCCTTATGTTTTTCACCAAGGGAGCTGAAATGAGGCAAGCTTTAAAGAAGGTCAGGAGCACTGATGCACAGGAGACAATGACGGCAGAACAGTTGTTTGTGATTTAATGCTCCCCACATGAACACCTGCTTGTAGGACATTTATCATACACAATTCAATGGCTGTTAGTTCAGTGGCTGTTTCTCATAGTGAATCAGATAAGAAGTATTGGGGTTTTAACATCTTTCTATAAAATTTTCATTTAAAAGAAAATAATGTTACATTTTTAAATGGTGAAAAGAGGAACGTTTAATGGGATTGTGATTTGTCCCAAGAAAGTGAAAAGCTGTTTATCAACATGCATGTTTAAAGGCATGTGGACTGTTCTTCCATCTATGTCAATGGAGCTAAATAAGAAGAAGGCAGATTAAATCAGGGTATTCCAATAATTTATTTGCCCAACAGTAAAAACATAATCATGAGTCAAAAAAGTTAACGCTATTTTCTCTAATGCTTATACTTTGTTAAGTGAATATGAACTTTACTTTGAATTTTCTAAACTCAGCAGGCAGTTTTCTCACAGTCTGGGTCAGCTTATATTTTGGAATTCACACCCCAAACATTTTATTTTAATCTTTTCATATTGCATTTTGCCCAAATTCTGCCTTTGTTGTAGTTGATATTTTTTGTCCTAACTTGATGGTGTATTTCCCTTCTCAGTGGAAACCTAGAGCAACCCCTAACAGCTAAAATCAATTGATATTTTATGAATTCCATTAAAAAAACATTGTTCAAACTAAATCTTTTTTGCATCTCATAGATAAAGAAGGAAAAAACATTTTTAAAGACTTGAGGATCTTACCTGTTTTTTTTTTCCACCTTTACCAGGTTTTCCTGCCTTTCCTCCTTGGCCCTGAAGTGAGAACACATCCAATGTAAACTTTCAAAGCACCTTTTTTCCTAATTTAACCCAAGCAGAATAAAAGTTTGATGTTTACCCCAATGGTATGTTTTAAAAGCCGAGTATGCCAGCTTTTAAATAAGACAAAAATAGATATTTGTCTATAAATTATCTGAATGAAAGACAGTCACTTTCACAACACAAGACAGCAGTTTATCAGCATGAAGAAATCTTAGGCTCTGTCTCAGTTACTTCCTGTCAGTGATACACCCAAATGTCATACACACATTTTAGTGCCTTGGTCAAACACAATAAAAGGCTGCACCTGTCCCAAGTGCCTTCATGGCACGGGAAGCCCAGAGACAGTGGATCCACACCCACAAAGCCAAAAGTACTGAAAAAACATGGAAAACACTGATGAACAGCTGGGAAATTAACCACTGTCAACCGCCCTGTACATATGAAAGCACAGGAAATTTGTTATGACAGGCTTTAAGGAAAAGAGTTAAGTAGTTGTTTACAGGGTACATTGGAGAGGGAGACTACCATACCCAGAGTTTAAGAAATCAGAGAAGGGCACCAATGACAAAGCTTTGTGAAAATTTAACAGAAAGTGGAAGAGGAAATTAAGTGGATCCTTTTGAGGAGGCACTGAGGGATGGACAGGACTGTGAACCCTGAAGGCAGAGAGAGAGCTGATAAATCAAACAAAGGAAACAACATTAGAAACCTTGGCAAGAGCAGTTTCAGGGTGGATCACAAATAATGTGAAAAATCCATGGTATGGATGAAAAAAGCAGAGGAGTTACTTGGGAAAAAAGTGTTTGACTTTGTGACAGAAAAGAAGGGGATATTAGACAAGAGGGATGGAAAATGACAGGGTGGGAGCACAAGCTCCCATGGGCTGATTGATTTTCTTCAGAAGAACATTAGAGTGTGCCTTTCAGCTCAGATCAAAGGTCCACCTAGCCAAGTATCTCTCACCAACAGTATTCAAAAGCAGGTATCTATTCTGTTCTCTCCAGGCTGCCCTCTCAGCTTGCCACAGGGACTTGAACCAGAAATGCTATCCTTTTTATTTCATATCAGTGAACCTTTTTCTCCACAAATTTATTCAGTCATTTTGGAATCGATGCACAGTTTTAGCATGCACAACTTCCACAGCAAGGACTCCTGTGGCACAATTACATGGTAATGCAAAGAACCACTGCTTGATTTTTAAGTCTGCCACTGGTTTCTCTCGTCTGGTTTTCCTAGTTCTTCTGGAAAGCCCAGCTATATCACAATATCTATTCTTCATTCTCTCTTCCATATAGCGTATGAACACTTTCAGGAGCACAAACCTCTACAGAGATTCCTACACTCCCCTCATGATTCCCCTTCATTATGAAAATGAAATATTCACTTCCACCACCTAATTCCTATGTATTAAACAATTAAGCATTCATAATGACTTTGACCCAGAATCCCCAAGCATTGTTTGTCAAGCCCCATTACTTGTTAAGACTTGACAATAAGAATTCAGAAAAGAAATACTTTCAGAGGAGAACAAAGTGCAGCAAAGATGTGAAGCTGTGTCTTTGTGTTATTTCTCTTTGTACAAGCTAAGACACATAAGACTGCTATTACTAACAAGGCACTGAGCATTATCTTTATTACAGAAGATACATATTAAAAGCAACGAAAAATTAGCAGAACAATACATTTCTATGCTTAGAAAATCTGTCTCACTTTGAAATACAAATTTTTATGACCCAGGTGGAGAAAATAAAGTTATAAGGTTTTCTTTATACTCCTGTCATGGGCTGGTCTCAGAGCAGAGAGGCTAAGAGATCCCATGTTGCAACCATTACTGAGACCTCTGGATCACCCAGCTGGCCTGTCTCCCCAATGTGATTGCTTGGCAATGGGCAACAGAGGATTCTATCCAACAAGAATCATGCCATTTGTGAATTAGATGTGACTTAAACAGATTTTCAGAGCAGATCTTTATTCAGATCCAAATCAAAATCAAATTCTTAATTTTAAACATGAAACAAAGTCTACTTGCTATCACAGTAAGTATAAAGCAGGAAGACCTTTGTAAATGGGTCTATAAAAGCATTTATCTGTTAGCAAAGGCATTGACAAGGCAATCCGAGGATAATTGGTTTTAGCAGTTGCACAGATTTCAATTAACATAATCCGAAGAGCCACCTGTGAATAAGTATCTGCAACAGTATTAAAATCCAAAAGTGAGACTAAAGAAAAGCTAGAGCTATGAGAGCACTGTAAGGAAGCAGCACAAACCCTGACCTGCTTCCCATACCATAAAGGATTTGTAGGGTAGAGCATGAACTATTTTCCTAATCAACCAGGGACCTGTGGTTGGTTGGGTCTATTTCCTTTGTAAAGTACAATCACGGGTTTATGACTCTAATTTAATGATACAGTACAGAACTGGCATGATAGAGGGGACCTTGAGGAGACCCAGGATATGGCACAGAGGTAGGGGATGATAAGTCATGGGGCACATGCTTGACATTGGAGACCCCACAGTTGTTAGCATCTCACCAGTGGCCAGTTAGAGAATTGCAGATCTGCAGACATGGGAGCTGAACAAAACCTGGTTTAGGGGTAGCAAAGAAAACAAAAAAATAGTATCTAGCACACTGAAAAAGCATCATATGTGGTAACATCTGGTGTCATGGAGAACACCACACCAATGAAGAAAGGGAAATGTGAAAATATATTACCTAACACATAAAAGAAACTCCAAGTGAAGAAGAAACCGTCAAAATGGACATCTTATCTTCCCCGATGAAGGTCTCCAGTTGCTGATAACTTGTCATAACATCCCCATCAACACCACCACCAGCAAAATTAAACCATCATCTTTAGGAACCAGAGGACTGGAACAAGGGTGAGCACAATCCCAGAAAAGAGGTATAAACTGGGAAGCTTGCATGCAACAACTTTAACCACATTGTCACTATTACTGGGGTGTTTGTTTTTTTTTTTTTGGTTGGTTGGGGTTTTTTTTTTGTTTGTTTTGGGCTTTTTTTTGGATTTTTGGTGTTTTTTTGCACAGATATACCTCTTATTTTCTGTAATGAATACATCTGGACTGATGATAATGTTCAGACTAAAATTTCAGTCACACTGACATGAAATTTTTAGTTATATATATGCAAATTGTGCCTTCTCTTTACCCACAAACAAGAGCTTGAGTGTAACAAAGTTAACAGACTCTTGCAAAATAGAGAACTAGGCTCTGAAAGTCTTAACTATGACCCTATGTGGGTTTTTAACCTGTATTAAAATATAGCTGAGAGTACCAAACCCAGTTCTGTATGACTGGGAGAGGGTGTTCAAGGAAGAGGTCTCTTGGATTTATCAGTCAGTGGGATTTATCAGCCTTCTCCATATGCCTCATGCCTGCATTCTTACCAGCCTCTACTTGCCGACTGTGACACCTGGCTCTGGGGCTCTCTGGAACTAATTAAAGTAGTTCACTACAGCAGGGAACAAGCACATGACTGACGGGACAGTTATAAAATTACACTTATTATTTCAGGCATTTTGAACTAGAGAAGCTCCAACCACTTCCTCCAACCTGAACAGTTATGCTTTAGAACTGCTTTGTTACCACACAGATCCTTGGCCAAGTCCTGCATAGAACAGACACAGTTAGGCTACTCCAAAAGCAAGCTAAACCTGAAGTGGGAGGAGGGGATCCAGCACACAAAGATCAGTGTGGGCCTGGGGCTTTCTTCCATGTGTGCTCCAGAAAGAGGACAGCCATACCTGGAGCAGGTGAGCAAAGGTTTGTCTGACAGATGGAACAGAGTCTAGCAAGGAGCTGGTCCTTAGCTTATTATGGGGTCATTCAGAAAAACTCTTGTCTCCTGCCCAGATAAAACATCCTTCACAACACAGTGTACTACTTCAACAAGAACAAAAGTAGAATGTCTTATTTTTTGGATATTCTGGACTCTTGCAAGTGTAGGTAGAGAATGTAACTCCACTTGACTCAGTACTCTGCAGAAGCCAGCATAAAAAGCAGAAGACATGTATTGCTCTGCAAGCATCATTCCTGCTACTGCTATCTATGCTGCAGAAGGTTCATTCCAAAGTAACTCAAACTTTTGGAACCCAGCTGAAAGGTAGCACAAACATGAAAAAATAAGCTGGGGAAAGATGAGACCCTAGTATTTTGGCAATATTAGCAGTAGGTGAAGGTCACCAAAACCAGTAGATCTGTTTAAAACTATTACAAAGAACAAGTAGGGAACAAACATAAGTCAGTCAAGAATACAAAATACTCTGCCTCCTAATTCAGATAATAGCACAGATAACACTCCTGTGCCACTTGAAGAAAAGGGTAATTATGACATCCCTTTTGCTTGGTGTATCTGCACTTTGTTCTTTTGCTGGGCTTTTTTGCAAGTTCCTGCTCTCTGTTAATCTTTCCAAAGCCAGCACACTGTCCTTTTTTATGCCTTTCCTTAAAACTTCTCTCTGCCACATTAGCTATAACGAGTCCTGCAATACCACCTAGCTAGTTTGTGTCCTGCCACCATGGCTCAGAATGATTGTTATTGCTTCTTTATTCTTCTTTTTACTGTAACAATGCATTACCCATAAACTGTGATTAAAAATTTAATCCTTTTGCTCTGACAGCTACTTAAAATACACTGCACAAAGTTTGTACAATAGGGAAGAGGTCCCAAACACATCTGCAATACAAATAAAAAATAAATTATAACTGTGGATCAACATAATGACTGTATATTCACTAGTAAGAAATTTACAATAACTTGCCTTCATATGCATGTTTAAAATTCAAGCACATTTTTTCTGTAGCACATTAGCTACAGGGAAAGAAAAGGTAACACACTATTATTAACATCTGAAAGAGAAGCATTCAGAAGTTAGAAAATGTGAGAATTAAGGTTGCTAGGGAAACATTCAATTCATCCCATTGGGCACAGGCATGATGATACACAGCTTAATTCTATAATCACACACTTTGTTTTTTTGTAGGTTTCCTGCCTCATTTCTGTCCTCCCAGGTTATGTTGCTATAGTTTGCTGGTTTATATTGCTCAGCATCTAGAGTGGTGCGGGGTTTTTGTAATACATAGCCTAAATCAGACATCCAACAGGGAACAAGTCAATCCAAATAGTTACATTTTTGCGAATTCTAGATAAACTAAAGATGTTTTTGCTACAGAAAAAAAAAGTCAACAGTCTTCCTAAATCTTCCTAATAAATGTGCTGCTATCCCTGGCTTTAATAATAATAATTAACAAGAAGAGCATGAATAATCATGAGGAATTTATATTAGGAAAAAAAGGCGAAACATTGTTGCTAGGGAACTAAGGAAGAGGCAGGAGGCATTAAGGACTTTCTCATCTGCAGATCAACATCTCTCAACTCTGACCACTCTAGGAGGTGCTCAAGTGGTCCAGTGAAAAATGCCAGAGTCAGAATTTATGAATGCTAATCATGTTTTACTCTGATGACAATCTTACATTAAATAAATTAACAGATTACCACACTTCCAACAGTGAAAAGATATTAAAAGCCTGTAACAGTCACAGTACTTAAACAAAGGCTATAGAAGACCCAAATGACTGTTCCTTTCTGGATCTTTCTTCCAGGGTGTGTATGACAGTGGCATCTAGGAATTCTTCCCTGGGCCAGACATCTACTATGCCACAAGACAAATTGACTATTGACAACATCAAAGATATCATAATCCAGCAGGATGATACAAATGAAAAGAGGAAACAGATGAAACGCGATGTTTTAAATGCCATTTAATATTCCTTTCCCTTGTCACAGCTCCCTCTATTGCAGAGAAGTCAGTGAAAGATACAAACAGCTGCAAAATCAAGTGCTTCAGCAGGGAGTTTTCCTGCTGCTGAGCTATCCAACAAGCATTTCTAATTGCATTTTGGGGAGGATATCTAGGTAATATATACTTTTTTTTTTTTTCTTTTTCTTTCTTTCTTTTCTTTTTTTTTTGTAGTTGTAAAATAGGAAAACAAAAATAAGAAGAAAGTAGCTGCTACTTTCCAAAGACCATTTCTGTAAATGAAAACAAAAAAATTAAAAGAAAGCTCTACCAGGCTGGCATTTCATAAGAGCTACCATTTTTCTGCATTCAAAAAGATAGAGGTGGGCAACCATCAAAGACATGCAATGTCTAGTAGAAGTTTTGCTCTCAACACCCTAGTAACATTACCAGACTATCCTGCAGTGTGGAAAACAAAAAATCACACTCAACCATACATTCAAGCCTTGCTCTTCTGCTTACTCTATCCACACTTTTTTTCCACATTGCTTTCCCTTTTGTTGGTGACCTGACAGCCACTAATTGCTGATCTGAGACTCACTAACTGAATTCATACAAAACAGATAGGACTATGACTATCTATTGCTATGTGGCATTCTTGACTGAGTAGCAAAAGCTCTGAAGTTTTTTCCAAGACTCTTTCCTTTTGAACTGCTTTTTTCTAGAGCCCTATTTTTCAACTATTTTATCCTCTGCTGCAGAAAACCTCTGACTTGTCAGTGGCAATTCTGGTGGTAAATAAATCATCCTGGTGACCTAGGAAGCAGAGATTTACTCTCAAGAGCCACTGTTCATTTGAGAATTGGGCTGAATCCTGCATTAGTGACCACAGAAATCCTTCAGAAAAAAATGTGTCTATTCCTCAGGTTCAGATCCAAGGCCTGCCCTGACTATCCAAGTAGGAGATGCAATGATTGTTACGACATTTTCTCTCCTGCCATCCAGGATAACAGTTGTCTCTACAGCCTTTGCTGGTTGGTACATCCTTCTCCCAAACTGTCCCTTTCAGACTACATCTTGCAATGGGTCACTGTACAGTGAGGAGCCCGACACCACTATTCAGTAACTCCTTGAGGAATCCCTATGCTTACAGCACAAGGTTGGAAAAGCAGACCCAGATTTGCAGGTCCAGCCTATGATATCAGAGAACTCAGTGGCAAGAATAATGCAGGCTGATCACCCTGACAAGCTGAAGGGTCAGTTTCTATTAAGCAAATTTTCCAAGGGTTGAAAACTGATTATATATTAATGAAACACTCATCAGGGCAAATGACAAACCCAGACTGTATTTTTTTAATATCATTAAAGAGACATTCCTGCAGCCCTTCTGCTCCCCATGCTAGCTGTCACCATAACACAATCAGGCTACAAGGCTGAGCAATCACAGAATACTCCTGCTAAGTTTACTTCATCTTCCTGAGCAGAGACATTGTCATTTTCACTTCCTCTGCAGCACAGCACAGAGATTAACTAGAATTGTGGGAAAAAATGTAATGTACCTGCAATGTAGTAAAGTGCTTGTTGGATTCTAAAAGAAAGAGTTAGAGACATTATGAGAGCTAAGCTTGGCATTTCTGTAAAACTATTTAATAAGTTTCCTGCTGGCTTTTTATTCTTGTTTTGAATATTAGCAAACTCCATAGTAAACCACCAGTTGGCACAAGGAGCAAAAAGCACAGCATGGGAAAAAAGTCACTTCTAGCCAGCCCTGCAGCAGATATTTATTTGCATACACTGGGGATGCCAATTTAAAAGCTATTTGCCAATACATTCTATAATGTTTTCTGAACGACACTAAATGGAATGTTTATTTTATATTCCACGGATGGTTTAATGCATGTTTAAGAACAGGCAAGCACCTTAAAAGCCTTTTCAAGGGAAGAAAAAAAAAGAAAACACAAAAAAAAGTAAACTGTGTCTGATTGTTTACTGTGTCTGGGGAAGGGGTCTATTTGTTTCTTTTATGACTTGCTGAACAACAAAGAAGCTGTTTCTGAGTCACTGGGTGCAAGACCACAAGGGTAGCAAGAAATGCCTCGCTGTCCTAATTCTGACTCTTTCTTAACACTGCTTAAGTGATCTGCTCCTGACAGCAGGGTTAACCCTAACTGATAAGATTGAACACTCTGGTTTTGTATTTTAAATGCCAAATGTATGCAATGTCTGCTATGGAACCATAACAAGATCTTGCTTCTCCTTGAGGTGGGCTCAGTCACAGAGGTACAAATTAGCCCAGGATGCTCTCACTGCTCACTCAAGGCTTTTCCTTGAGCTACACAGCAAAGACATGGAAATCTGGAACAAACACTTCCAACCTGTCAAACATGTTTAAAATATTAATAATCTCAAAATTGCTAGCAGTTTTCTCTCACCTCCCAGGAGCACATAGGGGACTGACACAAGACCGACAGGGTGCTGCTCCCTGCCCTACCACTTTCTGCACATCCATGCACATGCCACACAGGTCAATGTTTTAAACAAACACCACACTGCCGAGGGTCCTGTTTGCCATGCTCAAGACCCCATTTTTCAGGGAAGCTGATAATCTGATGCACCCATTCCCTTCTGTGTGATGCAGGAAAGTTGGCTCATGCCTTTCCATATTTCTACATAATTCACAAAATGCTGTTGAGCTCAGTTGTGTACAACATTTCAGATCCAAATGGAATGGTGTTATTGAAGTACAGAACATACATAGGTATTGTTATTTCCATGGCTGCCTTGGGAGGACAAAGATCCAGACAAACAGCACTATTTTAAGACTTTGAACATTGAAACACTGAAATTTCTTATTAATGTCCACAAACATACAAAAGCACGAAGACATTTATAAATAAGGCTAGATCAAGTCAAGCAATTCATCTGGAAGATCTTGGATTTTAATTCTTATGCTCAACCAAACTTTGACATGTTTTCACCCATGAGGTAGCTGGAGACTGAGCTGGAGGCAGAAGTCACCTGGATAAAGAAAAAAGAAGAGTGAAATAAAGAAAGAAACTGATGTTAGAGGAGAAAGCAGAAAAAGACAGGCACAGAAGAAGAGCAAGCAACCTCCACATAAGGGAGAAGAAGAAAAAAATAAGAATTGATCACAAAGCACTTGAAGAACACAGAGCCTTAAAAGCAGAGGAGGAGCTGGAAGTGACACATGGTAAATGGAAACAGGTGTACAGGTAAGTATCTCAGCTTTGAGAACAATCTCAGGAAGAAAATTTTCAAAGTGAAAGCAGTCAGCAGTGCAAAATCTAAGAGGTAGAGCAGAATAAAGGAATATGCAAGAAACAGAGGAATAAAGGCACAGGGACAGATGAAAACAGCATAATACTACAGAATAATTCTTGCCAGGAACTGGAATCTAAACCTTGACTCACCAATTAGTTTTAAAGTGGCCACTATGGCCAAATAGATGCCAAACATCAGGCTGGGCAGTGAGTAGTGCAAAGGCATTCATGCCCCACACTTCCAAAGCCACTGAGATGTCATCTGTATTCTGAGTCAGGGAAAATGAGGCAAAAGCCTCTGGACTCAGAGCCATCTAGTCAACCACACAATTGCTCCACTGCAAGAATATCCTAGCAGATAAAAGGATGTGAAACAGCAATCAGATTTAACAAGCTCAAGGCAAATACAGGAAATGCAATACAGGACAAGTTAAAATTATTGCCTTTTCAGTTATTGTGATAAAAGCTATGTGAGAAGCCAAATATCCTCAGAGTTTAAACAGTTCATGATGTTTCAAGAGCTTAAAAATAAAATTAATGACTTTACAACACATTAATTAAGGTTTCCAAATAACATGTCAATCAAAGCCTCTCCATTTCAGAGTATTTGAGATAATGACTACTGAAAATGATTGAAAATATTTATGTGGAAATTCTGAAAATAAAAGAAACTGAAATTCAGTGCAAGTATTTAATCCCCTGTGGCTAGCACAGGTTTTTCCCATGAGAAGTTTTCTTGTGTTTTGTAAATAAAGATAAAGTTTGGATGTTGTTGGAACAGTGTCCCAGAACTTGGGCAGTGCAGGCTTGGCCAATCAGGCCTGGGGAAAGGCTTCTGACTGACCAATCTAGGTGACTTTTGAAAACTCTATATATGTGATGAAATCAAAACAATAAAGGTCATTCCTTCTTGCCACTGAGAACTGATGCATTCATTACTCTGCTAGCTGCTCAACAGCGACAATCCCCGGTTTAGTTTGCATCACTGTTAATGGATTTTTTCCAATTTTATCATAAACATCTTCATTATCTAGGACTGGATGTGGGTTTTGGTTCTGAGTTTGTGCCCTTTGAAAACTTTATAAAGCCCTTTGCATCTTGATATTTATTAGTACTTAGCAGAGGATTAGAAACATCAGAGTGATCCTCTCACTCTTTCTGACATGCCTGCTAACCCTCCTGCCACTAATTCTAATATCAAATATGTTTGGATTGATATAAATATGCTAACAAAAGGTTTTTATCAGCCAGGCCATCATCTGCTTTTAAATCACTTTTGACAATCCAGTAATAGATGAAATGCAGAAATTAATCTGAGTTTTTCATCATGGATGCATGCAGATCATGTCCATGCAGAGCCCAAAGGAATACATGGGGTCTCACAGACACAGATCCCACAAGACAGTAGGGTTAGGGCCAGGAAGGATAGCAAATGACTCCACTTCATTACTTGAGCTGAGCAAAGATCAAATAGCAAACAAAAAAGAAAGTGACAAAACTTACAGCTGGGTATAAACGGAAAGAATTTTTTAAAACTTTGTAAGAAAAAGGATTTAATGCTGCCTTCTCAGTGTTCCTGGGAGATCCTCTGGCAGTCTGGAGATACCCTGAGTGCAACAGTAGCTGCCTTGGAAGGGCTTTTGTATGCTGGAAGCATGATGAAATGGCCTGGCAATGATGTCTGAGCACTTCGTAGCCTCACAGTGTTGAACAGCATGGTGACAGAGTAAGGGGCATTGCAGCTTTCAGACGTGCTGGTTTGAACAGCTGTGAAATGCCACAGAACTTACAGGGCATCACAGGCAGGGGACACCACACCCCAGCGAAGGGACAGGGTGACACAGCACGATGCAGCCAGGCAGTCAGCAGGGCCAAGAGGGGCTCTGCTGACTCCACTGTGGCACGCAGCCCTGTGGGTTATGGTGCTGTTGGGGCAGCCTAAATTCTCAGTTCAAACCCTCAGCTCTGCTTAGCAGGACCCGTGTGTATTGGTGGGTGACAATCTGACTGTGAGCACACAGTGTGCCTGTGCTGGCAGGAGGGCCAGTGGTGTCCTGGGGTGCATCAGGAAGAGTGTGGCCAGCAGGCCAAGGCAGGTGGTCCCCCACCTCCACTTGGCCCTGTCTGAGAGCACATCCAGAGTGCTGTGTCCTGTTCGGGCTCCTCAGCACTAGGAAAAACAAGGAGCTACTGGAGAACGTCCAATGGAGGCCACAAAGATGATTTGGAGTCCTAAGCATGTCTTTTATGAGGAGACACTGTGTGTGCTCATGCATAGCTGGGCTGTTCAGCCTGGGGAATTAATGCATGTAAATATCCCAAAGGTGGCTACCAAGGGGATGGTGCCAGACCCTTTCCAGTGATGCCCAGTGACAGGAAAAGGAGCAGTGTCCATAAACTAAAACACAAGAAGCTCCACCTCAGGATGAGGAAGAACTTTTTTATGTTGAGCGTGGCAAAGCACCGGAACAGCTGCCCGGGGAGGTTGTCGAGTCTCCTCTCTGGGGACATTCAAACCCCACCTGGGTGTGTTCCTGTGCCACCTGCTGCAGGTGACCGAGCCTTGGCAGAGGGGCTGGAGGGGGTGATCTCCAGGGGTCCCTTCCACCCCCGACACTGCTGCGATTCTGCGAACCCGGCGGGAAAGGTCTGCAGTGCACACTGTTACGTCACGAGCGGCGGTTTGGGAAATGGTGACGTCACCGCTGGTGTCACACCGAGGATGGAGCGCAGGGCAGGAGCCGAGGGCAGCAGGGTCACGGTGCGGCTGCACAGTGACGTTCCCTCTCGTGGGCTGCCAACTCCCCTGCACGATGCGCCGCGGTGACGTCATTCGGGTGTGACATCACGACGCCCGTGATGACGTCACCGCCGAGCTGCCACCACGGGAGCTCGGCAAGCCCTTACCTGCCGGCGCTTGTTGGCCGCCTTGGGGGGCATGGCCGTCCCTCAGCGCAGCGGCCACCGCTCGCCGCCCCTCTCCGCAATCCCGCGCCTACCCGGAACGCCGGAAGTTGATAAAGGCAGCCATGGCAACGCGCCGGAAGTGGCGGGCGGACACGGCCATTGCCTAAACCCCCCGCCCACTCCCCGAGGGAGGGAATGGTACACCCCAGCAGGCGCTGCAGAGCGAGCCCAGTGCAAGTGACAGCTGGCCCCGCCCACTAATGAATATTCAAATAAGGGGCGGGGCCACGGGAGCTGGTGATCGGGGCCCGCCCATCTTGACTATTCAATGACGGGGCGTGTCGCTGGAAACAGGGCGGCCGGGCACCCAACTAGTGCTGCGACCGCGCCCACATAATGAATATTCAGAAGCAGGCAGGGCCGCGGGGATCGCAGCGCTCGGACACCGAGCCATTGCACAGCGCCCCGCCCGTTATGAATATTCAAACGAGGCGGGGCAGCGGCGCGCAGCATCCGGGCCCCGACCGAGTGACAGCGGCCCCGCCCTCATGAATATTCACACCGGGGCGGGGCCGTGGCCGGACCCGGAAGCGGCGCGGCTGAGTCACGGCGGCGGCGGCGATGAGGCAGCCGCAGCCGCGGGCGGTGTCGTTGTCATTGTCGCTGTCGCTGTCCCCTCTCGGCGCCTGAAGAGCCGCCCGCGCCCGCCCGCCCTGCTCCCCGCGCTCCGCCCGCCGCGCCCGGCGCCGCCGCCACCATGATGGAGGAGATAGACCGGTTCCAGGTGCCCGCCGTGCGCGCAGAGATGCAGCCGCTGGTGAGGGGCGGGCGGGCGGGGCCGCGCTGTGCCCGGGTTGAAATGACCCCGGTGCCGAGGGGGTCGCGCACACGGCCCCGGGTTTTGGCGCTGCGGGTGCGGCGGTGTCGCCGTTATATAACGGGATGTCCTGGGCGCTGCTGCCGCCGCCATCCCTGGCGGGCCCGGGGCCGCTGCTGTGTCATCCCGGGCCATGCTCTTATCCTGCCCCCCCTCGTCCTCTTCTCCTCGTCGTCGTCCTCCTCCTCCGCCGGTGTGTCCCCCAGCGCCGTCGGCAGCAGGAGCGGGCGGGGGCGGGCGGGCGGCTCCGCTCCTGCCGCGGTGGGCACGTCGCTGCTGCCGGAGCATCGCGGGGTGTTCTCCCGCCGCCGGGCACTGGAACGGCCCGGGGACAGCTGGGGAGCGGCGGAGGGACCGGGGAGTCCGGTCGGAGGAGCTAGAGACGCTGAGGACCCGTGGGCTTTAGATTGACTTTTACGAGATGGGTGAGGTCTGAGGCGGAATCGGGCGGTGTTTGTGCCCAGCCCGGGCTGGAAGCTGCGGGGAGCGATGCTCCCCGGGGACAGCAGAGCTTCACGCGGTGGCTGTGAAGTTACCTACGGTGTGAAGCTGCAGGACCTTCTCCGAGGATGGTTTTGTACCCATTGCACTCTACACTTACTGCAGTGAGGAGACGCTCATCTTGTGTAAAGTCCAGATGTTTCTTCTGCAAAGAAACGTCTCTGTCAAATTAGCTTTGCTCACAGAAAATTCTTTGTATGAGGAAAGAAACCTGTGAGGGTTTGATGCCGTGCCGCTGTATGTGTTTTTAGTATCAGGATGTTTTTTCACTTCATAGATGCAATTATACTCAACTAATGAGCTCTGAAGAGCCTGACATAATGGTTACACTACTACATGGGACCCTGGGGAATCTTTTCAGAGAAGGAAGTCTGCAGGCTCACAGGACTTTGCAGATGTGTAAGTGGGCAGTTAGAGTGGTCCTGGGCTTTTGATAGCTTCTAAAATGAGTTACAAAGGAAAGCCAGCTGGCTGGCAGCCATGGGAGATGCTAGACCATCATCAAGTAGTGCAAGACTTCTTATGAGCGTGTAGCTGCATTGCTTTGATGCCGCAGGCTCATGTATGTGTTGTGCCCCATCTGCCTGACACAGAACTCTTGAATGTGTTTGCCCATTTATGTTTTCTATCTGGATGAGGTTCTCTTGGATGTTCCCTTCCCCGTGTTACTGTGTTTCTCAGTCTCTGCCTGAAGGTGTGTTATTTGTATCCTGGAACATGTTGAAATACAGTTCTTCTTGGCATTAGAGTGAAAGCTGGGTAACGGGCTCACTCGCTCAAGGTGTTGATTCCCTTTGGCACCTGGAGTAAGCAATTCCCATCTCGGCATCTGATTGTGTGAGACAGGCATATGAAACCTTTGGGGAGGTGAAAAGAACTTTAATGAAATACCTGCACAGTTATTTTTGGCAGCAGGTGAGGGTAGGTTATTGACAGCTTTATGCCAGCACTGAAGCGCTTCTGAGATTGCTAATATATCAAACCATTATCAAACCAATATGTTATTCAGAGTTGATTTAAACAAATCCTCGGTTCCTTGTTGCCACTAGTGTTTGTAAGAAGTTGAGAACACAATAAATGTCTTGTGAACAGAAAAGCTCTACAAGGTCTACAGAGTCAAATTATTCCTCAGTGGCAAGAAAAACATTTCTTCTGTAGTGGGAGTGTTGACAGATTCTGAAAATATGCTTAGCTTGGGTTGGTTTTGTGGGTTTTGTGTTGGTTTTTTCTCTGGCTTCCAGCCTTCGTGGTGGAGCAGAAAACCGTCCATACAAGCTGATGTGGGCTTGTTGTATGTCCTACTTATTGTTGGTGTTTTTATCAAGAAGACACAACAAATGTGACAAGAATGTTTGTCTTTATTCCTTTATTTTAGGCATAGTAGTGAAAGTAGCAAGTTCGAAAAAGCTGTTGCCAGACAAAACAGTACTCCTGAGTATTTTCTAGAAACTCCATAATAATGGTGGAAGAGTGGAATTTGCAGATACATGCATGTTTGCATGGACATGAACCAGGCAGAATCCAAAGAGCTTCTCTGGTCCAGCTCTGTTGTCTCGGGATAAGATGGTGGATTGTGTAGCAGCAGTAGCAAGCTTAGGAAACAGGTTTACTCCAACATCCAAGAATTAGGAAATGTTCATGGAGGGATTTAACACATGCATTTAAAGAATACTCTGAATCTGTGCTTCAGGGTTTTGGTTCTTTTCTAACTACCAGAGCTCATAGTGAAACCTTGTTGTTTTGGGGAGCTGTTGCTGTGACTGGTTGTATAGGATTTTTCCACAGGCATGGAAATGCTGATGGTGGTCTCAGAAGTCTGATGTAACAAGTCTAGTACAGCATTTCTCATGGTTTCCTCTGCTTTGTAGCTCCTGGTCTGTAGTTTGCAAGTAGACACCGGATACTCACAAGAATCCTTGCAAGTCTAGGGTTTTTCATATTAATTTACTTGGGTACCACAGTTCTGGCCAATACTATTTCTTTGTGCCATTACAATTACCATTTGTCTGTCACTCTCCCTCCCATTCTGTACTTTAAAGGTTGTGGTTTAAACCCAGTTAACAACTAAATCACTCACAGCCACTTGCTCACTTCCCTCCCACGTCAGGATGGGGGAGAGAATCAGACAAGTAAAAGTGAGAAAACTTGTGGGTTGAGATGAAGACAGTTTAATAAGTAAAGCTAAAGCCATACATACAAGCAAAGCAAAACAAGGAATTCATCCACAATTTCCCATGTGCAGGCAGGTGTGTCGCCATCCCCAGAAAAACAGGAAGAGCTCCATCATGCCTGATGGCTACTTGGGAAGACAAATGCCAGCACTCCCAACATCACCCCTTGTCCTTCTTCTACCCCCAGCTTTATATGCTGAGCATATGAAATGGAATATCCCTGTGGTCAGTTGAGGTCAGCTGTCCCATCTGTGTCCCCTCCCAACCTCTTGTGCATACCCAGGCACCTGGCTGGTGGGGCACAATGAGAAGCAGAAAAGGCCTTGACTCTGTGCAAGTGCTGTTCAACAATAACCAAAACGTCCCTGTGTCATCAACACCGTTTTCAGCACCAATCCAAAACACAGCCCCATGGTAGCTACTGTGAAGAAAATGAACTTTCATCCCTGTTAAAATCAGCACAAAAGTACAGAATAACAGTGTCATCCCAGGACTTACTGCTTTCTTCCCAGTTTAAAACCTTTCAATTGCAATGGTCTCAAGGAGAGATGTGACTGTTGCTCCTTTCTACATTCAAAAAGCTGAAGTGAAAGTTTGTTTTTCAGGTGGGACCTAAGAGTCATTGTGACTTGCCACTGAAGATATATTAAAAAATGTTTCTAAGCATTATTCCTTGCTGAAAGCGGAGACTGTCCCTTGCTTGATTTGTAGAGTATACAGTAGATGAAATAAATTTTCACCCTGTTCCAACTGGAACAGGGTGTCCCAGCAAAATACTGTTCCCTTGGAGTGCTGGACAGTGTGTGACAGGTCCTGAAATGAGGTTTGTGAAGCTAAGCTTTGCTCAAAACCCTTTACTTTGTGTTGTTGACCAGCATGCATGCTTTTTGAATGTCTGTTCATCTGCACAAATAAAGTGTCATCTTAGCTTTTGATGTCTTTATACTGAACTCCAGGACAACTGCTGCTGATCTGCCTGGAAACCATCTGACAGGCCTGCTGGTCTGCCCATCTTCAAAATTAAAAGTTTGGTTTCTCTTCAGCATATACTAGCTGTGTCTTTCTTAGAAAGCACTCTGCAACCTTTTTGAACCCCTCAGCTTCCAGACCTGCTGGAACTTCCTCTATTTATTGCTGACACTTCCACTATTTATTGATCAGCTGTCTGTCAGGGGTGACAGTGCATTAATGTCTGTTGTTTAGTGACTGTACATCCTGACAACGACCAGTGCTTTATTTACAGAGCAGGGACGGAGAACCTGACATGGCTTTTTACAAAACTAAGTTCTTTAAAGCTCAAGTGTGTCTGGTTATGGAACACTGTCTCTTTGACAGCATTGTCCCACTTAGGTCTGTGCTGGCTTCCCACTGCAAGGCTAAGGGCACCACCCAACTAGTACAAGTTAGACAAAGCCTACCAGGACATCTGGTTGAGGCAAGTTTCTCTCTGCTGATAATAAGTCACATAGGGATTGTGTTGCAGAGCTGAGAAGCATTTGGCCTGCAGGTTGCATGTTGGCCAGGTCTGTCATATGTGCCCTCCTACGCTTCACATTGGATGCATTGATGTGAAATTAGTAAGGTGGGCAGTCATTTCCTCCTCTATCCAGCCTGTTTGGATAAGCATTGGATAACCAGTGTTTCACATCTTTGAGAGACACATTACTCTGCATATTTTGATATTGTGGTACAATTCTGTAAATATTCATTGTGGAAGAGAAGACAGGCTGGTAACTGGCACTTGGTGACATTCATGTGGTGCCCCTCCATGAAAATGGATGATTTGTTCTGATCCACATCTCTATTATTTTATATTAGTTGCTTTTGGCTTCTATCCTAAAAATGTCTGCCTTTTAAAATTAATAAAAATTAATTTACAGGGTGATTTGTTTGCTCCTAATGCCTAGTGTCATGTCATCCTTATTGACATGATGCAAGCTCAACTGCAGGAGCTCTGTTCTGCTTAGATTCTGTTCATCTCCAGCTCAACTTGTCGTGTTCCTTCTGCACTCACAGAAAGGCTCTCTTCCTCTGCTGCTGGGTAGTGGGTTATTTTCAGATAAAGATAATTCAGGGATTGCAGGAGTGTGATGAGGCCTGAAATTCATTATTTCTGGGACATTTATACTTGGTAGATAGCTATCTTGGCTGATGGAGTTGGTATTTGATGTTTTGACTTCCAACTAGACAATTTTTCCCAGTCTGATGGTGGTGGTGCATTTGTTGTGATGATTTTATTTCTCCCAGGTTTTTGCTGGGAAGGTTTCCTGGCAGAAAATTCTCATTACAGTTGTAGATATTAATGGGACAGAGAGATGAAGGGATACTTGAAAAGCGAGGATGCTGCCGAGGAAAAAGAAGTAAAGTTCCCTTTGAAAAAAAGAATGGCTGACCCTGTAGTTGTATGTAGACCTATCTTTTCTTCAGCACTGGAGCCTCACTCTACTCTCACAGCGATTTTTAAATCTGTGGTTTGGGTTGTTACCTAAACTCTTGCCATTAAAATGAAATGTACTGAGCACAGTGCAGTGGGGTTGTATTTTGCGTCTGCTGGTACGTGGAACCCTCCCAAGCCCGTGTCTCTAGCATACACCAAGCCCTGGCTGGCATGTGATGGCAAAGTGACAGGTGACAGTGTTGGATCACACATTGCTCCCGTAGACCAACGCAGGCAGTTTCTGTTCTTAGCACAAACATGAAAGTAGAGTAAAAGTACTTTTGCTTCCATGGCACCACTACAACTTTTCCTAAGAAAATGCATCTGTCAAAATGCAGCAGCTTCAGTGGAGCTTTGACACAAACTTCTGAGACTTTGGCTTACTTTCTGAAAACAGCAGGAACACAGTATTTCAGTTTCCCAGATTTCAGCCCACATGAAAAATGGGAGCTCTTTCCAGAGAAATTGGGCTGGTGGTTCCTGTATCTCAATCTGAAGCATTGTGCCTGGCCTGGTTCCTTGCCAGCAGGGGCCTCAGGCTGGTAGCTCTAGTTATGATGATGACAGCCAAACTAAGAATTTTGTTCAGCCAAATCCTGCAGTGATACTGCTGGCTCTTTAGCTGAAATGCCAAATCTGCACCAATCCTGGAGGTGTAGAATTTTCAGAAACTTTGAAGGTACAGAAGATGCATTTCTATATAGGTTTTTTTTTTTTAACATTAGAAGAGAATGAAAAATAGATTATCTACTGGATACTTAGTTTTTAAAAAACAAACTGTAATTTTAGTCAGCAGAGAGTATGAGTGCTCAGCATGCTTATAAAATCTGCATTCTTTATTTTTGCAAAGTGCTGCCTATCTCATCTTAAGAAAGCTGTGCTGCACACTAAGATCTCTTTGGTTTTTCTGATGCATCCCTAAAATGAGGAAAAACCTAAGAACAGAAAATGAAAAGTAACTAAAGCGAAAACAAAGGCTGTACCTATAGGGCTTAGAAATAGTATGTTAATGCAACATTAGGTCTATAGTGCAGGTACACAAAAACCTCATCTTTCTAAAAGGAAAAGCTTCTAAAATGAAAATGTCATCCTTATATATATTCATTGTAAGGTAGCCCAGGGGTTACATGGCTACGCATTTTGTAAATGCCTATAGTACATGAGACTTGTAATGTTGCAGTACTATGGGTTCTGAAATAGACTTATTTCAGATAATACTGCTTTTAGTTACACAGCTTTTTTCATGTTCTATCATGTCATCTATAGCACTAGCCTAAATATTGCCTCCCTGAATACTTAAGTTAATTGGGATTCTGTCCCCTCCCTGTCCAATGTCAGGGCTGTGGCGCAGAGGTACAGGAACATTTTTATTGCCACTCCAGGCCAGGCTAAAACTCCAGCAGTGATCCAGCATAGGGTCCCAAATGGAGATGGTAAGGGATGTGCTGCTGTATCTGGAGGATGACCAGCTACAGGATATGGGAGCATGTTCTGGCTGGCACTGTCTCTGCAGGAACATTGCTGCTGCTTCTCTGCTTCTTTATACAAGCTCTGACTGTTGTTGCTCTGTCAGTCATATTTGGGAATCTCTTCCTGAGTGAAGAAAGGTATTTAAAAGAGGGCAGTGAACTCTATGAGCAATTAAATCTGCACAGTCCTCTCTTGGGATTCTACCATAATTCCCAAGAGCTTGTGCATCTGTAACATGATGTTAATGTCTACTCAGACAGCAATTTCTACTACTCATGTAGCCATATCCTCTCTCTGCCAATAGGTAGCGGCAGGTCTGTAAAGAGACAAGATGAGTAAAATTCCAGGATGAGAGAGGAGAGCCAGACATGCCTTCAGTTCTGCAAGTCTTCATTCCAGGAGAGCCCTCAGCTTACCAACAAGGCTGTAACCTCTCTGGAGGTGCATCCTAGTTGTGGTGAAATTGAAGCCTGAACTTGATAAGGATAGAGGAGGAGACCCCATCACCAGTTTGATCTGTGTGGGGAAGGGGATTAAAAGTGGAGTTGGCTAGTGGCAGGACTGGGTGTCTGTCAGTGACGATGGTGTGCCTGTTTTTTGAAGACATTTTAAGACCTTGGCTGGAGTAGTTGTCTTTCATAGATCAGTTATTTGTAACATTCAACAGACAGTCTGTAGAAATGTGTCTACACTTTCCCCTCACACCTGTACATGGCCATACATCTTCAGTGAAGTCTTGTGCCATTTTGAGTATAAGGTTCCTCCAAGGTTATTCTGTATTTGTCACTGTAAGATTGACATTGTAGTGATGCAGCCACTTGCAACTAGTAAATTCATCAGTTCAGCTCAAAGCCTTTGTAGTCTCTCTGACCATTATTCTTTGAATTTTAAAGTGTCATCTTGTGCAATGGATTGGTGTCCATTTTGTAGTAAGCAATAGGAAGCAAGCATTTGCTTCTTTGGTTTATTCTCTGAGGATACTGAGTTGGAGTGAATGATATTGTAGGTGGAAATTTGCTCTATTTTGAAGAGTATTTGCTGGTGAATCTGCTTGACTTTTGTACACATCCATCACCAATTCACAGGATAGCAAGGTTCAGTTACCAGTTCAGTAAACTTCTCTACGAAGAAATGCTCTCCTAAATACGTACAGACTATACTGGCTGCATCCCAGCTGCTTCCACTAGGTCAGTTGCAGAGTCATCTTAGTTATGAACGGAGGAAAGTTTATTTTTAGTAAAGCTGAAGGTAGCACACATTGCTTTTGATGAGAAGAGCACTGACTCTCTAAAAATGGGTAAGACCTTATTTCCTATACAGGAGGGAAGAGGGAGAGCACTATTTGTTCCTTCTTAAAAAGGTATTCCAGCTCTACTGGCAATGGAGATGCAACCTCTGCTGTGAACCAGTTATGTTGCTAGAACATACAAAATGGTTTCTGAGCTTGGTGATTTCTACTGCATAGAACAGTAGAACAAAGTCGTTGGCTATCAAATAACTGGTCACCAAGAGACTCTGGTAACCCAGCACCGTCTGCCTACCAGAGCACATTGTTTAGACTCTGTGTGTGGTGCTGAAGGAGGTAGCACAAACCTACCTCAGCTCTTTCCTCTGCATGCTTCCAGAATAGTCTGTGTTAGAGCTTTTCTGAGGAGCTGCTGTTTCATTCAGCATCCAGGAACATCAGACATGGATTGTTCTTTGGACATGGTATGGTGTCTTGCCTCATGCTTGTCTGACACTCCTTTTTCTTAGTTTCTTTTCAGTGTCCTTCCTGAGCCAGCTCCCATTCATATGAGCAGCTGATCTTTTGGGTTCTGCAGCATTCAGCCTAATAAATCCTGTAGACAGTTTCTTTTCCTGGGCCATGCAGAGCAGCGATATTCTAATAATCATTTCTCTCTTGTGTGTTTTACTGATTGCATGGCAATGTACATTAGTGATAAAGTACACCCATATACAAGCAAACTGTTTACCTAGGTTATTTCTTGTTTCTTGTTTTTGTTTATATGTGGCCCTAGGTGAAAACCAATCTTAGTGCTTGCATCAATGTCAGAGTTGCTTATGCTGGTCTAATTATTGTTTCCTTCCCTATCCCCCAGTGAATTTGGGGCATGGTGGTTTCTGTTTTTTCAGCAAGTTGCCACAGGCGTTGGAAGAGCTTTTGAGCTGGGACGAGATTGCCTGCTTTGGTGGTGCCTCTCATGCTCCTTTCTTTCAAACAGTTGGCCAGTCAAAGATCTTTTTTACCTGGTGGACCAAGTATCTTTAGCTGCTTTAAATGCAGTCATATTTGTGTCTTCTTCAGTTCATCATTTGACTTTTCTGCATAATTAACTAAGGTAATTTGACACTTTTTGAGTTTCTGTGTTCACCTATGCAATGGTGTTCTCACACTTAGGAAACTGTGGCTTTTTCCATCAAAGAGAGAAAGTATTGCAGTCCCTGCAGAAGAGCCCATTGGCAGAGTATTGCAGCATTTAAAAGGACCTGTTGGTTAGACACACATTTGTAAATTCAGAAGAGATTAATTTACACTTGCGTAAGCTCTTTTATTAGTATTGCTTAAGTCATGTTCCCTGACAATGAACTATTCCCGTTTTCAGTCTTTGCCTGATGTACCAGCCTTACAGCAGACTAGTGATGGGACAAGGGAAGCAGATGGGACTTCCCATGTTTTGCACCAGCTAGTTCTAGGAAATCAACTCCTTGGAAGTTGTTGAAGCATGAAGTTCTAGTATCTGTTAGAGAAGAGAAGGTAAGGGGATTCAAATCAAATAATGAAGTTCAGCAAAGGTAAGTGTAGAGCGCTGTGCCTAGAGAGGAATATTCAGTACAGGTTAAGAGTTGACCTACAGGAAAGCACTTGGGGATGCTTGGTGAGAAATCTCTGATTAAAAAGGCTTTTACATGTAGTGTTTAACACAGTAGAGAGAGTACTTACTATTTTAATACTCATGGGGCTTATCCTCATTGGTAGTGACTCAGTTGTTGGGCTTAATTTCTTATCTGAAACTTGTTTTTTTGTCAATTGTTTCAAGGAGCTTCATGTATAATGAAAGACAAATTTTAAAATTTCTGAAGTTTGCAGAACCCAAACATCCAGGGAGCTGTTTGAGCAGACTGACGTGAGATATGGGAGAGAGAGGGAAAGAGGTGTGCATTTCATGGGGCACATGTTGTTAATTGAAACAAAAAACCAAACAGGAATGTTCCTGACCGGAGACAGCATTACAAAGCTTTTGCCTGGCAGAATCTTGTGACTGATGCTTCTAAAAACAATATACTTCTTTGTATGAAAGCATGATTTTTTTCCCCAACAACATGCATGTGATGCAAATGAAAAATACACTGTGATGGCCAGAGCAGACTCTCCAGCTGAACATCACATACACATTGTCCAGTCAGTGCTTTGTCAGTCAATGCATGGAAAGGGACAATCACACTGATGTAACAAAACTAGTGAAAGTTCAACCTTCCAGACTTCAGTAGTTTGGAGTAGGGGTCTGAAGTGTGCAAAGAAATGTGCAGTGCTCCCATGTCAGTACAGAGACCAACTCTGATGGCACAGCCTCCCCTCTGCAGCAGCACTACCACTAATGCTTCTGTGGGACAGCTTTGTTCCAGAGGCAAAATAGATTAGCATAAGTACAGCCTGCGTCATCAAAATGGTGTGATGTCTTTCGAGTTGTGGCATTGAGCCCTAATGGTAGCAAATGTGGATTTATTTTGAAAGCACAAGGCAATGCATAATACCTGAACCTTGTTTTTTCTCATGGCATCTGTCTGTGGAATGTGCATGGAGCAAGAGAAAGCCAAACGTGATGTCCCTTGAGGAAAACTGGAGGGATATGTGAATAGGATGGGAATGGAAGTGTGTAACAGGGCTTTCAAGGGATCCATGTAGTATGGAAACAGCAGGAAAAGCTTTTTTTTCCTAAGCTTAAAATTCTTTCTAAGCTTAAACTTCAAAGGATCTTGCAGCAAAATTATGTTGTAGTCCAGGGAAAGATATAACCATTCCTCTCTACCCTTACCAATCTCTTCTGGGCCTGTGGGTCTGTCTAGATCTCTAATCTTAATTTCCCTTTATATAAGGGGGAAGAAATGGGAATCGCAGTTCTGAGAATAGTAACAAGAACAGCATGTTCACAGGCTCTGAGGATGGAGGTCACCTAGCCCACTGGAGCGTGTAAAAGCTGCACTTCACGTTGGGTTCTTGGCAGTTGATAAGCCACGGAGAAACTGCTGGCTTCTGATTCCATTTCTGTTAATGTGTGTGTCAAAAGTCAGATCAGCTTCCAGTTTTGATCCCTGCTATTAAGGGGAAATGGGTATTGTTAAGGAGTTAGAGCAAGTCCAGCTCTTCTTGAAAAGATGTTATGACATCTGTACTGAGATTTAAGTGGCAGGAATTGCCACTTCAGGACGCTAATGCCATACCTGAAGATACAGTCTAGAATTCTGCAAAGCATTACCCATTCCTCTGCTGTTCCAATGGAATACAATGTCATACTGCCCCTTGTTTTCGTAATTTCCAGCAGTCAAACCCTTTGGTGGATGTATTTTAGCAAGCATATCACAAAAGCAGTTCTGTGAAAATAATTTCATGTACTTCTTGCAAAAATTAGGGCAAAGTGATTGTGAAAATAGCTGAGATGATCCATGCTGTGCTTGTAAGAATTATTATAAAGAGATTATCTGGTTATGGGAGAATGTTTTATTTGGATTATGTAGCTACACAGAATTTATAATTCATGCTTTCTGCAGAAAAGAAGTTCCCCTGTGCCGCAATGGGAAATGTCAGATATGAGCTTTTATTAACTCTAAGGTTCTGTTTTGCAACACTGAATTTTCCAAGATTAATCCTTGAATTTTGGGAGAAAATTTCTTCACATACAGTCCAACCCAGCAGGAGAAGTTTGTCCCATGAGGTTGACTGGTAGCACTTACAAGATCTAGAGGTGCTTCTGTACTGACTTGTAGAGGAGCAGTGCTTGCTGCTTGGATTTTTGACTGTAGCTGTGCACAATTTAACACATAGGTGAATTAGGTGCACGCTTCAGCTCTTTTCAGAGACTCAGATCCTGGTTGTTGGGTCTGCATAAATGATGGAGAAAGTATGTGCCAAGACACCATCTCTCTCTTTAACTCCAATCTGATAACCAGTATTCCATGGTAATGGTGTTAGTAGTCCCAAAGTTTCTCCTTGCTTCTCCAAATAATTAACCCTTGAATCAATATTTAGTACTATGTGCATTGCAGTGCTTGTTTTCAGGAAGCTTGGTGGCTAATGTGCTAGGATCTGTTTGGAGAGGCACAAGGTGCTTTTACTGGCATAAGAGGTGTGTGTTTGATGCTTGCTCACTTCATTTCTTCCTTCTTATTAAGCCATGGATATTTGACAGTGGCTGTGATTCTGAATGCCCATGGATAATTCCATGAAAAAGCTGTGACGTTACTCTGTCTTTGCAGATTTACTTGATTGCACAAGGTCCTGGCAGCTTTTTACAAATCCTAATTGCTTTGAGGATCAAACATTTTATTTCTGGTTTCTGTGAAAGCTTCATCAGATTATAGGAACATATAAGGAAGTTTTTTCAATAGATATGTAGGAGCGCAAAACAGGGTCTTAAGGTGTTAAATATTTTTTTCTAGGCCAGTCGTTTTTGTGTTTTTGAAAGATTTTCAAATGGCCACTGAAGTCTGGCTTGCTATATTAATTAATAACTGGGAGAAAGCTAGATGCTTTTAGCACAGGTATCCTGCATTGGTGTCACAGTTGGTAGATATTGCGGAAGCACCAACTGGGAGACTTTGCATAAATTCAGAACTCATTAACATCACAGGGAATTGCCAGCAGTCAGTTGCAACAGTGATAACATGTTCGTGCTGACACACAGAGAGCCAGGAGGTGTGGATAAAGCAGGTCTGCTAAATGCTGCGCCAGGCTTGATATTCTGAAGTGTATTAGACCCTTGCTGAGTTTTTATCCCCTTGATATTGCAGACTTGTTCTTTTGGTTTAGCGAGGCTGAAGAACTTTCTCTTAATAGTCTGAAGCTGTACTTCAGGCTGTGGTCTTAATTGATAAACATGACAAATCCTTTAATTTTTAAAGGCTGAAGTCAGTTCATCCGTTTTATTATGCAAAAATAGAAGTGCTCTTCCTGGGGCATTACTGGGGCATGGGATTTAATTCTGCTGATTGCCATTGATGATAAAAACAAAAGGTCCAGCTTAACTGGTAAATCATATGAAATTTAATGGTGGTCACTTCCAAGTGAGTATTTTGGTAATTTCAGTAGTCCTCATTCAGCCTTTTCTTTTGTATTAACAAACACCATGTATCTAAGTTAGTTTTTAGGTGGATCTATGCCTGTTCTTCAAAGACAGGGTAGTTTCCCAGGCATGTTGTAATGCTGCCCATCCTGTATTGCAGTGAGTAGGGAATTTCCTTATGGATCTATCACTGTCACCAGAATCCTCTTAACCTTCAAAATATTGTAACACATGTGGAAATACCATTCTTTACTCAATCCTTCTACCAATAGTTGTGTCAGTTGCCATTTTGTATTGCTGGGTCAGATTTTCAAAAGCTATTGTCATCCTTCCCTGAGTTTCCAAATAAGTTTTGCTGTATTTGTTAGCATGACCTCCAGTTAATGCCTCAAGTGTTTGCCCACAGCCAAAGTCTATTGTAAGCAAACACTGAACTGAAGTCTCACTGTGCATCAGATGGTGCAGGCAGTGCTTGGATGGTGTGCACACACAACACTGAACCAGATCTACTTGGTTAGTTTTCAGGAAGGTTCCTGTCTCAAGAAAGGGTCACTGTGGTCACTTGATGGGTGATGGTATGCACAGCCCCCTTCAGAGGGCAAGGGGCACCTAACAGACGTGGCCTTGATGGGGTAAAAACTATATATGGTTAGGATTCAGATTAACCCTCTCCTAAATGGTGTCAACAGTTCAGGCTAGACACTTTTTAAAGGCTGGAAGGACCAGATGTATGTCTTCTGAAATTATTTTAAAACTACTTACTTTTTTCTTGAAGAAACTTAAAAAATAAACATACCATGTAAATATAAAAACTTAAAAAGAGGAGTTCTTGCACCTCTCATACAAGGACAGGCAATCCTTGTCCTTGTATGAGACAACATCCAAGAGAACAAATCCAAGAGGATAAACAAATCCAAGAGAATTTGGATTGTTCAGCCTGGAGAAGAGAAGGCTTTGAGGTGACCTAATTGCAGCCTTCCAGTGCATAAAGAGTGATGGAAAGGAGCTTTTTACAAGGGCATGTGGTGACAAGACAAAGAGAAATGGCTACAAACTGAAAGAGGGTGGGTTTAGATTAACTACTAGGAAGAAATTCTTTACTATGAGGATGGTAAGGTACTAGAACAGGTTGCCCATAGAAATTTTGGATGTCTCATCCCTGGAAGTGCTCAAGGCCAGGCTGGATGGGTGTCTGAGCAACCTGGTCTAGTGGAAGACGTCCCTGCCCACAGCAGGGGGCTTGAAACCAGATAAACTTTAAGGTCCATTCCAACCGAGGCCATTCCATGAATCTATGATAATTCTATGATTTAGCAGTTCCTGAGTATGTCCAATTTCTACCTGTTAATATTTACAGGTCTCCTAGTCATTCCTTTAAAGTAGGATGGAGAAAGGGCTTATAAACCACTGTGGTTTATTTTAAAGTTATTTTACTGCTTGCTGGAGTGAAATAAGAGGCTCTGTAAACCTGGCCCTCCTTCAGTTTGGCAGATCACCTGGAAAACCACCAGCCATGTCCAGTGTGTGTTCCAGCCTAATTAATGTTTCCTGACTTGAGTTCCTGCTCTGAAACTCAATTGGATTTGTATCAGAAAACAGCAAAAACTTTATTTATGGCAGAGAGGTGTGCTGAGCAGTGAATGCACATCAAAAAGCTCTAAACTGAGAATAGACATGTCTTCTGGGATGGAAGGGTTGGTGCCTGAAATCTCAGCATCAGTGATGGAGGGGAAGAAAGAAAAACATCTTAAGGACTCTTAATAAGCTGTTACCTCCAGGTCAGTGGACATCTTGGTATTGCTTTACTCTGCCATGGGTGCAGGTCTGTCTTCTCACCTGGGTGAAACACAGCATGTTTTTCAGTTCACAAAGCCAGTGGACTCCTGATAAACCTGTCCCCCAGTACACAGAAGATTTGTAACAGTCTCTTTATACACCTTAAAAAACCCAAACCAAACAACCAATGACCCAAGACATTTCAAAGGGCTATATACCTTTGAGTAAGGAAGTGGGAAGCATTTTACCTGTTTTTGAGATTGGTCTCTGTCCTATCTTGCATCACTAAGTTGTGCTGTGTGAGGAGCTAAAAAAAAAAAAAAAAAGAGTAACCAGCTCTCCTAACCTAGGTATTGTTTTATGTTATTCTGAATAACTCCTGCCTTTACCACTATTTTTTTTTAATGGAGGTCTCTCCTCTCTGGTGTTGATAGAATTCTAGCATTAACTAGGATGATTTGATGTTGAATAGATGTTTTTCTTTCAAGTTTTCTCTCTGGTTTTCTTTCCTTCATGCCTCTGAAGTCAAGAAATGAAAAATAAATGAAAAACCATTACCTTTTTGTTTTGTTCCAAACCTCAGCTGGTAGGTTTATGAGAAAAACAACATCCTTCCTTGAAATCTGCTTTATTATTATAAGATTGGTGTGATGGAATTTTTGAGATTCTTACACCTGCCAGTGCAGAGAATTCTTATATAAGAGATTCTTATATGTTGCTTTGAGTTATTGTAATAACTCCTGGTAAGAACGATGTACCTAGTACCAAGTCCTACTTGAGATGCTGGGCATCACTCTGGTTTTTCCTCAAATGCTGGCTTTGCTACTGCAACAAGCTTTTGTTGGCTACTAGAAGTTTCTCTTCCAGCAGTACTTGTAGCGGGTGAAATACTAGAGTCAGTCTAATAAATGTAAGTTTCAGTGAGAGCATGTAAAAGTTGCATGACATTGCTCTGGTGAAACAGAAAGGGTTTCACAGTGCGTTGGCTGGCAGTAATAGTGCACAGACATTTCAGTTTAAGGAAAACCAGTTTGCACATGTACACTGCAATGGCTGGTTTTTAACATCCTCAGCATGTGTTTTAAGTTCAGTTTACACAAATGTGTAAACTTAGCCGCCTTGCCCCTGTAGCAGCATTGCTGTGTGCTTCTGTCACTTGTTCCACAGCAAGCTGTATGGTCACAGACTTAAGTGTTACAGCCAGAGATGAGTCTGTGGTCATACATGCCAGGAAACATCACAGGGCAGACACCAACCAGCCCCAGTGTCAGGCTGTGAATCATGCTGCACAATGAGGGACTCTTGCGCTAAAGCTTTTGAAAACAAGCCCATGGTTAAAAGTTGGGTTAAAAGCTGCTGGTAAAGCAGCTAGCAAAGATTCTTTCTGATTGCCAGAGGAGGTGCTTTCAGAAGTCCTTCTCTCCTTCTCATAACCTGGAGAAGGATTTCTATAGATTTAGCAATGTTTGTTGTGCTGAACTGGGACTTTTCTTGCTAGAGCTCAAACACAAGGCAGCCTTTACTGTGTTGAATGCCCATTGAATTATAGAGGCCAGGTAGTAGCAAGAACAACAGCCAGTATCATTTAGAGCACTTTCTTAAAAATATTTTCGCTGGCTTTTATAGAATGTGCCAATGGCTTAATGTGACACATCCTATTTTTAATGCAAACAGCTCCCTTCTGGATACCTAATGTTATCTAGAAAATGGGCAAGAGATACAGCAGCTTTCGAGGCTTGGTATTTAGATTGGAGAAATTAAGCTGCATTACAAGGTTCAGTGAACAGGAACATGGGCTGCCTCATGGTGGCTTTGGTGCAGGCTTGCCATCTGGCTAATTATCCAGCGGATGGTGGGAGGCCTGTGTGGTGGTTCTTCTGCTACCTGCAGACCTCTGACAAGTTTGGGTAAGCTGGAGTACTTCAGGTACTTCAGCGCTTGCAAGGTAAAACTCTCCTGTAGGCTGTTGTTCTGCTGTTTTGGAGTAGCAGGTACACGTGTAGCAGTGAAGAGTTGGACTCGGTGATCCCTGCAGGTACCTTCCAACTCAGAATATTCTGTGATTCTCTGTTTAAGCTAAAAATTGTGCCAAAGCTCCATCCACTATGGTCTGCTGAAAGGATGAGTTATAAAAACAATGCAAAAATCTTTCTTCCCCGAGTTTTTTGAGTCTGTTCTGTCTGTGGACCTGTCTCTACTAAAGAGCTATTGAAAAAGGGACGAACTGGACAACTGGTGCTGAAGGGGTTTCGTTCTGTCCTGAAATATGTAGAAGGTGGGTAAGAGTCACAGAAGCATCCTGATGGGCCAAAATCAGTAAAATTTTCTGGTCAGTACAAGCAACTTTTAGCCCAGACTTCCAGGAAAGAGGCTCATGGTCCTCTAGATTGTTCTTTGTAAGGTTTAAACTTTCTATATGTCGTGTTGATTAGGAACAGGATAATTTTGTGGTGCTGTACCACTGTACCTTTAAGTGTTCTCAGGTCTGGATGTTAGAAAAATAGCTCTTGAACCTGAGAGTTGTACATAAATGTCATCTCTGTGTCAAGAATAAACATCTGGTTGGATGTGCACTCGGTTAATATTGATTAAAATTGCAGTCTCAGTTAAGCAGAGTCTGGTGATACTGTCCTTTTGTTGCTAAGGGCAACCTACATGCTGTAAACTCACTGAATATTAGATTTATATTTAATGTTTCCATTGTCTTTCTGGTACAAACAAGGTTTCTTCCCGTAGATGAAGAGAGTTCTGACAGCCCTTTGAGGACGCTGAAGCAATGCTAACGAGATCAGGGATTTAGATGTCTGTTTTCGATTGATTATTTTTTAAATGTCTTTCCATTGTGGATGTCATTTTCTGTTTGAGTCTGTCTTTCCTTTGCTTCCTGGGATGGTCAGTGATAAACAGAAATCACCAAACAGAAACAGTCCACCTTCTGTGTCATGGATTTAGGGTTCACATTTCTGCAGTGCCTCTGAGGTTCTGGCAGGTCTCCCTGTGGAGGTATTGGCTGTCTCCTAAGAAACCAATCAGGCAAGTGACAGTGAAACAAAACTAAATTAATAAACTGTTTATGTGAACTTTCCACTGTAGCTCAGCAGCGCATGGCTCTCCTGGAAGCAGTGGGAATTCTCCAACGAAAACAGCCCAAAGAAAAATCAATCCTGTCCTGACGATGAAACAGTGTGGGGAACCTTACAGCTCCCAAGAGTTAGACACTTGTGTTCCAGAGATGATCGCTAATGTAATCTGCAGCATTGATTTTTTGTCTTTCTAACCTCTGGTTGTTCTTGCTGAAGTCAGGGTGGTCAGCAGCTAACAAGGGCTAGAAGGAGCCTTGTGCAAGTGTGACCTCCACATCCTCTGTTCTCCCTGAACACCAGTCCTCTTGTTCCTGCAGGCAGGATGTTACAAGCTAATGTGATGCAAGACCTAAAATTCTGAAATTCTTTAACTTTTATATAGGCGAGAAATATATGAATATGCCTTTACAATGGACAAAAATTATTTCTGTAACAATTTTTCTCTTAAAACTGAATGATTTGGCCGTGCCCTTTAGCTAACTGGCATGGAACTATTTCTTTCCTTATGAACTGTGTATCCCTTTATTTTAATATGTTTCTTAAGTCTCTTTCATGGAAGGAACCTCCTGCCCAGTATGGAATATGATGTGTTGTGTTGGTTTCTGGTGGTGGCTATTGCAACCACATGAAAAAATTAATGGGGATATGGCGCTGTTCTCCACTTCCAGGAATATCTGAGGATGCATCCATCCTGTAGGCACAAGACTCCAGCATAATGTAGAGATGCCTGAATTAATGTTAAGCTGAGCATCTCTGTCCAGACATGCCAGCGTGTAGCCTTCCAGGACTGCAAGGTTTGTCCCAAAAGTCGGGTAATTTAGCCTTCAGTGAGCTTTGTGCTTTTTTGATGAAAATACCTCAGGTAACTTGTTTAAAGCTAAGTGGAATTGTCTTTCAGCTGCACTGCACTAACTCAGATAGTACTGAGCCCCTCAGAGCACTAAAAATGTTTTAACCACTTGAGATTTGCCTCTAAGCTATGCAAGAGTGTGTGCTGATCATGCAGAGGTTTTATTGGTCTTGTGTCTTCATTTACTAACAAGTTCCAGCGGCTTCTGGACATGCTACTTGTGGAGAGTAGCCTTTAGTAGTCAGGAAGGAGATTATTTGATGTTTGACTTCAGTTTTATGTGTCCTAAAGGATGTGTTTTGTAGGTAAGTAAGGGGGTTGCATGGAAACATGGGTATAAGTGGCTTTGCTGAAAAACAGGGAAGAAAACAATTTCTCTTGAGTTACTTGCTGAACTAAACTGTAATTAAATTTCCAAGTAAATTCGAAGTGCTACAGAATATTGCATAGAGTTGTGCATCTTTCTTATTTGTTCAAGGCAATGATTCCTGAGTGCAGTCTGTAAAGCTTTTGCAGATCAACAGTATTTCCAGCTATGCTGCTGTATTTCCTCCTAAAAAATTAGAAGGTGTTTTGCGAGGAGGATTTTTTGCATCCTGCAGCTGTAAGGAAAATGAGCAAGCAGTATGGATTGGCCTCTGGTATCTGTTCTGTTTTTTCTTGGAACTAATCTTACTCAGTAAACATATTTTAGATAGTTCTGATTTCTGTGACTCCTATGCAACCATGGTGTGTTGGGCTCTGGAGAAAACTGGAAACAATGGGAGAGCTTAGCAATGCCTTCATGAAAGCCAACAGACAAGAGTTTTAAATTACCTGTATGCCTTGGCTGTTCCTATAAAATAAGTAGGTCAATGGGTGGGCAAACAGAGATTTAAGATCTTGCCAGATGAGTCTGGAGGACTGGGTTCACAGGAGAAACTACATGGGACCTTTTTTCTAACAACTATTTGTTTCAGGACAGTAACATCATTTATAATAAATGTGTGAGCTAAAATACAAGTCTCTGATACCATTCCTGGGTCAGCATGCTGTGCGGAAAAAAATTAACTAAAAGGTTGGTGCGAATTCATTCTAGTATGGACGTGCCTTGGTGTGCTGGCTTAGAGCTGCAATGCAGGGTTTTGTTTCTCAGGACAAGTAGCCCCAAAGGACTGAACATGCAGTGTCATTTCCTGGCCAATCATGACAAAGCCTTTTTATTTCCAGACATTCATACTACTGTGCTCAGCAGAGGCTTGAGGTTTTCCTGACCTGGAAGTCGGTTTGATTGAAATTTTTTCTTGAGTAAGACACGGTATTTTGCATGGTGGTTCTGCAGATCAGCTAGTTTGCTTTCAAAGATACCACTAAAGATGCCTGTCTTAAGCGTCTTCTTGCTGCCAGCCCTTCTGCTATTCCCCCACATCACTTCAGGTTGCCGTGGGGTCAGATCCCACTTCAAGTACTGGGATAAAACCAGGTGTGCTTGTGTGCAATTACAGGTTTCTGTCGCTGATGTGAGAGCCACCAGGCTTTGTGTGTGTCCGCAAGAGACTGGAGGTGAAGCAGCTAAGGAAAGATTTCAGTTTCCCAGCAGAGGCTTGTAAGGGTGTTTTTGTGGGACAGGGTGTAATTGTTGGCAAGGGGTGGCAGCAAGTATCAGCACAAAGATCTTGGGACTATCTGGGATGGGACACCAGCTGTCACCATCTGTGGCAAGCTGAAGCAGAGGAGATAGAAAGAGATCCTGAAGAACTGCAAATCAACAATCCATCCATCCATCAGACGCACGCAGAAGAGGAAGCCCCAGGCTTGCTGGGTGTTCAGTGGGATGGGAAACAACAATTAGGCTGTAATTAGGCAGTGATAAATAGCACTGATAAAGAAATGCCAGAGGCCATTGACCTTTAACAAGGCTTCTGATAGAAGGCCACAGCCCATAAAAGTAAAATCTTTTCCAAGAGTTTCTGAAACCTTGGTAGACACAAACCTGCCACCAAAATTTGGTAGAATTGAATGCAGTCTTCACTGAATATTAAATATAACACTTTGGACTGTGGTGGTCTTCTCAGCACAAGCTGCTTTTTCTAAACAATTCAACATAAATTTACCTCCCTTTTCAGAATTTTCAGAGGGAGAGACCTCTACCTCTGAGTAGGGGGCTAGACCCCTCTGATTTTCCTGTCCCTGCAAGTTGCATTGCACAGCCCAGGCTGGCATCTCCCAGTACAGGTATAGAAGTCAATATGTTAGAAATCAAAAGCAACTGCACCTTAAAAATGCCTTCAAGTGTGAGCAACTTCCAGCTTTTTTAGCCACCTTGTTTTAAATGACACTTTGAGAAATTCTTGTCAATACATTCATGGGGAAATAAGTCACTCATTTAATCACTTAAAGCATTAAAGACGCTAGTTTTCTGACACTTGCTGGTTCTGCAGTGCATTTCTAAACACCTGGTTGTCAGCAGAACAGAATTCAAAAGCAGAACGTGTTGTTTTTCGTAAACACTCAAGGCTGCACATTGTTTTTACCTCTTCTTTGAATAAGCAATATTACTTCTGCTTCTGGAGAGGAGCAGCATCTGGTTAGGTATATGTAATGTGCTGTACCAGTCTGAACAACACACACTTCTGTTCCCTGGAGACAAAGAGAGAGACTTCAGAGGTGTCTGATTAGTTGTCAGCCTGTTCTCTCGACAGTTTTCAACTTTTCTTCTTCTTTCAAGCAACCACTTATGGAGCTCCTGTGGGGAAAACAGTTGAGTGGAGAAACACTTGGATATCAAAATGCAGAGAAGGTTTCTGGAAACACAGCTGCACACTTAAGGAATGTGGTGGCTACTACACATGCTTTTTAAGAAGAAAGAGGTACAGGGAGATCCTTGAATTTGAAATTTGGATTATGGTACTGTTGCTTTTTGCTGCAGTCTTAACCAGTTGATGTCTGTCAGGTAACACAGACCTTGCCAGGAAATTCACTGGCTAACTTAATTGAATTCGATTTTAAACCTGTGATCAACTGTTTTAAAGAGTCAAGACATATATTTCAACTTGTTATGGTTGAAATAGAACATGGATATCCACACTTCATGGTTTGCTAGCAAACTGGACAACTCAATGTCTGAATACCTGGTGTCTAGGTCTGACATGCAAAACCCCAGCTTTTTTGGTAATTGTCTCTTCAGGGGCATGAGAAAGATTTTCAGTTTATTAACAATAATTTCACAATAGAAAAATGAATTGAGAGAAAAAAGGGAAGAAAGCTTTTCTTTTTAAGCAACCTGTGAAAGAGGACTGAGGCAGAGACCAGTATATTCTGAAATCTTGTTAATTCATGGTCAGAAATTTGATCAAATTTGAAACACTTTGCTTCAAAATGCATTTATAACGTTAGTAGTGCAGTGCTTTTAAGGTTTGTCATTGCTTTTTAAAAGTTGTATTTGTGCATTATACCTCCAGTTTCTGTTCCATAGTTTCACTAGCAGAGTAACAATTTGAGAGGAGGGATATCAGATTCATTGTATTGTGACACGAGAGTCTGGATAAACATAACAATTGATTAATTACTTTTCTTTGTAGACTGATACCAATAGCAAAAATAGTAACTATGATGTAAGTCTAGATTTAGTGGCAAAGTCAAAGTTAACCTTGTCCAAAAAATGAAGAAAGACCAGTCATCAGAGTTAAAAACTAATGCATAAATGTAAAGTTAATGTCTTCAATTTATGTTCCGTGCTTGCTGATTTTATTTTTAAGTCACTGGTGTTAATAGGGGTATAAATCACTTAAACACATCCTTCTATCTTTACCTTGCAATGCAAGGCAATGAAAACCAGTGCTGCAAAGAATGTTCTGGAGGGAGCAGAGATGTGTTTTCCTTGCCAGTTCTGTGTGGCAGGTCATTCTACCCTGGTGAAGCTTTGTGCCTTCATGCTCTTCTAATCAGTACAGCACAGCTTGGTCTCCAGTCTATTGTTCCGTAAAACTTTATGAAGCCTTCTATTTCAACATGTTCTCTTGAGTTTCTGTTGTTCTCATTAATAAATGTTTATTTGCACTACTTGATGTTTCATAAAGCTTTTTGCTAAAGACTCAACTGTTCCAACATGGCTGTGTTTTCTCTCACCACACAATAATGTCTGTTCATGTAATCACTACGAAAAGGAGAATAAACTTTCCTTCTAGAATTAGCTGCCCATGGACCAACAATCATTGTGTTGTAGTAATATCTACATTGTATTGTAGTGTCTTCATTCAATAGCTTTGATCCTAATCTTGAGGCATAAATTTACTCAGTCCTGGCATACTGCAGTGCTGGGAAGATAGGATGGGTTTTTAGGGGGAGTCTGAAGCCTGAAAATCCTTCTGTTAGCATCACCATAACACAGTACAGGGTCCTGTGTGAAACTGGGGGGAAAGGGTCCCAACTGGGCATAGGGCAGGCATGTTTTTTCCAAGGAGCCTCTCAGCCCCTTACAGAGCCAGCAAATTTTTACCAGTTACACATCTATGATTCAAAGGCTGGTTGATCTGAGGAAGTGAAGCCTTCCTGGGTCTTCTCTGTAAGAATGAAAAACGTTGAAGTGGGTAGGGTATAGAGCAAAGAAGGGCAATAATTGGGCATAAAGAGCTGGAATTCTAAACTAGAAAGGATGACTTTGGCTTCCCAAGACTTCAACCAAAGAGTTGTCCTGACTTGCAGTGGTGGTGTTCTTCAAGCTAGCTGGCTTGGTAGGAAGATGCTCTTTCTATAAGAGCAGCTCAGTCCAGGCCTGGATGGTCATCATCCTGCTTCATGTGGCTTCGCTTGTAGTTGAAGTGGTGCAGGTCAGATCACACAGTCTCTGACACTGCCAATTCCCTCTTTACCACAATATGGCTCTGAGTCTTTAAAAGCACTCAACAGTTGCGTTCTGGCTGTGGGAAAGGATTCTGCCACAGGGTTACATTGCATGCTGCTCATCAGGAGGATGTTCCTTGAGTACTTAAGTGGAGTGTGTTTGATCTAGGCCATTAAGATTTGTGGATTCTGCAATAGTATTTTGAGAACTGATTTCCAAATGTGGAGCCATGCTTTAATTTCTGTGCAGGACTGGAATACCATGCCGGCTGACCCCTTATAAATGCTTGATTGGGTTTGAAAGAAGCACATCTGTGTCTAATGAGTCTAATTAGAAATGAAAAGCATTTTAATAGCTTTTTGGTGAGTAGAGAAGGACTTCAGTGCAGAGGGTGTGTCTTGATGCATTCGTGGTGGGGAAGGAAAGCAGAAATGTGGCCCTGGGAAACTTCTCATTAACATCTTGCAGTTTTTGAGCCATGTGCACAAAAGCCCGTGATGTTTTAGTTGTTCGGTATTGTTCAGATTTTTAGAGGTAAATGCCTACAACACACTTCCCTCATCTTGTTTGAAATGCAGGTGAATGCCCAGAATGCCACTGACTTGCCCCACTTAGCTGTGGGGTAAGTTCTGCTTTGAAGCACCTCTGTAGCACGGAGGAAAATGACAGCATGTTTTCAGCAGCATGTGGAAACATGGAGGTGATTGAAGTGCAGATCCTCCCTCCATGACACAGTTTGGTTGTAGAAGGACAGGAGGCTTGTGACACTGAGTCTGTCCATTTCCCTTTGACACACGTTTTTGTGGCTGATACAAGCCAATTTTAGAGCTCTTTTTGAAAGATAATTAGGATGCCATACTTCAGGGTTCACTGAAAAACTCAGAGTAGAAAAGATCCAAACGAGTGTCCCACTGTGGGAAGAATGGGCAGAAATCAGGCAGGCTGGGGTTTGTGTGGCAGCTGCCCACAGACTGGACCATAGACTCCAGCTCTGAGCAATGCTTTCTCCTTCCTGGCAGTGGTGTTCTAGGAGGGGTATTGCTGCGAGCTGGGGGGAAGATGGTTAAAGGTCAGACAAAAAATCTTTGTGTAGCCAAGTTTCTTTAGTTTTCCTAGTCAGGCAACAGCCTGTTACATTTTAGAAGGAAATCAGAAGAGGTTGATTTTTAGAGAAAAAAATCTGGCTGTGGATTGGTGTCATCAAACAAAGGGTGAACTTTGACCACTGGGTAGCACAGCACTTGCTGTGTCAGAGTCAGAATGGTATGGAATGGTTCAGAAGGGCTCTTGTGAGTATCATGTGTTAACTTTCATCTTGTTTTTGAGGGTGTAAGCTTATCCCTTCAACCCTGTGCTTTGGGGTTTTTTTCCCAGCTCTCTGATGGATCTCGTGTTATCCCCAGTAGCCCAATGTTCCTCTGTATAATGGTTGTTGAGGTTCCTCTAGTGTCTTTTTTGGGGTTGGTTATTTTGTGGTTTGGTTTTTTGTTTTTTGTAATTATAGGTTGTGATTTCTTTCAGGTGGAAGGTGAATTAAAAGAAAAATTTAACCAACAGATTAAATTGCTCAATTACAATAATGCTGGCTCTTCCCTCTCTCACACAGACTTTGATGGAATGGAAGATGTGTTTGGGAGAAGAACAGTATTGGAGAAACCTGCACTAGTGTTTGAGACCCTTTAAAAGAGTCACCTATCACCACATCATAACAGAATACAGCCACTCAGGTCCTGCTGTGCTCCGTTGTCATTAGCAGAATTCCTTCTTTTCCTTGTGTGAATTTATTTCAAAATCTAAATCAAAATAAAAATTCATTCCTCTCTGCAGCTGTGATGTTCTGTGACAAAGGGCAGTGACTGTGCCCGTGCACACAGATCTGTCACCTGTCTTTGCTTGTGTGTGTGCATTTCATGGGAGAATGGTGCGTTGGCAGCCTGGCTTTACAAGCAATCCCTCCTCGGGCTCCTCACCTGTCGTGGGCAGGGATGGGTGTGACTGGCAGCCTACCAGCCAGATTCAGTGCAAACCATCTGCCTCTCACAGCAGGGCTGGGTAATGATCTCAGCGTGTTTCACGCCCTGGGAGCTTGGTGCAAACATGTTCTCATATGGTGGGTAACAAGGAAGTCCTAAACATTTCCAGCATGTGGAGAGACTCTGAAAGCAGTAGCCAAATCAGGGTGGGGCAGGTGCTGACAGTCGGCGGAGAGGGTGATGCTGTGGACTAAAAAGGGTCATTCCCTCACACAACACTTCTAGATTGAGCCCTGGCACTCTGAGCTCTTCATTGGCTCAGCCACCTCAGGGAAGGCAGTTCACTGCACTGTGCTTATCCCTGTGGAGACAAGCTGTTCTCTCTGCACAGCCCGGGGCACCTCTCCTATTTCTGTCACCAGCCTGCAGCTCTAGGGGTGGTTTTGCTAACCACTAATTGCTTGTTTCATTGAAACAGGGAAGGAAGGGTATTGTTGGATGTGGCTTTTCTCCCATTATCTTTCATTTCAGAGCTACCCTCTGTAACACTGCAGTGCAGAGGAAGCTCATCTCATTCTGTTCAGGTGAAGCTATGAAATGTAAGTCATTGTAGTCTGTAAACCCTCGTTCTCCTGGGGTCCTTCTTACTGACTATGCACAGCCAGAATGAAGCAGCATTTTCTGAGCTCGCTGATGATGGTGAGAAATGGAGAGTGGCTGCAGTGCTTGAGGCCAGCAGAACATGTTCATTCTCTCTGAAGCCTATTTCTCTCTCCAATGCTGCACACCTGAGTGACTTTGAAGAAAGGGCACAAGGAAACTCAGACACAGGCTTTCTGTGTAACAGAGTCACGGAGAGGTGGAGTAGCAAAGGAGTTTTGAGTTCATATAAAGCTCATGAAACATGCATCTGATATCTCAGAGCTGAAGCTAAAAGAGTTGGGGAGAGACATTTCATTGTCTGCCATGGCTTGTGCTGGAATTCAAAGATGTCAAGATTTCCTGCTGAAGTAATCCTGCTGTTTAGTATTTAATCCATTTAGCCAGTGTCTACAGAAAATAAGGCAACAGAGTTGGATCTTCCAGTTGGTTTCCTTTCTGGACAGAAGGAGTATTATATTTTTGCAGCCTTGTTATTTGGGTTGTGAGCAAGAGAGAATTTCCATTGTCTTTTTCCCTGACCTTTTTTGATCTTTTCCAATAGCTGATAGCTGCTATTCAGACTGTTCCAAAATCAGCAAAGTAAAGCAGAGCTGGTTTTGTTACTTTTTGCTGCCCACAATTCTTTTCTCCACTCTAACAGAAGTACCTAGAACGTCTGTTCTTACTGTCCTGCTGGTGGGCAGAGCTCAAGATGCCATGGAAGTCCTGTCTGTCTGCAGATGGAGGACAGCACTGCATTGACTTATGGAAGCGAAGGGGTCAGGGCTTCACTGCTTTCATGTGGAAAATTTGCTTTTCCGGCATGTGTGGTCATCTCTCTGTTAGGGACTAAGTTCTGCGTTGCTGTTTCATTTTGTGTTTGCTTACATAAGCAACAGCTCATAAAATCTACAATTTAAACCAGAGGACACCAAGATGAAAATCTGCATTGTACTTCATCAGTGCCTTACCACATTAAGGCACCTGGGTTAATCTTATTAAATGAATTGACAAATTGACAAGTCCATTTCTTTAATCTAGTTGCCCTTTCATTTTGATGGTCAGATGGAGCCACTGACCCTTAAATGAGTCAAAACTTTCAAATCCCTGTCTTGGATGGTAAACACCTTGTCATAGCTTCCAAAACAAATTATAAATTACATCTTTAAAAGCTCTTTTAATTAAAAAAAAAAAAAAAGACCTCTCAGATACATACACCTTCAGTAGGTTAGATGCTTTCTTCTGAAACTTGCTGTATATGAACTGAGACAAATACAAAAGGAAAATCTGGTGACTCCCATATGGTGTTTCAGGCTATTTTCTGGTTGGCAAGCTGAGTACACCGGTCCTCAAAATGTTAATAAGCCTTTTGTAAATGAGTTTTAACTTGTTAATTAAGAATTTCTAGCTATGGTTATGACCTGCAGGGAAATGTTTAATTGGCTGTTTTCCCTAGCTGGTTCAATGTCTTCTTACTAGAAAGAAGTAGGAGCATATACTTGTGGGACTTGAATGCCTCAGACCTAGTGTAAGGCAGGGTTCCTGTGCTCAACACTGCTGCAGGAATTTTCACTGGTGACCTCTTTAAGGAAGGTCTCCACATTAGGGCAGCAGAGCAAGCACTTGCTTGCCTTCCTCAGTTTGCCGTGGGAGATGAATGCAGGTAGTGGGGTGGCAACAGAAACGAGTTCTTCTCTGATGGAGCATGGTTATAGATTTCCCACACAGCTGGAGTTTCCATCCCTGAGGTTGTTCAAAGCCATCTCATCATGGTTCTGGGCATCCAGCACTAAATGGCCTTTTTTGAGCAGCAGAAATTGGACCAGGTGACCTCAAGAAGACCCTGCAAACCTGAGCCAGCATGTGATCCTTCTCAGCCAGCAAAAGGAGGGAAGGGATGCTCCATTGCTGTGAGTCAGCAGCTGGCAAAGGTGCAGCAGGACAGAGAAGAGCAGGGGGCATTTGCAATCACCAGCCTTTTCCTGGAGGAGGGGTGGCCTTTCAAGGTGTGAAAGATGACACTTGATGTTCCCAAAGGAGATGAAGAGATTGTGCTTGTAACCAAAACATGGGCCTGGGTCCATTGTCAAACAGAAATGCCTACATGTGACTTGGACTGGCTTTCCAGCATCCAAACTATACTCTCTTGCTATCTGCTAGAAAGCGCATTAAATTACTGGATACTGTGCTAAATTCACGTGTTTCTTTGTAGCTGAGTACCCGTAGAGCTCATTCAGCATTTCTCACAGTGACACCTGGTTTCCTTGCTGCAGAAATCCAGCCACTGCTGGAGACAGCAGCATGCCGTGGGTGTGGGGGCAAAGTGGGGAGGAGGTGCTGCATGGGCAGGATCACTGCCATCACTTCCAGTTAGTTGGGATTGGACTTTCCTACTCAAGTGGAGAACATTTTGGTACCTCACACAGGCAGGCTTTCTGCAGCACAGAAAACAACCAGAAGAATATTTCTATAAAACTAATTTAGGACCGCCTTCCAGTTATATTGAAGATAGTGATTTGTCACTGTGCTGTGACTTCCTTTTTAAATGCTTGGCTGTAGCTGAAAACATATTTCAGCAAGTTGCAGTCAAAATCTGGAAATCCAGTCACGTCTGTGTACAGCCATTATTGAGTTTAATGAGAACTGCATGTCTGCAACAAATGGCACCCCCATTTGTCTTCATCTAATCATACATTAAATCCTTCATTGCTAAAATAATCTCAGAAAATTTGGGGTGAATCCCTGATTGAAAATAACTGTCTCATAGCAGTGACCATCTGGAAATGCCTGTTACAGAATAGCTGTGAAGGGTGAAGGATGCCTCCTTCTCTGCTCCCATTTAAAGCTTTCTAAGTAGAGTGTTTCGTTTGAGGGAGCAGCCACATGGTGGTTTCCACTGTTGCAAACCACTTCCCTGATTCAGATGCACTGAGATAAGCAGACAGTGTGAAGAAGTGCATAGAAAATTACTGAGGTCTGTTTGTGCAAGAAAGCCTTTAAAGCAGACACAAGATTGAACAATATTCTGCTTTATTAACGTAGATTGGAATTTCCTGCTAGCTGAGAATAATGCAAAGGTCGATCACCAGCTGCAAGCAAACAGCATGTGGTTGATTCTAAAATTAGTTAATCTCTAGCATTTCCATTTCTTTTCCTTGTATTTCTTGTTCTCTACCTTTAGCTTGGGAATCCAATTAAAGATATGGTAAGCTTGAAAGAAGTTTTTTTTCTTTTTTTGTTCTCTATAAACTTCTGTTAACTGCTGCAGTTGAGATAACTAGGTGTCTGTTGCCTATCATTATGCCCAGGGTATTATTATGTCCCTTAAACTTTCCATAGGCTCAGTTACATGATTTTAGTGGTTCAGAGTTATCTGCTGGAATCTGCTAGCAGCTGCATTGTCTGCAACTATTTTATACCGACTTTTTAGAAGTTTGTTTTTTGGTTTTGTTTTTTTAAATCTCAGGCTCAGAGATAATTCAGGAAGAACCTGAATAATGGCCTCATAAAACCCTCACTTTCTTTTTGCTGATGAGCTGGAAGCCAGTGGTGTTATGATGCAGCACCATGACTAGTCTGGAGGTGGGAAAATTGCCGGAGCCTTGGATGAAAAGGAGGACAGCAGCACTGCAGGCATAAAATGGCCCAGTGTTTTCGTGACATGCAAGGCAACACTAACTACTGAAGAAACTAAAGAGAGTCTGTGCTGGCTTTAGGGAATCTTGAAAAACAGTTTTAACCTAAGAGGTGTATAAAGTAAACAACTTCAGAGCAGAAGTACCTATCCAGGGACATGGGGCTGATCCTTTGCCTGCAGAGGTGATTTGTGTGGCAGAGATGGTGACCCTGAGAAATGGCATAGCTAGCAAATTATGCAAAAGCTTGTCAGGTTCGAGTTTAAGTACTGAGAGCCAATTGTGCTGTCTGGTTGTAATAAACCAGGTCTTCTCTGCAAAATATTACTGGGGAGATGCTAATTAGTCATGTACATACAACAGATAGAACAGATGTATAGAACTTAGTTGCTGTTCTGTGTATGATCATGGATCTCAGCCTAAGCTGGGCTTTAGGCTCCTCTGTTCTGCAGGTGAATCTCACTGCTCTGCACTCACTGCTGGTACCTGCTGTCTATAGAGCTGGGCTAGAGCAGGTATGAGCACAACAAAGCATCATTTCATCCCAGCTGGTTGCATCACAGATAAAAGGCTAATTTCTTAAAGCCCTGACGAGTGTGTTCTGGAATGCCCTGCGTCCAGGGAGTGCTGTGGACATGAGCACCACAGGGGACAGGGCTGACAGCACCACTCTCTGTAGAATCTCTGGGCATCTTTTCTTTTTCTCCAGCCTCTCCATCTGCCATGGCCTGTTTAGTGGGGCAGGCACTAATATGTTTGATAGCTTCTCTAATTCCCTTGTTGTGTTAAAATTTTTAAGAATTTTAATTTTAATCTCTTGCTAAACATTCCTCACTAACAGTGACAGAATTTATCAAATTGTCTAGCTTGCTTTAGTAGGCTACAGCAAATATTTTCTCAGGTTGCAAAGTCAGAATTGTCCTTTCTTCTTTTTAGTAATTGTAAATAGAGTTTTAGGATTCACAATTTCTCACTTCTTTTGGTGTAAGGGTTCAGACAGCTGGTTTCTGTGATTTCTGCAATATTCTGTTGGTTTAAATAGGCATCCTAATGGGAGTAATACAAAAGATGTTAAATGCAAACATGTCTTTTAAACATTGCTTATATAGAAATACTCATATTGTTATATATGGAAAGAGGAGAACCTAATCTTAAATGTTACATTCTCTTCTTACTCGTTGCTGTGACAGTGGTGAGAGCCCTCAGCAAGGCAGTGTGGGCTGCAAAAGTGCACTAATGTAAAGCTTGAGCAATACCATTGAAAAGAAAAGATTTTTCTTCATGTTTCTTCGGTGCACTGCAAGCAGACAAAGGTCTGCAGCCTTATGTCGTGTCTTAAGCATGAAAATTTCTGCACTGATAAAATCACAAAGCAGAAAAAACAGCCATCAGCAATGTATCTATTTACACAGAATGCCAAAAAGTAGCATCACAAGGGAAGGAACCCCCCACAAGCCATGTCATGACTGAGCCTGTGTGCAGCCTGACCAGGGTGTCCCATGCAGTGCTGGCATGCAGAGCTGCACTTGGGCTGGACAGGAGGACAGGAGGTGCAGCAGTGCAGCAGGAGGATTCTGAAGCCACACACAGAACTACCCAGAAGAGGTGGTATCTGATCTTGTGCTTATGTCCAGCTCTGCTTTCTCTTTTTAAGTAGATTCCTGACCTACTTTTTGTGACTGTTCACAGGGTATTTGTGACACATGGCCTCAAGGAGAGTTTATCTGTATCATCCATGTTATTAGGATGACTGGGGCAAAATCCACACATGCTAGTGGGGAAAGAGGGAGAGAGTTTTTAAAAGACTTGATATTTGGTGTTTGCTTGCATATTCTGGAATGCCACTTGAAACCTTGTATGTTTTACGGGAAAAATAGCTTGCAGTGATACAGGGCAGAAAATTAAAGCAATCAGAAATGCTTGCTGCTCAGCACTGCTTCTTATGATCCACTTTAGGGACAACAGTAGGAAAGGCATAAGTCTTAAATTCCAGGAAGGTAGAGAACACTTATCTTTTCATTCAACCACTTATTTATGACCCTTCCACTAACGTTGGAACAACTGACTCTGGGCCTTTTAAATTTAAGCTGCTGTTTTCTGTGTCTTCTCTAACATCATTTTCATAGTCCTCCTATAAGGAGACAAACTGGGGAGTTGAAGAACTGATGAGATAGTAGAAAACCTTTCACACTGGTTTTCAGTTCAGCAAATATAATAACCACGAGTCATTAGAAAATACTTCAGACAAAAAACCACAGATTTTCATGAAGAATGAATTCTGCTATACCAGAGCCCATATATTAAAAAAAATAGTCGTTTATGAAACATGCCTTCTCCTAATTTTGCACTTGATCTCACCAAACTAGCTGCAAAGGAACAGTGTTGACTGTCCTCTAACACGGTGAACTTCTTGTTTCACATGTTAATATAACTTAGAGGGTCTTCATGGCTCATCAGGGTGGGCTGCCTTGTCCCATCACTGCAGACTGCTCCCTGTGACTTTTCCTTGAAGAGGCTGGATTGCTGCCAGTAGCACTGGAGGGTCTGGAGTGTCAGGATTAACTGGGCTCATGGAGTGCTTGGAGAAGCATCTCTAGCTGTTCCAGTGGGTACAAGCTAACAGGTCCCACGGGGATGGTGACTGCCAATGCACAGAGTTTCTCTGACATCTACATATAAACTATTCCCATCTCATATGTGGGGAAATGGGAACTGATTGCCGTTGTCACCTTGTGTTTAATGGGCCTTCTGGGGATCAAGTGCAGATATTTGTTGTCTATCCTCATTTCTACTAGAAGACACTTTGCTTATGAGCATCCAGATGCTCTGCTGTCTCAGATTTATCCAGAACTCCTCTTCCCCTTATTGTATCTATGAGTCACTCTGTGGTTGTCATAATTTATTTTTACAACATGCTGAAAGGTATAATGGAAAACTTATAAACATGCTAGGGAGAAGCCACCTGAAATAGCAAATGTTTCTAATTATAAAGTTAAAGCTGCCTTTCTAAGCTATTTGATTCTTTATTTTACCTTGAACAACCCAAAAATGTACTTGGCTACAATTAGACTCCAGATACAACAAGTGAATTGTAAATGAAAACCACCCTGTGGAAAATTACACTATTAGCCTGGAGCAGTAGCCCTGATCTTTACAGTTTATGGTGCTGCACAGCCTGTACATCCAGTAATGTTCTGTGAGTCCATGAGTTCTTTAAAAGCAGAACAGTTTAGTTTAAAAAAAAAAAAAAAATTATTACATGCTTTCATGTTTATTACTTTTTTATATTTCCAGACTTTTCCACGTTAGTCTGGTTTCAATGGTAAGTAATTCGTCTATGCCTTACCAATATCTATTAGGCAGTGCTCCTGAAAGGGCTACATTTGATTAGTCTCAGCCATGCTTTTGGTATCTGCAAGGCAAAAAAAAATTGCATTTGATTTCTGTACAGGGAAGAGTAATATTAATTGTAATTTAGAATTTGAGTGCTCCGTGATTGTACTTGATTTTAAGCCCTTTCCTTATGCAGAGTTGCATCCTGATGGTCCAGGTTTGCTGCTTTATGGAAGTGATTTGCTGACTGTACTAATTAAAGACTCTGGTCGACACCTTCAGCCATCACTGGTTCATGACAGTGTTCATACAGAAACAAGAGTGGCAAAGTCACAGCTGACACAGGAGAAAAGGAGCAGGCAGGGATCAGGACCACGTGCATCCAGGTTCAAGAGAGCAGAGAATGATTTACAATTCTCACTGCCTAAATCTGTCATGTCCTGGCTGCTGTGAAGAAGTCATCACACTGGCTGAGATTGACATCTGGAGCCAGCAGTCTGAATACAGACCCTTCATCTGCTCGCTGCACTGGGAGCCAGGGGCATTTCAGATGCCATTGGAGATTGTTCAAATGGGGTCTTCAGGAATTACATTAGTTGGCTTGGGCACAGGACATTAAAAGTGATGTCTTATCCTTGTACAGGATTTGAGTGGATGCCAGTTTGCATGAGTCTTGCCCTAGTCATTAAAATAAACAATTGAGGAACTTTCACTTGGCTAAAAGAAGAGCTCTAAGTCAGCACTTCTCTTGCTGGGAAGAGGTTGAAGAACCTTATGTTTTGTTTTGCTTGCTTTACCTCTGTTTGCAGGGTCTTCAGTTTTGAATGGATATGGGAGATATACTTAGCACACAGGGATCAATACCCTAACACAGTTCCTAGATGATCTCTTCCTGGATAGAATGTGTATTAACTGAAATTCCTTAGGTTATGAAGTTTAGAAGACCAATGGTGAGTTTTGGGTTAAAGTGATGTTTTCCAGAGAAGAAACAGGAGTTTGCAAGTGGCATCTCCCTTCTTGTATCTTTTTCAAATGCCATAAAAAGGAAGAGAGTCTCTTTAACCATCTTCTGGAACACACACACAATTCTTTTAGATTTGGCTTTCTTTTTAATTCATGGAGAACAGCTGTGGCATTGTTACTCCAACAATGTAAGTGAATCTCGTAACAGATGGTTCTTGCACTGGCTGGGATGAAAGCAGCTTCCTTCATCCTGGTGGGGCTTTTGTGTTTTTCTTAGATCCTGGTATCTTGACAGGGCTCAAGTAAGACTTTGCTGTTTTCATTCCGATGTAAGTACAGTGTCACTCCAGTAATTCTGCAATGAAGTGTTGCCCCTCCCTCTTTAAATCTTTTCTTCTGAAAACAAGGGGAACAGTAGTAATGACTTTCATTTCTTAATTTCCAGTGCTGGTGCAACACACTCAGCTAGAAAGATCTGAGTGGAAACATAAAGTTCCTCCAGCTGGAAATGATTGTGCAAGTGTTGGAAGGGAGCTACAAAGTGCATTTGTATCAAAGACACCTGGTTTAGACCTTGAAATTTTCTTCCCTCCATTGCCCCAACTGAGGGAGGTTTATTAGAAAGAAGAGCAGATGTTTGGACCATGTAATTGTTTGCATATAAAATAGAAAGCTTGCTCAGGTAACATTCAACCTCCTGCTTCTGAAGCAGGGATGAGTCTGCACATGGCAGAACCGCGTGGACTCTTACCTCACAGACTCAAACAGATGTAGGAATCTCATGCTTACAGAGTCTGTTTTTTTCACCTGTGGTGTTTTTGTGACAGTCATCTTGAATATGACATGAGATGCACCAGCCCCCTCTCCTTGCTGTGCCAGCAGCATCTGTGAATCAGCACAGCCCAGCTGCAGTGGCTTCACAGAACTGGGTCCTGGCTTTGAGGGCCAGTCAATGCAGTTGTGGTCCCATCAGTAAGCACTGGGATGCTTGTGTGTGCAAGGAGTGATGTGATCCCAACTTCATTCTTTCCCTCCAGGGAGTGCTGCTCAGGCTCTCTGGGCAGGTGAGCGCCACAGCTTTGAGGTGGTAATCAGATGATAAGGCAGCCTGTGCTGCCAGAAAAGCCATATCCCTCCTCTTTCAAGGAAAAAGCAGCATGCCAGCTTTGGCTGCCAGCTGAACTATGCCGTTGGTGGAGGAAATGCAAAAACATTATGTGAGTAAATGTCACAATTTGTGGGTGAATGACTTGTCAGCCTGGCAGTCAGTTGTGGTGGAAGGGGGAATGCTTTGTGTTAGCAGTAATAGTCTCATCTGAATAGCTGAGATCTTCACTCGAGTCATTGTCATAGACTGTGTTCACCTGCCTCTATTAGTTCATGCTCTCTGTGGGGATGTGACTGAAAAGTAATTTTCAAAACCCTTCTTTTTGTCCATCATCTGCAGATAGAGGTCTGAAGGAGTCACACTAACAGAAGGAGCAGGAGTTCGTCCTGACAAGGGCTCAGTAAGAATCCCTGTTTGCTGGTGGTTAGTGAGCTGCATTCTTCCCCCTTAAGACACCTTACTGTGATAATTGTCTCCTGAAAACTGTATTGCTGGCATAAGACCTAGGCTAGTTCTGGAAGCCTTTGAGAAATGATACTCATTTCAGAAGAAATGTACAACCTCAGGAAAAGCTGTGCCGTGCAGCAGTTGCTGGATATGTCAGGGAGTAGAGACAGTGAGGAGTTAAATTGAAGTGAGAGGAGAATGGAACTTCAGCAGCTGTACTCTCCACACAGCTATGCTTTTGTGAGATACATCTTGGCTCTGTACAAACCACAGTACAAACGCCTGTTTTACTTGGTGTACTTTTCATGTCTGGAGTTAAAACATGGTGTGCATGCAATAGGATACCCACCTGTGCAATGGAAATACAGAATAATTACCAAAATGTTTATGTGGGTGTTGGGGCTCAGGGTGCTGGGCATGCTCATAAATTGAGATGTTTGGCACTTACTAATGTATAGTTAAGATGCCACGCATTGTTTCTCTGCGCAGGGGTTACTGTCAGCAGCTTAGGGTTATCATGAGCATAATGGCAGGAGGCAGCTACCTTCATAATTTGCTTGATGTAAAAGCTGGACCTAAGAACTAACATCTCAAACTGGAGTTCAGCCATACAGGTGGTTTTGGAAGCCTCAAAAGCAGTCAGTCACAAATTCCCTGAACCCAGCCCCATTAAATAATGTTTGGGGAGTAGTTATATCTGAAAAGTCCTTGGTGGAGTTGAGGTAAATGGCCCTAAACTGTGCTGGTTTTTGCTATTTAATATTAATTTCTGATCAAGCAATTATGCTGGGATTTTACATAATATAAGATCAGAACAAATTAATTTTGCTATGTTAAAATCTGTTATCTTTCCTGCAAACAGGAAATAATTCACAGCTTCTTGATAACTCTGAAATTACTGAGGTGGGAAGCTCAAGTGATTCACGTGTCTCTGTGTAAGCACAGGTGTATGCTCACTGTTGCCTATTGCTCTGCTTCAAACAATTGCAACTACTGCAGAAGAGGAAGCATATAAAACAGGGAAGCACACCATTATCCTGTGATTAAACATATCACAGTCTTAATGTCATTCTTCACATCTGATATTTATTCTAGTGGCTGCGCGAACTGAATCACAGAATATGCTGAGTTTGAAGGGAACCAGAGGCATCATTGAATCCAACTCCTAGCCATTCACAGGACATCCCAAGAGTCACACCATGTGCCTGAGATCATTGTCCAAACACTACTTGAACTCAGGCTTGGGGCAATGACCACTTCCCTGGAGAGCCTGTTCTGGTGCTCACCCACCCTCTGGGTGAAAGACTTTTTCCTGATGTCCAACCTAGACCTCCCATGACACAACTTCAGGCTGTTCCCTCAGGTCCTGTCCCTGAGCACAACAGAGAAGAGACAGGTGCCTCCCCTCTGCGTCCCCTCATGAGGAAGTTGTAGATTGTGATGAGCTCTCCCACCTCAGTCTTCTCCAGGCTGAAGAAACCAAGTGACCTGAGCAGCTCCTCCTAAAGCTTTCCCTCCAGAACTTTCACGATCCTTGTGGCTCTCCTTTGGATGCTCTCTAATAGCTAATGCCTTTTCTATATGGAGCACAGGTTACAATTAAATTGTTGACCTCTCTGGTATAGGTGAGCCACTTGAGTTGTTTTGGGTGTTTTCTGGCCATGACCCCATTTCATTTTCTGTGACCCTCTTCTGTTGGGCTCATGCTACTTGTATGCTGTCTAAGGATCACCCCACATCACACCCCTCAATTAAAAGCACTTCTGTGGGCAGTTTGCACCAGCTCTTGTGACAGTGCCCAATTTCAAGTCATCATAGATGGCCCTGTCACTGAGATTGAAAACATTGCTTTGGAGGTAAAGTAGGTACAAGATGGATTTTTACTTCAACAATTGTAGAGGCAGAGAAAAGTTTAATTGGAAGTGTATCCACTTTAAAGTAAATTGAAAGCCTTCAAGTTTTGTAAGGTTAGAACATGTTACAGGTAGGTAGGGGCTGCTGCTTCATGGGAAGTATAGTGTCTCATCTAGAAATTATTATCTCGACAGGAGACACTCTTCAACACTAACAGGCTCCCATTAGTGAGTGAAAATAAAAGGTCTGGAAGTAAGGAGAGGAAGATGGTAAGAACAAAAGAAGGTATGTGAAAGAGCAGTAAAGAGCAAGCAAACCTAAAATGATATCCTGAGGTAGCTACTCTCAGCTTACAGGCTGATTGTTACGATTTGTGTCGCTGGCATATCATGTGATTTTACATCACTGTGGGCCAGGACTCTGCTGTCTCTTTTGAATGTCACTGCAGTGCACTTAGGTGTCTTGTGTTTCTACAAACATGAGCATCAGCTTAGATAGATCTGTATGCAGTAAAGTATCATGAAGATGTGCCCAGGGTTAGGCTGTATGTAGATGAGCTATTTAAAACGTGATTTTCATCTAAAGCATCAGAAACTCTCTCGGAGCTGTGGCACTGGAGGCAGGGACCTAATGAGACTGCTTTAATACAGCTCTAACATACACATTAGGTAGTGGTTGGAAAGACAGTCAATCTTTCAAGGCTTAAGCAGCACTTTCTGAAAGTGCCTTCAATTAACAGCTAATGACAAGCTTTCTTTAGTGATTCTCTGGTTATGTTGTACAGCCAGATAATGAGAATGATCATCCAGAGATACTTCGATTTATTTACCATTTTTTATCTCATTGGGAGGCTGATGAATATTTGATCCAGTAATGTTCCTATTTATGCCTCCATAAGTCAAGTGCCCGAGTTCGGCTTCAATCCATCATTGCTCTGAAGATTTACATTTCAGATAGATTTTTCCAGCAGCACAGATGTTGCAAACCTTAAATTAATGCACAAAGCTGCCTCTACCCTGCAGAAGATGAAACTATTAGGTAAGGAAAACAATATCTCTTTTGGATGCCTGTCTTCTTAATGGTAATGGAATTTAAAAGATCTACAAAGGGCTATTTCAGCTAAATATCTTATGTCCACCGCTATTTGAAAAGAGAATAATGAGCTGAAAGTGTTTCTGTGCCTACCTGCAGTGTTAATTGAAAGCTGTGAAGACACACAGATAGAACCAGGCTCAGGGGACCTTTCTTACAGAAATTTTACGTGAACCATCTCTCCTGTACCTGAATGTGTTGTCAAAGCTGTCCGTATTAAGTTAAAAGGCTTCAGAGGTAGTGAAATGCTTCCCTTTGTATTAATTCTATACAGCTTACAAACCAAATTGAAACCTCAGAAGTTCCCATTCTCACATTTTGTTGTTTCTTTCTCTAGTCTGTTTTTCTGTACATACTGTGCACAGCTCCAAACTTAAAACTGAGAAGGTACCTTAGGAGGAAATATGCACATTTTTGATTTGCTTTTGAAGATTACATGTTGCTCTTCCCCTTTTTAGTTCTAAGCTCCTTATATGAGTGAGACTCACCAGGAGAAGAAATTGTCAGAAGTAACAGATTTGTGGAGAGGTGACTCTTTACATTGATCAGGGACATGTGACATAATTGAAACATTGGCTCTCTCTGTGAATTACAGTGATTTGGATGATAATAGGAGAGGGTAAGTTCCTGAGAAAATTGACTGAGCAAAGAGCATGAAGGCATTCACAAGCTAATTCTGGAAAAACAATTTGCTGGAAAGGGAAGATAATAGGATGAAGCTCACAAGCCTGTGTACTGACACCAACATTTAAAACATCTAATGAATGGTCTGGCATGTGAGACTGGTGATTTATGTAATTTTCTTCTTCATTTAAAATGCTTGCAGGAAGGGACCATATTTCATGACCGTAATATAGTGCTGGAATTGCAGCTCCTGACCAATTTTTCTTCCCCTGCAGTGTAGTTTGGGGTGTAATACTGGTTCTCATTGCTTTATGGTGCATGCTCTCTAATGTGTTCAGTAGAGCTGCCTGTGTAAAGATGCTGTTGTTGCAGGGGGCAGAGCCCTGGAGGAGGACCCAGTTCTGCTCTTGTGTTTAGCAGCTTCACTTCTCTGGATCTCAGTTTTCCCAGATATAAAATGGGGAAATTGTTCAGACCTCTCCTGCAAAAACAGTGCGAAATATTAAAAGGAAAGTAGAAAACTGAGACACAGGGAAAAAAAACTAGCATCACTGCAGGGAACAGGAATGAAGCCAGCTGTGCAGTGTGGTGGTAGCGACATGAAGGCAAACAAAAGTTCAGGGAGATTAAAATGCAAGCAAAAAATGGTGAAGCCATCCTAGATCAGTAGTATGTCGCCTGGAACATGGTGCGTATTTCTGCTCAGCCATCCTAAAAACAATATTTTGGAATCAGGAAGAGTTTGAGCATCTGTAACAGGAAAGAAAAAATGGTGAAAGTACTGAGATTGTTTCTTCTTGAAGCAGCACGATGGAGGCACATTGTGAGGAGCAGAGCAATCAAAGAGGTGGGAAAAAAGAGATAAAGAATTAGTAGATACTTGAACTCCTGCTCCAAAACACCAGGTATTAAGGACTTAGTGAGACTGAATGACACTGATCCCAAGGCTGAGTTGGTGGAGTGAGGGGGAAGAGGCTGAGTTGCAAATCCATTCCTACAGCTTGTGGATCCACTGGTATAAGACTCAGGTAAATGGGACCAACAACACAGTAGAAATAAATACTGTGAGAAGGAATAGACATTCTATTTTCAGCACCTCTGGCAGGCCACTAAATACTAGGTCTGGAAAGGGAACTTCCCCAAGTGCCAGGTCATCACAGCGCATCCATTCTTGTTTGGGGTGAGCACAAGTCTTTGGTAAGATCAAGGTAAGGATTAGGGCTCATTTCTTACAATAGTTCCTTACTTCAATAGCTCTTACTTCACTGAGGTCTTTCACTCTCCCAATTCTTGATGAAGGATGGCTGCACAGGCAGGAGGGTGATGCTGTCAGGGAAGCTTGCAAATAGGCTTTCAGGACGGGGAGGGACAGATTGGTGGAGAGGCGGCTCTTTACATTGATCAGGGACCTGTGACATAATTGAAACATTGTCTCTCTCCCTGAATTGCAGTAGTTTGGGATGATAATGGGAAGGGAGTAAGTTTGTGAGAAAATTACCTGAGCAAAAAGCATGAAGACATTCACAAGCTAATTCTGGAAAAACAGTTCAGGTACAGAAACACATGTCAGAGCAACACACACACAAGATGAGGAAAGGCATAAGAGCAAAACTCCCCTGATGGCCTAGAAAGACATTTTATGGATTGCTCTATGGCATTTTGCATGACAGATAGCGTGTGAGTACTTCAGAAAGTCCTTGTTCATCTCTGCAGCCCTGCTGCTAGGTGAAGGGATGCATTAGGGATGCTAGGTGAAGGGATGCTAGGTGAAGGGATGCACAAAAATTACCAGATGCTCCTAGTCTTTTCAAAATACCTTCCCTCTCTCATGATCTTGTGACTGCACAGATAAGGGCTTGAGACAGACCAATTAAGGCCAGAAATTCATTTGAGGCTTTCAGTGTAAAATACTTATTGCCTGATTCTTTCCCCCCTCTCCTGATTCACATCTTTTCACCTGCTCTAAGTGCAGCTCCCACTCATTTTGGTAGCATTTGTAAGCACTCAGTGTATCATCCTGCAGGGCTCTGATCCAGCATTCCAGCAAAGTAGGGAGACCTTATTAGTGACCCTTTGTGAGAAATCTGGTTTTAGAGACTTGGCACATTTCCTGTAAAAGCCTAAGGGTCCCAGTTCTCTAGGACAGCTCCACATTGTATAATCACAAAATCGTCTTTCTGTCTCTGCACTGTGCTCCCCTTTTCCCTGCATCACTTGCAGCTTCAGCAAGAAACCACAAACTTGAACTTCTGTTCTTTCCTTGTGTAACCCTGATTCATCTCCAGCATAGGTCCATGCTGAACTGCCAAGGGAAAGGGTTTACATGAGTATGTCATTAAAGACTGTGTTGTAGCACACAGGCTGCAGAGTCTCAAATTAGGCTGCAATAGCTGTATTTGAGAGCTTGGGAAACTAGCCTTGCTATTTTCTTCTGTCACTTCCCTGCAGTATTAAAAGAGAAAAATGAACTGCAAGAAAACCCCGACGTAGCCTGTCACAGCATCACCAGCATGGCTCTGGGCTCTGTCTGAGCACATTGCTACGTGCCACCAGCCTTAGCTGTGTTCAGGTCACAGAGACAGTCAGGTTCCTAAATCCGTTCATTACCAGAAGGCTTCTGGAGCTTCACTCAAAGGTAGTCTGGGATCACCTAGAGAAGTAACAGCAATGGTCAGATGTTGTCCTTCACATCTGTGAGCCCTGGCAGAGCAATGCCTGGGAGGGTACATCGTATCACTGATGTCTGGCAGCTGTGTCCTCCAGTGCTTTTAACCATGGGTGCTTTTCGCTGTCCCTGTTCTGTCTCTTCTTTCTCTTCTTAGCCCTGTTCTTCTAGGAGCATCATTCAGCCATTCTTACTTCCCCTCCTGGCTATCCAGCTATCTATCCAGTCTCTTTCTTCCATCACCTTCTCCAGCCAGCTCTAGTCCTACTGCCAGATCCTGCTTTTCCTCCTTGCTCACCCCCTGCCAGTCCCCCTGCCCTCATCATCCTCAGTCTTGGGCTGCATTTACAGAGAGGGATATCACTTAGAGAGGAGGGCTCAGGGTGACCAAATGTGTTCCCAGCACTCCACCTCAGTAAAAGAAAAAAGTATCTTTTTAGAATTATATACAAATAGGTACATATTTCAAATTAGGCTAAGAGAAATGTTTAAAGTGCAAAATTTCACCCCAAAGCATAGACATTTGGCTACTGAAAAAAGCACTCAAAATGCAAGGATTTGGGCAGTCACACTTAGAGAGCAAAGCAGGCAAAACCCCCCGTGGCTCACAGCAGTCTGCCTTCCAGCAGAGCCTGTGGGAGGGCCAGCACAGGGCCTCGGAGCTGGTCTGTGTCTCCACGACAGAAGGAGCAGCAGCCCAGAAGGAGCTGAATAAAGAGCAAGGGTCTGTGCATGTGCCTGAGCCTGTCCCGGGAAACACTGCTGGTGCACTCACCTTTTCATCTCCATTCCCAGCTCAAACAGGGATCTGGTTTGGGTTTTTGTGTGTGCAGTGAGTTCCCTCAACCTCCTGTTTCCACATCATGCAGTGCACCCTCCCATGCTCCACAATCTGCTGTGGCTCCTCAAAGGGTGCTGGGGACAGATGGCTTGATTTCAGCTGATAAAGGGACTGCCTTGAAAGAAGCGAGGCGGAAGCTGTCTGGCCTGATATCTCTTTCTGGTGCTGTCAACGGGAGGTGAAGGAGACAAGCTGGAGCTGGATGGACACCAGCTCCATTCCAGGGAGCGTGGAAAGGAAACAAATACCTTTAAAAAGCTCTTGTGCTGCTGTTAAATGGTGTCTGCTTGCCTTTATTTCAGAGACCTTCTGCCAAGCCCAGATTACCTCAATGTATGCTGTGGTCTTTGCTCAGCCTGCTGTGATGTATGAAAGATGAAGCTAAAATATCTTCAGACCCTCTCAAGGGACAGCCAGGGATGTGGCTGACGTTTTGTGTGCTGCTGACTTTTAAACTCAGTATGGTAAACTGCTAACCAGCCCTGTCGTTTCCCATCCACAGTGTTGGGCAGTGCTGCAGCTGTCAGACACCTTGCTGAACCCAGCCCCTGTGGGCAGCACAGGGCTGGCAGGCTCTCCAGGACCTTTGCAGTGCACAAACTGCAGCCCTGCAGTAACCAAGGAAATTGGGAGCAAGCTCAGTAAATAGTGGAAATGATAAGAGCCACCGCTTCTGGTAATAAAAATGGATTTTTCTTCAGGGTCCTCAATTTTGCACTTTTTTTTTTCAGCATGGGGAGGGGAGGAAATATCCCTGCCCTTTGGAGACAGAATAATTTATAAGCTGCTTTTATAAAAATCAGTGATTTCCCTTTAAGTTGGCTTCTGTGCCTTTGTCTCCGCTTTCCTGATTAGTCACATAATGAGGATATTTCTAATACAAATGTGTCAGGGGAGAAGGGAGCCAAACATTGCTTTATCAGAAGAGAATCTGTATCCCTTTGGATGCTAATTAGTCACGGAGACACAGGCGTGTGGAGCGGGGGCGAGGCGAGCTCTTATTTTAGAAGCCGAAATGATTTGTGCCCTCAGAATTTCTCAGGCAGGGCTAGAAAGCCGTGCCAAGGTAGGGAATACCTTAAGATCTCCCCTGGCTTTCACATCCCTGCCCCTCAGATGTGTTTGCCGTGCTGCTGCTCCTGTGCTGTTTGCAGGGTTATTTCTGTTGCAAGCTTGGCTAAACAGAAACTCTCTCCTTACAAATATGGAAATCTGATGGTTGAGCTCTTTATCTCTTGGGACAAGTTGAAAGCGTGATGCTAAAGAGAAAAGGGCTGATGAACTCTGAGCTTGGTGGCTTTGTATTCTCTACTAGTGCAGAGAAACTGGCAATTTTTTATTGCTGGGATCTGTCTTTGCAGGATGGACAAATGAACTTTCAGACCTTCCTCCTGGCAATGCTTTGAGCCAGCAGAGCTGTGTCAAAGTCTCTGCTCTGTCCAGGCTAAACTGGTGTCCACCTCTGAGATCCCTGCCTGTCTTTGGTGGGGCAGATGTGGTTGGTGCATAAGCCTTGGGCAGCTGCACATCTTGGGGGTTGTGTTGGAAAAGTCTGTGTTTTTTATATTTGTTAAAGACCTTTGAATGCCACTGGGTATCCATTATGGTTCCTGATAAATCTCTTGAACAACAGAACATTCTGAGTTTTTAGGGACCTGCAAGGATCATAGAGTCCAGCTCCTGGATCTGCTCAAGACAACCCCAGAAGTTACACCATGTGCCTGGGAGCATTATCCGAGTGCTTCTTGAACTCACACAGGTTTGGTGCTATGATTGTTTCCCTGGAGAGCCTCCTTTCCAGAACAGTGGAAAGAGCACCACAGTGCTTCTTTGGAGCTTCATTTCTTTCATGCCTATAGCCTGTCTTCTTTTCTCGGTTGAGACCAGAGTCAGGCTGCAGAGCCAGACACCCTTGCTCTCTGGAAGGGAGATTTACTAGATGCACAAGAGAGGCAGGATGAAAACTCATTATTGGAGAAGGAGTGAACAGAAGAAACAGTCCAACAGCTCAGAAAAGGATCTGAGGGATTGGATTAATAGTGCCCAGGGTATTCCAGAAGTGAAAAGCAAGACCTCCTTCATCAAACTTGTGTAAAAGTTGAACATGTAAGAATCAGCTGCCTTTCAAAAACAAAAACAAAATCCAAACCAACTGGAAAAGAACAAGTGAACCCAGATTTATGCTAGTAATGGCTGTGACATTGAACTTCTGACTAGAGCCCTTGATCTGTTGAAAGGTGTGGATATGGAGCCATCCCAGCTTTTCCGGCTATTGTTCTTACAGTTAGAGACTCTGAAAGCTTAATAACATCATATTTGCCATGCTGGGTCCAATCAATGGCCTGTGAAAGCAATTATCCAATCTCCAGGACATTGGTGGGAACTAACATCATTACAACAGGCTTCTCCTACTGTCATTTGTATTGTACCAGGTCTTTTTTATTTTTTTTGTCAGAATATATCACTTCTGCAGATTCTGCCAGAACCAACCAAAATTTTTAGTGTTTCCTTCAGGCAAACTTTGATTTTGTCTTCCATGTACAGCTGGGACAGCCTAGCTGGATGTGTCTCCACAAACCACTCTGTATATGCTGACAACTACAGCATTTCATTAAGGAAATTACTTGTCTTGCACTTCCTCAGCCAGTTTCTCTAGACGTTAGGGTTGTCCATGGGAAAGAAGCATAGCTCCCCAGAACTGTCCATGGGAAGGAAGCAGAGTTCCCCTCCACCATGCAGAGGAGTCTGGGGAAGTCTTCATTTGGGATGGAAAACAGCTCTCTCTTTGAAAACAGACTGTTCCTCTTGGCAAGGCTCTGTTAAAGCCTTGAAGAAGTCAAGATGGGGCACAGACCTGAACTAAGCTCTTGAGAGTAACCAGTGGGCATTAATTCAGTCACTGCAAGAACCTGCCATGGTCCCTTGCAGACAGCACTAGGGCCACGTAGTTTTATATAAGATTCAGCTGCAACATGCAGCCAAGGGCTTCAACTCCTGTTCCTGCCTCTGTCGTCCAAACACGCTGTGACCTTGGCTCTGACACGTTGCTCAATTTTTTAATCATTTTAAGGGTATCCTCCCCTCAAGAGTTGAGGTTTAAAGAGCAGTTTTAAACCTGTATGGGGTTTTTTATGATCCTGGTTTGGCCAGATGCCAGTTGCTAAACTGGCTCTTACAATAGCTACCAAGGAATCTGTGACACTTTAGCTCCTTGAATATTCGTGTTGCACCTCAGAGCTGTGGCTTTATTATCAGAAGTACAAAAGGAAAGGTGTAATAGCTTCACATCTATATCCTTTACAAGGAAGGAATTATTTTGATATTGAATCCTCCTGAAAACATACCTCGGTTAATGGCTGGTTTAAAATAGCTATTGCATGCCAGCCACTTGGTAAGTGCTGCAGCAGTGAGGAGTGCAGTGTGGCATTTCTCTAATTTGCAATGTTAATGATCCAATTTAAGTTGTGTAAAGCTAGCACAAGATACCAAACTTATAAATGCATGTGATAATAGAGATGGCTTATGTGTGTGAGAAGAGCCTGGAGGGAAATATGGTGTTAAATATACTCAATCATGATTGAAAGGAAAGGACCAGGGGCTGCTTGTGCTGCTAGTTCCTTAGAGGGAAATCTAACAGAAATCATGTAATTACTCCCGTTTTTCTTCTTTGTCCCTCAAATGCTTTTCCAAAGTATTAGGTCTACTTACTGAATTGGTGCTTCCTCTGCTACTGTAGACTCCCAGGATTAGTCATACATCATAATCTAAAAAAAAAAAAAAGATTCCTTCACTGTACTGCAAATGTCATTTTTGATTAGGAAAACAGACCTCTGAAACATCTTGTTCCCTCTCCACAGCTTATGCCTTTCTGTTTAATGCATTTTGTTCAGTTTGGAAGTGGCAGTCGGACAGGCCCTTCGTGGCCAGGATTCCAAGGGAGCATTTCAGCACAGGCACTGCAGCATCCTCAGGGAGACTGGCACTTCTGTTCCCATTTGAAGCAAACCAGTCTGAACTCCTGTTTACCTGTCAGTGAGTTGAGATATCCCAACTGCAGGTGTACACAGGAAAAAGTCATTTTAGTGACATTCTGGTTCAGTTTAATTATTAAGACTAGAGGTTTTCATCATGCAGCAATATTAACACTGCTGGCTTCTTAATTGCTGAAATAAAATGGTTTCAAATACCAATTTGTCTTACAATTATAAACTAATCAGGTTCAAAATCTGGATCTTGTAGTAGATATTGTGGGCCTAATTTGTTAAACAAGGTCTGTTCAGTAGTTGCTCAGAAAAGAAAAACAGCAATGTTGTCCGGGGTGCATTGGCTGAGCTAGTAGAAAGTCAATTAACAGTTGTTGTTTATTGCTTTGTTGAAAGAGTCAGTAGCTATCAGAATGTTTTTCAGTACATCAGTGACTGTGTCGCCCAAATGCCATTTATTTTGACTTTGGTACAGGGAAGGTGGTGATGCTGAGATGAACAGTTACTGCTCTGGATCTGACAGAGTGCACATGGTGATGAAAAGTGACAATCACATCTTCCCAAGAGCCTTCTGCTCTGTACCCCATTTGATTCTGGAGTTCCTTCAATATGTGAGACTTAGCAAAAAGATTGTTTTCTTCAGCTCACTTAGAGAGAAAGGTGAAGTCCAGCTGTGGTCCTTGGCAGTGGGTGGGGGAATTTGGAGAACCTCTCTTCCAGGATAGACTGGTGTTCTGACTAAATAAGTCTGCCCTAGAAGCAAGTTCTTCTCCTCTTAAGACAGATGGGGAAAAGAGACCTAAAAAGACCAGGGATCTTCACAGTTGGCACCAAATTGGGATCTGTCTGCCTGAAAACCAGATCAGCTCTGTTGACTTTCTGTGTGACATCAGTTTCTAACCTGGGTTTGCAACAATTCCGCAACTTCATCAGGCAAATGCACAGCTTCTTAGCCTTACATCCGCGGTTTTCTGTCATATTTCCTTGTAACCCTGTTGCAATTTAAGATAATAATTTCTTATTCTTGTGACCAGAAACATGGAAAAAAATGCTCCTCTTTTTCTCCCTGGCAGCCCTCTCTGTATCTTAAGACAGGTATTATGTCTGTCCTTAGTCTCCCCTTTCTTGTCTGAGCAACCCCATTCTTCCAGTGTTCTGTGGTAGTTGTAGCTTCTAGCTTTTATCCATAGGACTGGTGAGGGGATTACATCTCCCTTGAAGGAATGGGCTCCAAAACTCCTTAAGCTGAAGCCTGAGGAAGAAAGCATAAGAGAGTCTTCTGTGAGGCTTTCTGGTTCTGTTCCTGCTGTACATCACCCTGTGATACTTTCCTTTCTCTTGCCAAACATGCCATTATTACTGACCATTGTTCATCTATACAGTGGGTTTGGATTGATCCCCTATAAAACTGATCCTTTATAAATTTGAGCCTTTCTTTTATGCTGTTTCTTACATAGATGTCAAACTATGCACATCCTGGTTCCCAGTTGTTTTGTTCTGGGTGGGTTTTTTTAGGTACTTTATGTTCATAGATATTTTATGTCTATATTGCAGTGATATGTAGAGGCTACAGAGGTCTGCTGTCCAAAACACTGTGAGATGTTACATACCTTTTACATACTCACCTGTACACATCAGAGTCCCCTCCCCAGAAACTTTCTGCCTACAGCCAGATTTCTCAGGAATACCTGGCATGGAACAGCTTGAGGTAGAGGGACTCTGCCAACAGCATAGGATTTTCTGTTCCCAGGGCAGAGAGACTGAAGGTATAAATATTTATTACCAGCACAATGTTCTAGCCCAAGAGTCTGAATGACAACATGGGGATCATAGAACCTTCTTGGTGACCCAGATGTAACCCCTGTATTCAGGGTGCATGTGGTTTCTTACTTGTTCTTTTGCTCACTAAGTCAGTCCCTCGTGCACAGAACGTCTATCCGTTTTCCCAGACTCAATGTTTGATGTGGGAAAGAAACAAAACACTTGGATTTGTCCTTTCCTGTTAGCATTTGTGTGCAGCATGCAATCCACGTGGGCAGCTCCAGAAAGCAGATGTCTGCTGAGCTGCAAGCACTTGCTGTAAGCTGTCACAAGCATGTTGGTACCAAGACTTCCAGCATCTTTTAAGTAGGACAGAAGACAGCGAGCATGTCATTGGTGGGTACTGCAGAGAGACAAGTAGCTGGATGATATTTCTGATCAGTTGGCTCATACTGATTCAGCTGATGGTGGTCAGACAGAACCCTTTGAACTGTGGAGAAAAGTGATGGTCAAGCCCTGTATACTGGGTCTTTCCTTGAGATTAGAGGATGAGGGCAATCATGCCCCTTTGCTTTTATCCAAAAAAAGAAGCAGAGCTGCTTTGGTGATCATAGAATTTCCCACAGACAACAAAATGGAGAACATTTTCATAACAGCTCTAAGTATGACTGATTTTGAGGATAGGACCAATGAGCAGATAGGGATCTCTCAAGTTGCAGAGATGGTTTTGAGGTGCAGCTGAAGACCACAGAAATTGTGTATGCCTATTCCCATCCACATGCACTGGGGTCCCCAAGGATTTGCAGAGTAGAAAGCAGGGCCTTCTTAAGATTGCAAGGAGTCAGAAATCTTGACTGTGAAGGAAGGCAGAGAAAGCTGCATTTTCCCAGGTGCTGCAAGGGTGAATTTTTACCAAGTACCCAGCTCCATCATGGTGTAACTGCACACTTTTCTGGTTGTTTGGAGCAATTTACCCCCATACTCGGTGTGGGTTATTGGGAGAGGTAGATAATACAAATAAGAAGCTATTGAGCTGAGGCTTTCTTATTAAGTACTGCAAAATAGAAAATAAATTAAAACAGAAAAAAAATAAAAAGCCTGCTGAGTTTGCCATTTTTCCTTAAACCACAGATTTCAGTTTAAAGTGTTTTCACCTTCTCTCTGTGCTCCTGCATACCGATGATTCACAGCACTCTTGCTTCACAAAGGTTCGCTGGAACTAATTTCTGATGTTCAGAAATGGCACATGGTACACACACTGTGGGACATGGCTGCTCCTAGCAGGAGGGCAGTTTTCAAGATCCTTTGTGTCGAGCCTATAGAAACAAACAATCTAGTAAGAAAACTCCCCACCGTTCTAATGCTGTGATTGTGCATACCCAATTAAGCTGTGCGCATGCGGGGAGAAAACTTTGATTAAACTCTGGCCCCAGCCAAATGTTCATGCAGTGCCCTGATAGAATGTATTTTTTCCTTAAGAATGAAGACATACAGAGGCCTCAGGAACAAAAAAAGAAAATTATTAAATGCCTTTAGCCATTTAGAGGCCCTGCAGCCACTCCTCAGCACTTGCCTCTTGTTTGGGAGTATTGTGTTGTCCCCAGTAAGCAAAAAGAAACCACATTATCTGGCCTGGGACCAGTCACACCATGTAGCTGAGATTTTAATACTGGGGGCAGAGCTGAGTGTATTGGTCTAGGAAGGCTTGTGAAAAAGAAAAAAGTTGCCAAGTGAATTCCAATAGCAAAAGCCTGTGTTGAGTCTCAGCGTGCTCTTAGGCATTCACAAGCAAAAGGCTAATCAGTCAAGTAAATGTTTCTCTGGGCAGTTGAGCTGTAGAGAGAGAACTGCATCCATTCAGTATGCACAGAAGCAGAGTGTGTTTGTGCAGAGACAGCTCCAGCCGAGCTGGCGTGGGAATGCTGCTGTTTTCACAGTGGGCATTGTTACTATGGAGTCCTGTGAGTTGCTGCAGATCGTCTATGAAGTGATGGATGGGAAATATGACAGTGCCTTGCCACTCCTGGGCCAGATATAGATACCCACTGGCACTGGGGACGCTGTCCCTGGCCCAGCTCAGTTTCCTCTCAAATCTATTTACTCTGGAGGGAGCAGGGCTGTAACATGCATGCAGTGGTGGTCACGCAGACTGATGGTGCTTGTGATCCCTCTGTGCAAGTTGTGGGTCTCTTGTGCAGCTGTAACATGTGCTGCTAGTGCTGAAAAGCGTCGTGCCAAACCTTGGGGAAGAATTCCTAGGACTGACTCCACTACCATGTCCTGCATCATCCCCACCTCCAGTGTCAGAAGCTCCACCAGCTGCCAGACCTCCTCTGTAGACAGTGGGGAGAGGGAAACACATCTCCAAGGGCAGATTCGTCTCCTTTTAAGATGAGTGTCTTAGACAGAATGGAAATAATCACTCTTTGAAAATCATCTTAGTTTTCTCTGGAGGCCTCGGAAGCCTTTTCTGTGTGTTTGGTCTGGAGCCCATTTTTGAGATTTCTCCAGCTGAGTCTGCTGGTCCAGGCTCAGAGTTCAAATCTTCAAAGGCACCTCAGAACATGTCTCTCCTCCCTCTGTTGATGCAAATGGATGTCTAATGTCACGGTCAGGTTACCTACAAAGGAAGAGCTACTGTCAGCATATCAGCTTGCCACAAAAGTAAGGGCTGGTTTGGATTTAGAGTTTTAGCATAATTTTAACAGTGTGAACCTAGGCTAGTCCAGGCATGGCCAGACTGCACCAGCACAGGAGACAGTATGTGGCTGTTACACAATGTCATTTCCCATGATATGTCTACTCCCATGCCCTCCTGCAGCCAGAAGGCTGGGGCTCCAAGGACTTGCTTACTGTGTTGAGTAGCAACAAGGAAGCATCCTGCTCTTGGGGTCATGTTCCTTAGAAATGGCTATATCCTGCCTTTCCCCAGACTGGCAGAGAAAAGGTTATCATCCAGGAAGCCTGGACTCAAGTGGTGCCACTTAGCACCTTAAACATCCCTCTTGGAGAGGTTCTAGCATGTCTGAGAGACAGACATGTCCGTTCTGTTATCTGGCCATTCCCATGTGTAGTAGCCCAAAGATAAGGGAGCTCATGGGTATGTCTCAAACACTGATAGCCAGATGGCTGTGGAGCCAACTAAGGATTGGTAATAACACACTGTGAGAAAAAACAGAATGTGGCTGGAGAAGGGGCCACATGGAGGTAGAGCAGCACTTTTCTAGGACAAACATCCTTGTTTTGGTTCCTGGAGATAAGCACAACAGAGTACAGGAATGAGGTCAAAAAGCAGGCATGAGCTGTAGGGGGATGTGGAGACCACCAAATATCCTGAAGCCTCCAACCCATTTCCAGAAAGGCCTGGAAGAATGGGCTGCACACAGTAACTAAATTACATAAAGAGTGAGAAACTTACCTCCAGTGCAGGGAAACTCATCTATAAAAAGGTACTCCCACCAAGCCCAGGCATGTGTGCACCCCAGGACCCTGCACACCCCATCAGCTGAACCAGCAATGGAGCCAGGACTGATGATCTCTTTCTCTCTTTCTTTCTTTCTGAATCTCTTTGATTCATCTCTCTCTCTCTCTTCCCTTTCACCTTACCCCATTATCCTAAACCCACTCCTAGGTGCTTAACAGAAGGCCAAAGACTAACATACCCATTTCCATACCAAGTGTGTAATTTACTAACAGAACTTTGTAAGATTTTGTGGACCCTCTGACTTTTGACATTCTTTTTGTCTACCAGCATCTACAAATCTTGGGTGCTCCCTTCCCCTGAATGGTGAGAGGACACACTATTATTATCCTTTCCTGCAGCTTGGATTCTGATCTATTCCCTTCATCTGGGCATGTTTGAGACCAGACTCATGTTCCAAGGGTACATGAACTGATCTATGATTTATGCCTGACTATTCTCCTGGTTTTTTGGTTTGCAGCCTGCTCTTACCATTTTAACCAGTCATTAAGCTGCTACATTAGAGAAAAAGTGCAGCAGTGACTGCATTAGAGGAAAGCAGAAGAAACTGCCTTTTGTTCAGCAATGCTCTTGAATGTGAGGTCTTGTAAGCATCATCCATTTTAAGTACTGTCAAAGTCTACTGAGTAGTGCAAATGAGCAGGATTTTGATAAAATGTTATAACCCTACATATGTTTAACCAATTTAACCAGTTTCCACCAAGATACAGCCTTATTCAAAAATCACATTTTGTCTTCTAAGCACCTTGTATTAGAAAGAGCTAATGTGCACTGCAGGGAGAAGGCAGGCAGAAGAGTGGCTCAACAAGTGATTTTTTTTTTTTACTGGGGATGAAGAATGATGTTACCTTGTTTCAAAACTCAGTGGCTCTCCTCTGCATACAGGGTTCATTGCCAAATGATGAGTTGCATTTTACAAGAAATTGTGTACAAAATAAAAACTCCAGGAACTGAGAGAGAGAGAGAATATCAATTCACCAGTTTGGAATGGTATTTTCTAGTATTTAACGTATGTTGCCTTGTTCCATTTCTTACAAGTGATGTTTTTTTCATATACTGGACAAAATATATATTTTGTTTTATATTAAAACAAAACAAAACATATATAAAACATATACAAAACATATAAAAACATAAAACAATTTGTTTTATATTAAAACAAATTTGGTATATGAAAAATATATGAAAAATACATGAAAAATATATTTCATATATTTTTCATATATTTTTTTCATATATAATGTTGAATGTTTGCTTTGCCTGTGCAGCTGTACCTATGATATACCCAAATTTACATACACGTATGTGTAAGTGCATGTTCAATTTAATTTCCAGCTTCTAGGTGAGAATAAAAACATGTTTGAAAACCAATTTTAATTTTCATTATGGTGCTAAGTGGAGAGAGTTCCAACAGGTTTGCAGTTTGCTATGAAAGGACTTCAGATATTTTTAGCAGTGGTAGAACTGCCTGAGTTGGTAGTTTGTTTCTCTCTCAAGTTCTTTGATGTGCTGCACCATAGAGTTCAATACAGGTTGTCTGCCAGTGGGCTGGAGCAGGCTGTGTTTGGGGAGATTTGTTTTTCACAGGGGAAATGTCAGTGACAGTGAAAGGTACTGTGCTGATAGATCTTTCCTGTCAGCCATTAAATAGGTCCCAAGAGGGACCAGAGAGTGAATTCTCTTACCCATGTAGCCCTCATTCCTTCCAAGCTGGACTTTCACTCAGAGCTGGTCTCAAACTTTTTCGTTTCACATTTGAGGCTGACTGGTCCACTTGGAATTCATCTGAAACTGTAAATGTGTTCCATACAACACCCCAAGGAGTCATGATGTGAAAATTATTTGGGACTACTGCCAGCCCAGGCTGAATTTGAGCTGGTGACCCACCATCCACATTATATTCCCAGTATAATCCATCATATAAGCCTGATGTTGAAATTCGGCATTTCCAGAGGTACTTTTAACATACTAAATGGGCTTCCCAAGTTCTGTGTTTTGCCCCTGGGTTTCAACATCCAAAACAGCAGCATGTTCTCTGCTCCCTCTGAATATGAAGGGGCTGGAGTCGCCTAACAGCCACTCAGAGAATTGGCTGCAGAACTTTCAGCTAATCCATTCTGTTTTGTTTCTCTTCTTTCTTGACAGGATCCAACAGCTGCAGCTATTTCGGACAGAGATTGCGATACAAGAGAGGGAGAGACTGTAGCCATGAACTATAAGCCATCCCCACTTCAAGTGAAATTAGGTGAGTCTTTGCTGATGGAGAGTGAAAAGGCTGAATCCAAGGCCTGAAACACAGGATCATATGCAGGTCTCTGTGCATGTGGCTGAGCATGGCAGCTTGGCTCAAACAGCTCACAGAGCAGTTTTATCACTGTAATGCTGCAGCTGTGATTCAGGGAACTGACCTACAAACATGTAAAGCCCCTGTATCTGTGGATGTGGTAAAGAAAGGAAGCTATGCCTCAGAAGCAAGGCATAGCTCTTTTAAACATACAGTTTTTTTATTCAGCTGGGATCAAGGCTTGGCCAGATAAAGAATGAAGATAATATGGAGGGACTGTAAAAACAAGAGAAGGCAAAATAGCTGCAAACAAAAGGGAAGGGATCAGAGAGCTGAGACACTACCAGAGCTGTGTTATCATGAGATGGAAGACTTTTAGGTCTGTAAAGGTTCTCATACAAATACTCATGCTATTTCTGAGCAGTATTTTTTAAGTTCTGGAAGCAGAATCACCCTTTTAGCACAATACAGTACTTCCTTGCAAGGCTTATGCTTACAGGAGGACAGCAATCCACACATGCTCTCTTGTCACCAAAACCTGAGCAGCTATTTTGCCACACAGCTTCAAGAACCAGATGACAAATAAGTCAGAGGAACAGTGTGCTTTTTGTGAAGAAATGGGAGTTTAAGTGTGGAAAATTTCCCACTAAGAGCAGGAAGCAATCCCCTGGCTGTCCTTCACATCAGTACAAGTGACATTGAGAGGATGCTGCTGAAGCTGTTTGAGAGTGTCTGTGCAAGTCATGAATAGTCTAAAACCAGTGGCTGCTTTTCAGGAAAAGGCAGGGAGCAGCAGTGTGTGTTAATGACAGCACAATTCATAGTTTGGTAAAAGATTATTACTGCCAGCATGCCATATGCCACCAGGATCCTTTTCCACTGCCAAGAGAGCTCTTTAATGGTACTAGACAGATAATTACTACTGCAGTAGTTGTTTTGGATAATTTAACACCAGGAAACAGGTTAGAGAGCAATTGATGCTATTATTGGTAGGTCTGTGATATTCTTGCCTTTCTAGGCAATAAAAATATCCTCCTGAGATTTACTAACGTGACAGGAAATGGTACTTTTTTAGGCTTGGCTATGGTAAGTCATGAGAGCATTCTAGGAGATCAGATCATTGCAAACAGATTTGGATTCAGGGTAAACAAGTTTGATTCATACAAATTAAATGGAAAGGTAATTTGAAGTAGATCCTTAACAAACCTTAGTGTTGCAAATAAAGCCAGTAGAGTGAGAAACTTGGGAAGTCAAAATACATCAGGTAGTGTTGAAGGAGAATGTATCAGAAGAAGGACATTGCTAATGGAGTTTTCCAACAGTGTATATTCATTAGGTGTATATTCATTAATGACTTTTACATAAAAAGCAGGAATCAGCAAAGAAAATTTAGTAGAGCATATTTGGGAGACCTAAGTACAACAAAGATTCAGAAATGCTATAGAGGAAAAAACCATGAAAACTGGAATAATAGAAAAGAGAAAAATATAACAGGAAAAACTCAGTCTTCTGTAAACTGGAGTTTATCAACTGGAGATGAATGCATTAGTTGATTGGAAGGTTATTAATTATTGAAATGGACTAGCACATGAAAATAGGCCACAGTCACACTTCTTCAGAACTTACCAGCTTTTTTCCAGGGATCAGATAGAAGAGAATGATTAGCCTTTCTGCCAGAACTTCTGCTTTTCCACATAGGAAAAATTCTATTTCATTTAGCCAGTGCTGAGCAGCATAAAGAGTCAAAGGGAGGTATTTGAAGTGTTTGAACAGTTTTTGTAGCAGATAGAAGCATACTGTTGCCAGGACCTCCTTTCCAGCTGGTGCTTCCACCCAGTCATCTCAGTGCTGACCACAATACACTTACGAAGAGAATAGTGGGTGAAACCTACCTGCTGAAGAGGAGTTGTCCTGCATGGGTGACAGGCATCTTCCTGTCTCCTTGACTGCAGAGAGGTTTGCTCCAACACCTCTCTGTGGAAACAGTGTGCCTCTTTACTGAGGTGAACACATACCTAGTGGCATTTGGATCAGCTCTCTACTCTTAGCCATACCCAGATGAGCTCTAGGTTATCTGAGCAAAATGAGACTCCCAGTATTGCCTGTAGCCAGTGTAACAGACCTTTAATCCACACCAGCTCCTGCTGCTCTTATTCTTCAAATCTGCCCAGCCTCTACCGTTTTCTAGCAGCTTAATCACTGCATCTCCCAGCTCTGGCCCTGATTCCTCTGACTAGATTTTATGTCCCTTCTGCATTAAACTTGTCAGGATTGTTTCTACTCTCTTTAAGGCTAGAAAAAGTTAAGGTGGTACATAAATGTTTAATAGCTTAACTGGCAGAGCCATTGTTGTTAATGGTAGCAACTAGGGGTTTAATCCTTTTGCAGGTTTTCCATATGGATGGTGGCATTTTTCACTGTTAAATCAGAATCAATTGTTCAAATGTCAAATGTTCTGATGGAAGGTTGATAAATGTCATTTTTCAGTTTGCGAAGATTCATGTATAAATCTGTCATATGCGCTTGTTGGAAGCTCAGTTCAAGTGAGCTCAATTAAATACCAACCCAGCATGAATACAACTTTTGCTTCTAGACACTGCAGTGATTAAAGTGTGACAGAAAGAGCTTGAAAACTGCACACACTGCACACAGATTTATCCTGCTGCTTGAATGGTCTTTTCCTTGGTTGTTTCTTCCCCTCTAAATAAGTACATTTGGCCACACATTTTCCTGAGGGGGGTCAGTTTGATACAGGAAAAACTTCACAGGTGTCTTATATTTCTAGTGACTTCCTAAAGGTTATGCCTGGTTTATAAATGGAACAGTGCTTGATGCTAGGGCCACATCAGAAAAGAACATCACACCAAGGGGAAATAAGATCTCCCAGTTCATGCAGTTCATAATTTTAAACCCTTATTGATATTGTATCCATGTTAATTTTATATTTGCTAATTTTCTAACACTCCCACTTGGTCTTTCTGTCAGGAGCTGCAAGGCTCAGCCATGCTTCTTTCTTTCTTTCAGATCGTTGATAAGCAGACTCCTGACAGCACGGGTGGGGGGCTGGGTGTGCATTAGTGCTTAGGAGATGTCTCCAGCACATCCTTATTAGGAGCCATATCCAGATGGAGCACATACCACAAGCCTTTTGAAAACAGAAGACAGTTATGATAAGGAGAGAGGGAGGAACAGAATAATCCCCAAGTGTAAATCTCAGGGCACCACATCCACTGGAAGGCAACAGATCCTCCTAGGATTCCCAGGAGACAAGATATTATTTTAATGAAGCTTATGCCATCTGCTTTTCTATTTTGCATTTTTAATTTCCCTTCTCTGGTCTGAAATCCCCACCCAGACAGTCTGTGTCTGTCTTACCTAGCAGTAAATGACATTAGTTTGTGTTAAAACAGAATGGGCAATGTGGAAATGGGTTGGAGTGCTGCAAAATGAGCAACAGGTGGGATGAGGAATTGTGGCAGAGGCATCTTCATGAGCACATCCACCACATGGGGAGCTTGGCAGTAAATGTCCTGCATGCCTGTCTGCAGATGAACATGTGGTAGAGAGGCAGAGACATTCACAGCAGCCCTCAGCCTGCCAAGGTGCCTGTGGCCTATGTAAGCACCTCCTCTCCTTGATCTAGATAGGGAATAAGGCACTGTTTTTGGAAAGTTCCTCAAAAAGGTCATAAAAGTATGTGAAAACTGAATGTCTAAGCTAGAGAAACTGAGTCCAACCTCAAGGAAATTACTGAAATGCTGTTCACTTAGACCAAGCAGAACTTGGAGGGTTAAACTGCAGCAAAAGCACCATCACAAGGGCATAGAGAATAGTGTTCCCTGGTGTGCCTGGCTTGGAGAAAACTAATTTGTGACTGAGCCCCATCTTGGTGGAGATTGAAGTGAACAGAGGAGATAATCCATTTGGAGACAGGCTGATGACAGGTCTGTGGTGTTAGCTCCTGCCTTAAGCCTGCTGCTGTGGATTTGTGGCAAATATTGAGCTGCTGTGTGATCAGGGAGGAATAGTACCAGGAATATCAGTCAGAACTACAAAGCCCTCGGGGTTCAACTTAACAAAATCAGTGATTTTCTGGCTGAAACTTTACAGAAGGTCTCTGATCCCAGTAAAGGACAGACTGCTCCCTGTGGCGTCTGAGATTGATCTTCCAATTGGTGTTTAACCCCTTCTCCTGGAATAGGGCGTGGCTCCAGATCTTGTTTTAAAGCTCTCCATCAAAGAGCCACGAAGCACACAGCAGAGCAACCTATCCCAGTGCTGCTCAAAAGGATGCTGTGTTCAGAGCTCACCTGCCAGACTGCTCTTCCCGCAGGTCAAGATGCAGAACTGGGAAGTGCAGTCACAAACAGAGCAGGCAGCAAGCGCCTTGGTGGGCTGAAAGGCTCTGGATCTGCCCCCATCTGTGGCTCCTATTCTGCATCATCACTTCCCAGTCTGCTCCAAAACTTGTGACTTCTGAAGCTTTTCATACAGAAAACAGAATAATAAAGGGGAGGTTGAAGTAGACTGGACAGATCAATGCCATTAGTGTATCGTTTTGTCAGTATTTCAAGTACTGTACTATTCCCAGTTGCTCTTCTGTAACAAGGTGATTAATGCTAATTAGGTACAGCAGCTGTTGTTTCTGGGAAGATGCTCTGTAGGTAAATTAGGGACACATTTTATAAAAAGGCTCTAACTCTTAAACTAGGTCCCCAGGTTCCAGCTCTGTTGACAAAACTGCAGATTTTCACATCCATAACTGTTTGCATGGCGACCTCAAGTGACATCATTACCTTAAGTGCAAAAAGCCATTTTGTTCCCCCGGGGGCACCCATTTCCTTGAACACAGTCAGTGCACTGCACGGGGGGAAGGGTGGGGTAGAAGCCAGACAGCAGGAGCAATACAGCCCTGCTATTGATTTTCTTCATGAAGACAGAAGTGCAGCCCACCACTCGGAAGTCTCATGGAGCTTGGGAGGAATTTATTTGAACATTTTTTTCATCTCTTAATACTCTTTCCATTCATAAGAGAAATGGTGTACACAGATTTATGGTAGCATCCTTCCTGTAGGATATTTCCAGGCTCTTTTTGGAGAGGATGAGAGAATGAACAGCTGCATCACATTAAGGGTAGTAGGGCTGTCTGCAGACAGAGCTGCAAAGATGAGGGCAGAAAACCAGTTCTGACAGGCATATTATTGCAGATTAGTTAGGAGAGAAGCAGAGAGCCAGAAAGAAGGAGGTGTATGGTTAAGAGTAAAGCCATTTAGACAAACTGGAACAAAGCAATCATTGGAGTTCAGCAGAGAGCTCCTGAGAGGAGGGAGTGTGTGAGGGGGTGAGACAGAAGGAAGGGAGGTTCCAGTCAGCAAATCCTAGAAGCAGAGCATGAGCCCATGAATATGGGAATGATGTGGTACGAGGTTCATCAAATGACCTGGCTTTTTGTGTCACTGCTGATTTGTTATGCCACTGCACCAGGGCTTCACTGGCTTTTCCCAGCCCTCCACAGTGGTATGTGCATCTCTCCCATGACACATTCCTGGGTACCAATACACCTCACAAGCCAACAGGCTCACACCCACTCACATCTTGTGTTGCACACACCACTTTTAGCTAATACTCCTTCAGGTAAAAAGTCATGAAGAAGGAAGCTGTAAGGTAACTGGATAATTTTGAGGTGTTACCAGGCCATACCGTTAGCCACTCCATATATTTACAGTACCTACAGTCTGATAGTCTGGGAAGAAGAGCTAATTCTGAAGATCTGCTTCTGCATAAATTATTTTATTCTGTATTGAGAATGGGCCAAAGCATCCAGAGTCTGAATGGGGGTTTCATGCCTGAAGAAGAAGTCCAGAGCTGCAAATTACAGGTTCTCTTCATTGTCTGACCCACCATAGTCAGTCATCTCAAATATGGGAAGCAGCTCAGAAGGTTGAGAAAAAACAAATTGAGCAAATTACTGTGATTCTCTGATAGGAGAAAAAAAATCAGTAATTGAAGTAGTGATAACAGTAAAAAGTACCTGGTCTAGCAAAGCCTAACCCCAGCAGGCAGCACCACACAGTGGTCTGTTCAGAGGTCTCATTACACAAGTACGTGTTACTCTCATCACTTTTCTGTGAAGTATGTGGAGAATTGGTTTAAAAGAAATAGTTCCCCAAAGGTGATTAAAGCTTGTTCCTGACATTAAAAAGATTAACAGCAGCTGAGATTATAAGTCTGCCTGCTCAGACGTTGGTATCTTTAAAAAAATCAACACAGAAAAGGACAGTAGTACTGTTTTCTGGCTTCTCAAAGCCCTATGTCCTTAAATGTAGGTTCCACCTGTTCCACCACACTGTAACATTTCCCCAGTTGTGAATTACTCAGGTGTTACTATTTCTGTAGTTCCTTCTGATGTCTCCAAAGGTAGATGAGTTTCTGTGTCCAAAGGTTGATGAGTTTCTGCCTAGCACTTGAGGGAAGCAAGTATAGCCCAGTATAATTAATGTAAATTGGCTCCAGAACAGTCCACAGCATCTACAGACAGTGTTGGGTGATGCACTTATTTAATGTGTTTGATTTATTAATGATGAGCCTTAAAATGTACTTGATGGTTAATTGAATTTGTTCTGATTTTGAAGTGATGTGGGCTCGCACTTTGTCTTCTCTGTGCTGCACACTCAGCTCTTAACAGGGAAAGGTTACTGTCTGCTTATTGAATGAAGTGACTAAAATGCTCCATCAGCAGATCAAGCTCTATTAAATAGAAATAACAGAGGGAAAGATCATGTAATGATATAGCAAGTTCACCACAATTCTTGGTTTTTAGCTGCTATCCTTATGCACAGAGGATGTGTTCATAGCAGCCTGAAAACTTCATGTTGCTTCTCTGAGATATTAAGGGATCCTTTGGAAACTCAGAAACCTTGGCGTGCCCCAGCAGTAGAGCAGAGAAGACAAGAATGTCATCCATATCATGTGTCCTGTCAGTAGTAGAGTCCTTGTGGCACCTTAGTGGTCGTGGATTGCAGACTTCACCTGAGCATGAACAGAGGTACATCCAAGGAGCCCTTCTTCTGTGACCCCAGTCTTTGTTCCAGACAGAGCAAACAGTGTTACATCCATCTGTGCACAGCAGAGCCCCATTTTTCCAGTGGTGCAGCCAAAGCACCAGCTGCTAGGCTCAGCTCTAATGTGGCAGACAGGGAGGTGTGCCACAAGAAACGTTTGCTGCAGCAGCAACAAACTAAGTACAGCTTTTCCCAGTTAGCAACAGTCACATTTCATCATGTCCATCACGTTTGGTTCAGAGGTCTAGGGAGGAGCAATTCCCAAAAGCAGGAGCTAGCACAAAAGAAACGACTCTGTAGTTCTTCATGGAAGGAGAGCTGGTTGAAGCCAGACATGGAGCAGTGTGGGCTGTGCTGGGCACATGCAGAAGAGGCTGTTTGCTAGGTTAGCAGACTGGTAAAAGCAGCTCAACAGCTTCAGCTGTTGTCAGCATCTCAGCCTCTTACACCGACCAACACCACTGCTTTGTGGAGAAGCTTTAGGAATGGGAATTAAGCTGCAGTGAGGATAGTGGGACCAGTTGTGCAAAAAGGCTTCTGAACCTCCCGAGTCCTGACTGGGACTAAGAGGGAGTTTTGCCTGTTTCCTGACAATCACTTCACTCCTGGCAGGAACAAGGCAGTGACCTCTCTAGGAAAGACCAGAGCCTTCCTGCTCTGCCATGTGTAGAAAGTCTTCTGGCACCTCTCCTTTTCTTTCAAACCTCAAACTTTTGGCAGAGCTTTTTCCTTGTTCCGCTTGGCAGTCATTCTCTATAAAGCAGGGCACACTGAAGGAAAATAAAACTGTTTTTTACAGATGCCATATATTTACCAAGATAAAATTTTATTTAAGAAAAAGTCACAGCAGTAATTGGACAGTCTGATCCCATTTCTCTAGTTGTTAAACAGAGCTATCATTCAAAAAGCTTAAAGTGCTGCCTGAATCATGGCTGAATAGCTTGTGTTGAGGGTATACTTTTCTGCATCACTCATAGAAATGAGACTTTGCAGGCTGATACTGTGCAAAATAGCTGTAGTCTCCTTTTTGAAATGTCTTCCGGAAGGAAAAGCAGAACTTATTGATCAAACTTGAGCATTGTCCAAACTCCGTTTCTAAACTGACCTATAGGAAAACATGCCCCACAGACAATATTTGTGTCTTTTCTCTGTGTCCAGTTACAAGGGGAAAGGAGGGGTAGTGCATACATTCTTGGCAGACAGATCTAAGTCTTTATCAAAGAATCATCTCCAGACTGTGTAATCATTGTGATCTGTTTGTGTCTGCCTCCTACTAGTAGTAGACTCCTGTTTTCTCCACACTGCTTTGCAAACTATTCCTCTCCTTCCTCCCACTTTCTGTATCAGTGATATCATCCATCCTCACTTTTTGGGACTGCACAGCTGAGCCATTGCTCTCAGTTACTCTTGCCTTCCTTCCTTTTCATGTCCCTTTCACCTGTGAACTCTTCCCAATTTTTTTTTTCCTTAACTCTGCCATTTTTATCCCACTTTCTGCTTACCTTGAGCTTGAATTGATTCAGCCTGAGCCTTTGTGAATGTTCCAACCCTTTGTCTCGTAAAGTAACACTGTTTATAGCACAATAAAATGAATCCTCTACGGGGCTGTAAGGTAATTCTACTGTAAACCCAAAATCATCTCATTTTTTACTATAACTTTGATCTTTTTTCTGCCTTCTGCTCTAAATGAAGGCAATCCTCACTTTTTTCCAAACAACCCACATACCCTCTTTTTTTGATCACTGCTGTGAAATCAGTACAATCAAGTCAGCAGGTGTTAATGTGTTCTGGAGGAATGATGCAGTTCTGTCTAGCTCACTAGCCTGAAGCCTATGAGTTTAAAAGTGCTTTCTGCCATGAGTAAATGGTGAGCTGGCTATGAGAAGAAGGTTTAATCACACCAGGTGTTTCGGGGCTGTGGGCTGCTGGCAACCCCTTTGCTACAACTCAGCTCCCAGGTTAGACCAGTGCCAGAAAACAGCCATTCTGTGTCCCACATCACTACCCAGCCTGGAAGTACGAGCTCATTTTCAAAAAAGGAAGGATTTCCTATGAGTTATTTTAAATACTGGTTCTAGGACTAGAAAACTGGGAGAAAGAGTTGAAGAGTACAAGTGAGACAATTGTTCTTTGTATAAGTTCATCTGACAAACTGTGTTTGACATAATAAATGGCACTGCTAGAAGTGTGTCTTGAACAGGGCTAGCATACTTAATATTTAAAGTGATGCTGTCAAGCATGGGTAGTTTGAATCCATAATGGAGGGTGCTTTTAAGAATTGGATTTTCATGTTTTGCTTACATTTTATTAAAGAAAAGCAAGTATCCTGGGTTTAGACTCTCTAGTAAATTGTAGCGCTGTATATATTTAAGTTCATTAAAAGAACATTTAACTGGTAGTTCCAAAACTCTTTGCAAATTCATGTCGAATTCCCAAGTTGGTTTTGACCATAAAAAGTTTGGGAGATTGGCGTTACAAAGCAGCTATGCCTTTTTTTTAGCTACTGACTTTCAGCCAGAACGTGAAAGACTCAAGTTCAGTTTCTTTTTCTGCCTGAATGCTTCGGCTGTCGGGTTGAAGTGTGGCTTAATGCAGCCTCTGATCCGTGGGGCAGGGGTTGAAGCAAAATGTGAGAGCAAAACCTTGGCATAGTTATTTCTGTGCAGGCAGATGTCATGTTTTTAGTTCCTCAGAGCTCATATAGTTGACTCGCATCTGCCTGTGTACAGAACAGCTATGATACACAACAGTAGTCCTTGAATTTGACTTTGGGTCCTTTGGGTTTCCTGTCCTTCACTGGAAGGGGATGATCAGCAACACAAGGAGGTGATCTTAGCTCCTTCGCTGGCAATGTTCTTTTTCTGTCTGCAATTAAACATTCCTGGGTAGCGGGAAGTTTCCATCTCCCTGTAAAGCAGAGTCACGACTGCTTTAGAGAAGGCTCTGGCTGCTTTGGGTCTCATTGACAAGGTGAATTGAACCCTCTACAGCACATTCATCAGACCTAGAACTAGGCTGTAATCTCCTCTGCTTCAGGGCAGGGCAGATGGAGAACAGGAAAAGGGCAGGACTGAAGGAGGCAAAACACAGGGCCTGTTGTCTGCATTTACCTGGTTATGACCATCAGGTGGGAGATGGCCAGGATAATCTGGAGAGTTCTAAGGAAAAGCTTCATGTGAAACTTCCTCTGTGCTATTGAGGAATGATAGCATCATGCCTGACTTGACAGTAAATTGCCTGGAGCATCTAATGGGTACTTCATTCCCAACCTGCTGCTTTTCTCACCTCACAGAAATCCTTTTTCACCATGAGGACAGTCAAGCATGGGAAAACTTTTCACAGGGAGGTCATGTCATCTCCAACCCTGAAGGTTTTGAAAACCTGACTGAATAAATCTCTGAGCACCTCGGTCTGATCCCATAGCTGATGTGATGCTGCTTTGAGCAGGACTAGAAAGCTCCTGATGTCCTTTCCAGCTAAAGTAATTCTGTGATCCTGTTTCTGGTTAGGACTCTGGTTGTTTTTTTTTTAAGATGTCATATAGTTTCTGCACATTACCAAAAAAAGAAAGTTCTATCTAGTTACTCTTTTGGATTCTCAGCATAACCACAGCCAGATTTGCCAAGGTAGACTTAGGTGACTTGCATAAACTTGTATAAAGCAGTCCTCTGGTATGTCCCCTGGTAAACAAGAAAAACCCAATTGCTGCTTGATTTTCACTCCATTATAAATGTTCTTCTTTTTAAGTTTTAATTACTGCCTTTTCTTATTTCTCTGTAATTCACCAACCCTTCTTGATTGAATTTAAAAACATATTAAAACTAATTTTTTCTCTGTTTGTATCTCTTACTGACTCCAGTGCGCAGACAGGGAGATTGGTTCTTTCACAGATGTGTTTCCTAACTTGCATTCCTCAATGCTGAATGATCTTCTAATATAGGCAAGGAGCTGATTTCTTGTACCTACTGTGTCCTAGCAAAACATTAGGGCATTAGCACAGGGCACTGAAAGAGTGTACAAAGCAGAACCAAATTGAAGTATTTGTGGATGTGTTCATATGAGGTGACAAGCAGCTGCCAAGGTGGCTGTGCAACACCTCTGTTTCTTAGACCAATTTGAACTCTTCTTGGTGTTGGTCATGTCTCAACTAGCCTTTGGAAAAGGCACTTTTATCTTAGATTGGCAGAGGGATTTTTTTCATCTGCGTTTTGGATTTTAATAGGATTTTCAGAAAGATATCATGACCCAGAGGCTGGTTGTCACACATGGGTCCCTTCCTGCTTCATGCCACAAATGTTGCAAGAAAACAGAAGGAAAAAAAAAGCAAATGAATCATCCCATTCCACATTTCTTCCTTTATGAATTCCATGGGTTTTTTCCCTGTAGAATGAGGGAATGGATTTGAATCAAATAAGATTAAAATCCATCCTGGAGGGTGGGGTTGACTATTTTAATAATGTGAAAAACAGTGTTTTGATCTTCTTATGAAGATTTTAGGGCAGAAAAGGAGGCAGTGGGCAGGTGTTCAAGACTGTTGAAGGTGTGGAGGTTGCCTTGGGAAAAAGAGAATGTTGGTCTGCAGCAAACTGATATGTTGTCTGCAGTCCAGAAAAAATAAATTCTCTTTCATGGTCCAAGAGTTTAGAACAAAGCTGATTGATCCAAACAAAACATGTAACAAGGTTACAGAACAAAACAAAAACTTTTCAAAGACGGGATGCAACAAAAGAGCAACATGTCAGACCTCACAGACCAGCTCTGTAATCCAGAGGCAGGATCACAGAATTGTGAAAAATAAAGCAGAGAATATTTGAGGTCCTAAAAATGAAAACTCAGGAGTACATGACTTGTAAGTGGACATTATTGAAAAAACTATTATTCAAGACAGTCCTTCAAAGCCTCTGGGGTCTGCTGCATACAGATCCCTCTGACAGTCCAGCAGTGTTGAAGTAACCCTATTGATTTCAAGTGGTCCTCAGAGATTTCCAGAAAGTGCCCCCTGAGCACCATCTGCCCAGGCACTGACTTGTGCTTTTTTGCTTCACTTGGAGACTTTTAGCCTCCCTTGGAGGCTGTCAGATGTACTTGGTGAACACAAACTCTCTCAGGGTGAAGCCTTGCCGTGTCCCCAGCACTTGGACTATTGTTAGATGTTGGTTGACCTTCATGAGGTCTGTTCTGTATGATCAGGTTTTGGAGCCAGCAGTAAATCCTAAGCACAGTTTTTCACAAGGTTAGCCAAAGGAAGCAGAGTGCATTTAACACTGCAAGTGAAGTACAAAAATCACTTCCCCAGCCATCGAGGCCTTCCCAGTGAGCAAAGTGTGTTGGGTTTAACCCCCAAATTTATTTGTCTATGTTACTGGAGTTTGCCATTGCAAAGCACCCTCTCCAGAGCAGACTCAGCAGGGATACCTCGTTGGAGGTCTTGTTTATTCCAACTCACTGCTTTTAAGCATGAAATGATAAAATTTACAGAAGAAAATAGTTTCTGGTGCTGGTTTGCAGGACAGTTCTCTCCAGAGGGATGTGGCAGAGCAATGGCTCTCCGTGCCTTTCCCACCAGACATTGCTGCAGGCATGACACTGTCAGAGCAGTTCTGACAGTTTTGTCATAGTGTGGCCAGGAGGAGATGCAGCTTGATTTCCTTTATATTTTACTGGACCCTGGAGACCTGCTAGGAAGAAACCTTGTTTCTGTCATCTGGCTGAGTCAATATGACTTCAGGTGCCCAGGGAACAGATGCAGGAGATAGAGAATTGCTAGTTTGAGTTGTTTTTCTGTTTGTCCTCATTTTTTATCTCTGTGAGCTCCAAGTCAGGGCATGTCTCCTCAATCAGATTGTTTTGCTGGATTGTTTATTGGGTGATCAGAAAATGATTATGACTCTCATTCTCCCAGTGCACACACTGCCCTAGGAGAAGCTGTGTTAAAGACAGCTCCTCAGATCTGATTTTGAGCACCCAGGTTTTGGCTTAAGTGCCATCCCTGGAAAGGACAAGGCTGTCAGTCCCTGGGCTTCCTCCATATGTCTAGTGAAGAGAAGTTAAAGTTTTTTATTCCCTGAAGCCTGGCACTGCCCTTCTGTTCACCTCACAAATCCAGCTGTTAGAAGCCACAAAGACCTGTTGAAAGCAAAGGGTATTTTCTGCCCCCTTTCCCTCTGCTCACAGCTTTTCCTTTTTCAGCACTGACTCTGCCAGCATCAGTAGGGTGGAGAGACTGTCCGGAAAGCTGAGTGTTAATGCTGTTTCTGTCTGGGTCTTGGCAAAAACCAGGCTCCTTCCAGCATAGTGTGTGAGAGAAAGAGATTCCAGACTTGAGTCACGGAACATGAGTGTGTCTTTGTGTACACACCACAGCTCCTCCATCCTCCCTGCACTTGCTTGAACTTCTTTCCTCAGGGGACCCAGTGCCTCATTCCCACTGTCTCCTGCAGACGTCCCAGTTCAGAGTGAGTTTCTGATGTCACTTCACAGTGAAGTTGTCTTAAGGACAGATAAACCTGTCACCTTTGTTTTCTGTCCCCAGGGTAATTTGAGATACAGTATGACCTAAAAGTTCCTAATGCTTGTGTGGAGAGAAATAATGAGGCAAGGAAAAAAGACAACAGTCTGTAGTGTTAGCCTGCATGCAGTTGATTGGCAATGGAAACCTGTGTTCTTGATTCAAATCAGATTATGAACAAAAAATTAGATTCTTTTACAAGAATGCATAGCAAAAAGAAACACAAAGCAAGCTTGTATCTTTGCAAAGGCTCTCAGAAGCCTCAGCATGCCTTAAGATTACATTCCCTTGCTGTCATGTCTTTTGCCTTACATTGGAGTCTGCAGGATTTTGTTCCTTGCACAACCTGCCTGCCCCATCAGCAGCCATTCAGCATCTTCCCACTGTCATCTCCTCTTCCCTTTACCTCTGTTTGTCCACCCACCAGCACAACCTGACTGAAGAGCAGGCAGGTAGTTTCTTATAAAGTCTGTCCCTAATAGAACCTGACCTTTAAAAAGTCCTATATATATCTTGACCCTCTTCACTCCCCTTTTTCATCATTTAATTAAATCCATTTTCACTGTGCTTAAGTCTCTGAGTGTACAAAAGTTAAAGCCTGTTGTATATCTTTATTATTGAAAGATAATTCAAACTGAAATTATAACTAAGAGCAAATGTGCATCACTGAAATACCCACCACTCTAGCTGCCTGTAGTCTTTATGCACAGTCTCTCTTTTGTCTTAATTTCCTCAGGCAAGCAACTGTGTCTTCTATACACACTCGTTCGTCCCTTAGCTCTGCTGCAATAAAGCCTTGCTTGCTGAGACCCTCAGGCTGTTTCTCTCCTCTTTTCTTCTACTCTTAAAACTGTCCTGTTCCTTTCATCTTACCACAGCTCCAGTCAGGCAGCCAAACAGATAGCTGTACAACAGCAAACCTTGTGTTTGTATGCAGTTGGCAATTTTAGCTCTCAAATGTGCCATGTGAAGCTGAGCATGTGCTCACTGTGGCCCAACACAATACTTGACCCAAGGGGCACAAGAATTATGATAATTCTTGTATTGCTTTTGCATGTCTCCTTCCTTTTCTTGTAGAAATGCTTTAGAAAATCCTTAGCTAATGGTCTTTTGATAAGCAAATCCAAGCTGGATTTTTTTCCTCCCTTCCTTCAGTGCACACAGCTGGCCATTCGGGAGGGAGGTAAAAATGTTGGTCTGCCAGAATTTCTGCCTCAGTGGTTCATTTAGAAGAGAGGGTCAGATAGCAGGGACGTGGCAGCTGCAGCATTGCCAGCAGTCTCATTTAGTGCTACGGTTTGAGAGCAGGCAGCTGGGAGGCAGAATCAGGAGCCTCCCCTGCCAGCTGTTTGGAGGAGGTGGGCCTGTTTGCCACTCAAAAGGCATGAGTCTCTGCAAGGTCAGCAGTGTGGAGTGGGGCGAGGGTCTCACATTCAGTCTTGGTTACACCAGCCTCCCGTTTGGCTAAACTCCTGTTTACAGTCCCCCAAAAAGCAGTGTTAATCCTGGCTCAGGCCAGCAGTGCTTTAGCACCCATCCCTTCTCCTTTGGGGCTGCCTGTGGTCCAGCAGTGAGTGGTGCTGCCGTGGCAGTGCCATAACCTCAGTCCTGAAGGGACATGCCAGCACTTGGTAGCTTGTGGCAGCCAACCTCTTCTGAGCATCACTGCACTACCAACAAAGGGTACCAAAGCATGAAACACATCAGCATTAAAATACTAAACCACGACATAAACTCGCTGACATCGGAGTTCTGCATTGAGAATTGTCCTCATTTTTCCCAGCACATTACTGCTCTCTTCAGTGTGAGTCAGGCTTTCCCTGAACCCCTTTGAGTTCTCCATGCCACTGGAACTGCTGCGCCTTGGAGTGAGGCTTCAGCTCAGCAGTGCACATGCCTGATTTCCAGCTGCAGGGCTCTGCAGTTTGGGAAGGCATCTGTCATCCTGCAGCCCTGCTTCCTCTCCTGCAGCCCTCAAAGCAGCTACAGCCAGAGCTTTGCCTTTCATCTTGTCTTTCAAGCCTCTTTCTCAGGGATTTCAGCAGGGACATGAGTTTTCTCTGGCCAGTCCTGTTTGCCACTAGAAGCATCGCTGTGTTTGTCACTAGTTCTTTTGGGAGAATGCAGCTGCCAGACCCTCAGCCCTGCACCTGTAAGGATGAGGACATTAAGGAACATGAAACATTTGATTGCCACCCCCTCTGCCATCCTCTGCTGTCTAACACCAATAGATACCAGCCCTGTCTGAGAAAGGAGTCAGGGGATTACTTGTGGATGGAAAAGATATAATAATTTATGATTGGGACTAATCCCTGAGCCCAATCCCAGTGTCTCTACCAAAGCAGGGGCCAAACTGGAGGAGGAAGATGACAGCACCCTGCCCTCTCAGGCAAGGCACCCTACAGGGAACAGATTGCAGCATACACTGAGCCCCATCCATCAGAGCATAAGCCACAGAACAAAGCCAGAGGTGAAGCCACAAGCCTTCTTTAAACTCTGCAAAGAGAAAGAGCAAAGGGGTTCCCACTCCCCTCTGAGGTGAGCCACTCACCCCAATCAAAATACCAAAATGACAGGTCAGACCCCTTGAAACTGTACTTGTGAGGTCTCCAGCTGCCTTAGATAAACTCTGCCTCCCACCCCACCAGCTTCACAACTTCAGAAGAGAGGAGAAGAGAGGGGCAGGAGCCTTTGAGCCGCCCCAGGTGTAACAACCAGGCCACAATCCTGAGCTGTCCCCAAGGGCCACCATGCCCCAGTGACCTGGCAGCAGCCTCAGATGCCACCCAAACAGCTTTTGCAGGTACTTCTGGAGTTGGAAGGAGAAGTGTCAGGGCATGCCAAACACAACATCTCCAGCCCTGCCCCAAGACAATAGAGGCCACTAGCCCTCTGAAACAGAATTCCTGCCAACCTAATTAATGAAAGCTTAATCAGCAGATTGGCTAATCATAAACTTATTAAATACCTAATTGAACTCTGTGGCCATGTGTCAAATTTCCAGACTGAGGCAGCCCCGCTGAGGGAGGGATCAGGTCAGTAATCCTGTTAGGGGAGCAGGTTTGCTGTGTGGGATTTCTCTCCAGCTGAGCCAAATACCCACAACTGAGGCTCATGAATTGAATAGCAGGAAGAGGCACCCTGAGCTGTACATATCCTGTTCTCCTGCAGAGTTTCATAGTAAACATGCAATTCATCTAGTGAAACAATGCCTGAAAGTCCTCTTCTGGGGAGCAGAGTATTTGGAGGGTGACATGCCCTCCAAATACTCTGCTCACTAGTAACAATCTTTGTTTTCCAGGGTGGAAAACAGTAGTGTTACCCAGCCTAGTTGCTTGTCTCCATCTGCTTTCATGTTACTAGATAGAAAATACAGAATTTTCTTTGAAATGCATAGATTTGTAGAAACTAAATACAGCAGATGATAAAGCAGAGTGGATCAAATATATGACACCTTGCTGCTAAATAAAGCCAGAAATATGGCTTGGACTGTTAGCTGCAGTCCAGTCACAGTCAAAGAAAAGGCCAAGAGTCCTTTCCAAGTACAATGCTGGAGTCAGCAGGCTGTGAGTCCTTTCCAAGCTTATATGCTGCCTGTGGCATTAGCACTTAGGACTTTATTTGTTTTGCCTACTTGAGAGAACTCAACAAGTCATTCCAAGCAGGGGTATCTCCAGTCAGTGAAAGCTTTCCCAATGGCAACATGTTAAAATATTATTATTATTATTATTATTATTATTATTATTTTATAATTATTTTAAATCTGTAGTTTATGTAGGCAATATAACACATCCTCTCTCCCAGTCTTTAGCACAAAAGCATGGACATTTAACTGAGTGTCTATGCAGTTCAAGCCTACTTATGTCAGACTCTACTCAAGTGGATTTTTGTACAAATACACGCTATATGATGATGTCCTGTGTAACCAAAGGCTGTGAGTATTCAGCTAAGCAAGTGTGTACTGTTACTCTCCTAAATACACATTACATTTAGTGCATGTATCAGTGACCTTAATGCTCCTTCACAGAAAATCAAAACTCATAATAAATGTGATGTAGGTGCTAAAATTACCTCTGTGTATCTGGTAGATTGTGCCTTTAGCATAAGAGATGTTTTAAATTAATTGAGCTATTTAATCGAAGAGAGTTGAATTACACTTAAAAGACTCCTTCTTTTGGTATTTTGTTAGTTTTTTTTCCTCTGTCACATCATTTAGCAGGGTCAAGCAAATGGCTTTGACTTAAACCTGTATTCAGTTGAATAAAAATAATGAGGGGGCATTTGCAGGAGTTATTTCCATGTCAAGTAAATTAATTCTCTTTGTCCCTTTAAAGTATGCTAAAGAAGGGAGTTGCTCCATTTTATGGATTAGGTTTCATAGAGATCAGTTTGTAAATTAAAACTTTTTAGCTGGGCTTGTCAGGATGGAAATGCTTCCCCAGGTATCTAGCTTTGTTCTTCTGGCTGGCAGGAAAAACATTCTTTGAAAAGTAAATGAAAACACCAAATAAGTCCCTTTCTGAAGGTAAATGTGGAAAATGGAAAAAAGAAATTACATTTAAATATTGCCAGTGCTGTTCATATATTCCAGTTTTGGCAGTGATAAATGAAATCCTTATATGCAGTATTTTGGAGCCATTAGGAATAAAAATCTCAATCCTTTAAAATTAAGTGAAAAAGCACATGCTGAATGAGAACAAAATAAATGCCCTTGTGAGGTGGGAGCAGCGACAATAGATACCTTTGAAATCAGTACAGAAAGGTGTTCAAAGATGAAGAGAGATTAATTGCTGCCTGCTGCTACACTCTCACAACCTGTCTGAATAAAATGGCTGCAGAGACTGCTCGAGCAGAGGACTGGGAGCAGGAATCTCGGTTCTCTGCTCCCCTGCTGCCACAGATGCTCTACATGGCTTGAAGGTAAATCAGTTATATAGTTTCTGCCATCAGTAGAACACAACTTACTGTTTAACAAAAATGATTCACCTTTGTGTTGTGCCATGAGGAGGTAAAATGCTCTGTTTGTTCAAAATAGCCTGTTTTCCCTAACATGTACAGCCATGAGGCTTGCATTGCAGGAAAAAAAACTGCTCTCCTCTGGGACAAAACCCAATAGTGGGTAGAAGCAGAGTAGAAGCAGAGAAGCCATTCCTTCCCATAATCACTTGAGGGTTAGAAAAATGAGTTGTGGGGCTGGGATAGCATGGCTAAGGAACACAAAGCCACTTTTGGAGATGCGTGGTTTAAACAGATGATAGCTTTTTTTGGGACTGGAGCACTCCTTTACACATTCCCCTCTATGCTAAGGAATACTGTCATGTTTTGATGTGTGTCTTCTGAAGGGAAGTGCAAAATAACATCATCCAGGCCCTCAGAAACCTTTCAGTGACTTGGACAGTGTTCTAGCTGAGCATTACCTCAGAATGAGCCCTGCACTGCTGTGCATGCAGTGCTCTGGCTGCTGCTGGTAGTAGCTCCCATGCAAGAAGTTAAGGGCTGCATCCTTGAGCAATAGACACAAACATTAGCTTTGTAGTCCCTAGGTCATTTACCAGCTCTTGATCAGGCCTTCTTGGGAGCTGAAGGGAGGTTAAAACCACTCCCATTGGTGGTTGTGCCAGCTCTCAGCCATGCCAAAGGCACACAGCCACAGCCAGATGAAAAAAAAATATGGAAATGCTGCTATTTGGATGTTTAAAACCTGGTCCAGGAGGGACCTTGAAGGACAGATTCATGCACCTTTTCTTTCTAGCCAGTTCACACAATTGGAGTTAGAAACTGGAAGGTAGTTCACTATTTTCCCCCAGTTTGGCTGGGTCAGAAAAATAATTGGCTTCAGCTAAGGATTCTGTGTCTCATCGACACTGGTAGTTGGATGATATAGTCTGACCCTTGCTATCTGAGCAGTCTTTTCTGGCACCAAGTGAAACAGTCCTTATTTAGATGGCCTGTCCTGAATAATCTGTGCTGATGCCCAGCCTGTATCAGCTTGAAACCATATTCCCTGTATTCACAGCAGAGGACTGGCCACAGACAGATCCTTTTTGTTTCTACTACACCTGTTTAGTAAAAACCACTTTTCTTTTGCCTTTGTTTTTCATGCAGGTAGGCACAGCCATCAGCTGCACTAATGCCACCCACATGGTCACACTTACACTCCAGGGAGCACAGACCTCACTGGGATGAGCATGGCCCAATCACACAGCTTTCTTATACCCTCCTTTCCATGCAGCCTGCAGGCAAAGCCCATATTGGTGTACATACCCTGAAATCCCATCCAAGCAGTGACAGTCCACACTGAAAAATACTCTCTGTCAGAGGTGAAAGGTGAGGTTTCAGTGTTAGCTAGATTCATGCTAATGTCCCCCAGCTAAGTGATGCAAGTGAACTGAAATCAAGATTTGTGCTTGAAGAAGCTGTAGACAGCACTTCATTCTTTCTCCCTCCATTTGCTCATGAATCTGTTCATCATTCAGGAGAATTTGAGCAGACGTATCAATTTCATTTAGTGTGTAATTTAAATTCTCAGCTTACTTGAGAAATTAGAATTCATCAGGGAATCTCAGTCCTCAGCCTCAGAAACAATTTGACTGACTATGGAGGACAGAGAGAGAAATACATCTCAAAATCTCATCTCATAAATCTTGAAAATGAAAAAATGCAACTCTGTCACAATGGATTAATTTTTCTTTGTCTTGCCACTGCAGCAGATCCCGTGGGTCCACAGTGCACTGTCCCCATAACAGGAAGCTCCTGGTCAGGCAAGTTCACAAGCAGTTGAGTTAATGAGTTCCAGCCAGCACCTCCAAGCAAAAAGACAGTCACCACATCCACCCCACAGTGCTAAGGAAGCAAATCAGCCTCATTTGCCATGAAGTAGTGTTTGTGTCAGTCAGGTTGCCTCAGCTGAGGGGGCTGCAGGTAGTCAAGCACAGTGACACTGTGACAATGGCATCCTAAACCACTCTCCACTCACCTCTGTCTGATCATAGCCAAACTCACCCACTATCCTGGGACAAATGGAAAATGTGGATTTGGGGTGTCTGATCCTCCAAATATCTCTTCAGCATAGTACAGTGTGATGCTGGCCAGATTCCTGGGCTGTCTGCTTTGTCTCACGTCACAAAAGGAGCAGTTCTGCAGGAGACTCAAGCATGACTACTTTTGGGATTTCTGGTTTGGGGAAGATAGTAGGCAAAACCAAGGCCACCCCTGCATAGCAACATACACTAAACAAACGGTTCAGCGTTTAATTTATTTTTAAAAAATAGAAAATGTTATTAAAACTCGTTATGATTTTCTTCAAATGCTGAAACCAGAGAAGTAATTTTAAGAATCCATTCAAGTCTGATATTTAGTTTAGACACATTCATGTTAAGTCCATTCTGCTTTCCATGCTCCATTACTGTTTTCTCTCATCATAAAGCAGCTAGATAGATCCTGCCAGCTGAACAGGTAACCATTTTAGATTGCACTAAATCATCTCAAGCAGTGCTTGAAATCATTCATTAGGGCTGTGGGTGTTCCCTTGATCAGGGGAGAATTCAGCCCCTTTCATTTCATACATGACTTTCTCTAAAGGAGGCTCCCTGTGGGGGTGTGCATCACTTGTCAGCATGCAGTTATCTGTCCTTCCATCCTCTGACACATCTTGGATCAGGCTGGTGAAGAGATGCTGGGACTGTTTGCTGAGTATTTGGCATGCTGAGCACCTTCTTATTGAGGACCTTTGCAGGCAACTATAATAGGAGACCATTGCCAGGCAGGACACAAAGCTGGGCCACTTACAGTCCTGATTGTGCCTGCAGTATGCATTTCCTTTGGTATTTTATATTTAGGTGTTATCCCTGACTTACTGAAAGCTCCATGGTCTCCTTTGGTCACCTGTAGAGCTTATCTTGAAGCAGCAGTTGGAGCAGATGCTGAATGGCTCAGATAGAGTCTGAGCAGCACATGCTGGTGTGGGGCTAGCATGAAAACAGTGGTTTATTCTTTGAGCAGATGCATCTTTCCTCAAATAATTTTAATGCCATAAGGGACAAAGTGTCTCAAAGATGAAGTGACAAGGTGAACAAGAAAGGAGGGGCAAGATGTAATGTGGTTGGCAGATCCAGACAAAAGGCTGTTCCCCATGCTGTTCAGAGCAGTATAGTTGTATCAAAAGGATCCTGGACCCCCTCCTCACACACACACACACACACACACACACAAGCACTCGTGCTGCTCCATGTGTTCTTCTGACACAACATCCAGAATTAGCTGAAGTGGAACTGGTACAGCCAAATTCCCCCGTGAGTCAGACTGACAGCACAGCTGTCTCCAAGTTCTGCATTGAAACAGAAGATTGCTGCCTTGCTTCACTCAAGCATGGAGACAGGTAGATTGTCTGTGGTGGGGTGACCCTGGCTGCACAGCAGCAGCCCACCAAAGCCTCTCCATCACTCAGCTGGACAGAGGAGTGAAAACACAACAACCTGGGCTACCCACCAGGCCACAGCCTCTTTCAGGCACCCACCTGCTCTGTTGTGGGGTCCTCCATAGACTGCAGATGGATCTCTGCTCCCCTGTGGACCTCCATGGGCTGCAGGGGAATCTGTTCTGGCACCTGGAGCAGCTCCTCCTCCTCCTCCTTCTGTCTGACCTGGGTGTCTGCAGGGCTGTTTCTGACACCCCCTCCCTCCTCTGTCTGGCTGCAGTTGTGCAGGATTTCCCCCCCTTTCCTCACTTTGTTATTCCACATTCTCTACTGCCATTACTAATGGGCCCAGCCTTGGCCAGCAGCAGGTCTGTCTTGGAGCCAGCAGGCATTGCCTCTGTTAGACACAGGGAAACTTCTAGAAGCTTCTCACAGAACTCACCTAGTGCAGGGGTAGAGCACTAACCAAAGACTTGAACACAGACTGAATATGTCACCCAAACATGGTCATGCTGCTAATGATCAGACAGGATCTTCAGAGCCCTAATTGAACATGTTTTGTAATGTCAAAGGCACACACTGGCTGCTTCATGCCCTCCCCACCTTCTCTGCTCTATCCTACTTCTTGAAGGAAGCTTCTGTCTGGGAAATTAGTGAAAAGCCAGAAGAGGCCTGGATTTGATTAAGACTCCCCTGGCTGTTACAACCCTTCTGTTGTTGCTGGTTATTGCCTGCAAGCCATCATACCTGCACTCACAGTGTGTTCAGTCACCTGCAACCATTTTATCAGCATCCTAAAGCACTGGCAGCTTGTCTCAGTGCTTTGTATTTGTGGTCAGCACCAGAGCTTCTGATGGAGATGAGTGGAAATTGGGTTGTATTTAGCATTGTAAACATTTGCCTCCATAGAGTCTCACTTTGTATCGCTCAGAACAGCAAAATTCACTGCAAAATACCAACCTTTTATTCTGGAGATGGAGGTAGCCAATGTATTTGCAAGTTCCATACTGAGAAATTACTCTGATTTAAGGTTTTGATTTTGATCTTGAATCCGCCTCTTAGTTGCTTATGCCAGAGTGAGTTATTAATCCAATCCTTTTCCTGCCAAGCTCCAAGAGCCTTTATTCACCTCTGCTGTTGGCAGGGGCAGGCTGGGCATGGTTTGTAGGTGTGTGTACTTTTCTCTCCATGTTCCTCATCATTACAATCTCTAGGCATCTCTGGTGCTTATTTCTCCCTTGAGAAAGGCAGCCTTGGACATGTGTCCCCCTGCTCTGACTTCCCAGGAGGAAGGGAAGTGTTGGCCCACCTTGCACTTGCACACCATAGAAGCATACTGCTTTTGCACAAGTGGAAAAAGCTGCTTTTCTCTGCAAGGGGAAATAAAATCTGCAAAAGAGAAAAAAAAAACCAAACCAATAACAGCACAATTCATACACTGTAGGGGAAGCAGAAGCAAAACAAATTCACTATTCAGATTCCTCAGCAAGCAGTCTGGTTCACCTGTTATTCAGGCATGCCACAAAAGTAGTTTCCAGCATTTTCTCACACTCTGGAGAATGTTTTTAACTGGTCCCATTCCTGCCTTACTGGCCCCATGCTCAGCTTTTCCATACAAGCCTTGCCTGGCATTGCAGGATGAGTTTGGGACACTTAGCTCAAGTTTTGTGACTAGCAGGTAACTTAACACAACTGGTCTTCTGTGAGAAACAAGGAAGGACTTCGAATCAGAAAACTTAATACTAGTTTATATATTTCCCTGGGTTCCCATCCCTGCTGGAGGCAGAGCTGTACTACTACAACACAGTATTGGGGCCCATGCAGCAACCAGCTGCAGACAGAGACAAGGTCTCTGCCCTTTGTCAGCCTCAGCTGGGTTTCATCTAAGAGCTCCAAGATCTCAGAGGTCTTGGACACCAAGATTTTAGTGTGTGGCTGTCAAGAAGCTGCTGTGAGTGAAGGTACATTAGTTTTAGTCCCTGGTGACCTTGGAGAAAGTGAGACACAGCTCATCTGGCCTTTGCAGCATCCCTCCATGAGAGATGGTGAGCTCATGTCCTTGGCTGTTAATTCTGCTGTGCCCTTTGCCACTATCAGATCTGGGTCTCTTCAGCATTTTGGTGGCCAGCCAGGCTGTTGTGCTAATTTTGCTTTTCCCATTCCTTTCTCATATGCAGAGAAGCAGAGGGAGCTGGCTCGGAAGGGCTCCCTGAAGAATGGCAACATGGGAAGCCCAGTTAATCAGCAGCCCAAGAAGAACAATGTGATGGCACGAACAAGGTAAAGGACTGGACAAGTACTGGTAGCTATGCTCTGAGCTGCAACCCCTAATGGCCCTGGGGTGGTCAAGGACAGTGTTCATTGCCATTTGTACTGCCAGACACAGTGCAAGGGCAGTGATGGCCCTTCCTGGAGCTGGCAGGCCCAAATGCTCTGTACTGTTGCATCCCAGCCCCTGGGAAGATGTAGGGACAGCTGAGCCCAGGACCAATGGCAGTGCAGCCTGTAGAAGGCAGAGGCAGCCCAGCCTGGTTGAAATCAGGGGTTGATAGGGCCATCCTACAGATTCTGGGTAGTCTCATGAAACACCTAATCCTGCCAGTGGGAGAGGAGCAGTGCTGCTTCATGAAACACAGACTGGTTTAGAGCTTAGTTCTGCCTTGGTTGCTTTTCTCACAGTACGTTCCACTGCTCCTTTTTGATGGTGACCCCTTCCCCACACTGACAGATTTAATGAAGGCTTGTAAATACTCTATCTCTGTGTGCCTTGCTATTCACCTCCTCCACCCTTGGAGCAGCAGGGTCACACTCTGCTGGAGATGCTTCAGATGTATGACAGCATCAGACAGTGCTACAGCCTGCTGTAAACAGACATTCTGAGCTGAATATTTTCTTTTGGAGTGTTTTTATTTTTCTCCATGCAAACTTCAGAACACCAATGTATTACTTGCCTATGTTCAGAAGGGAGGAAACCCCCTGAGCCCACAGGATTGCATGCTTTGCCTGCTGCTGGAAAGGTGGCAGTTTTTAGTGGAGGACCTCACTTGAAATGACAGAAAAATCTGTGGAATGCTGGATGTTTACTGATGAATGGGAAAGTTATCTGGATTATCATATATTAAGAACAATAGGAGCTGCAGGTCAGAGCCTCTCTATATGAAATGTATCTGAGAGATGAGATTTCTTGTTGACACTAATTCCCCAGACCCAAAATATTAGTCATAAATCCTGCCAGGACCTTGTCAGCTTCTAGCTGTAAGCCCCTGAAATATGGGTGGAATATGCTGCATTGCTTCCTCTCTGTGTTCGGTTGTTGAGGCCTTATGAAAGAGCCAGACCCTTCATGGCAGCAAGAAATTCAGGAAATGCTCTCAGCTGGGTTTTCCATGCCCACTGTTCCTCCTGATCTTCCAAGTACATGATAGAAAAACTTGGTTTCTTTTGGCAATAGTCTGCAGGCTAACATCCTGAGAGGAATGGTGGCAAATTTGCTGCTTGAGAGGTTTAGAAACACTGAAATTAGTGGGGGAAGATAATAAGGGAGAGAAGGTGGGATAAATAGAGGTGCCTACCTGTAACATGAGTGAATTTTCCATGGAGAGGTTGTTGTTGCCAAGCTGAGGATGGAAAGAGCAGAGCAGTGACACCTATTGACAAAAGATTTCAAATAGCCAGCTCGGTCTTGTTTCACTTAAGGACATCTGAGCACCTCAGAATGGTTCAGTCTGTCTTGCCACAGAAGAAGGAAGGCAGAAGTGCCACGGGCTTGTTCAAGCTGCTTTTCACAGGGTAAAGGTTGCAGTACAATGGGATATTCCTGGGAGGATACACTGCAAAATTTCCAGGTTATGATTTAAGTACGAACTGTGCCGCAGGTCTCTGCAGGAGGGTAAGCTAAAGCATATTCCCCTTTTTGACAGTTCTGCTCTTCTCATAAAATATGTTTTCCTTCTTGCTTTGCCTCTCCTAATCTCTATTCCACCTCCTCCTCGTTCCCCAAGGCCTCTGTTATTCTGTATTATCCCTATGGATTTCTGACACCCAGCCTCTAGTACAAGGTTGCCTTCACCATTCAGTCCTGTTCTGGGTCGAGGGCACAGCCAGCCTTAGATGTGAGAGTAACTGGATCCATAACACTCTCAGTCTCCCTAAAAGCAAATTAAGTGTGAATGAGATTGGGGAGATGCTGCAGTCCACTCAGGGAATACTGAACTTGGAGCTTGTATTCCAACTTGTGTTGCTTCAAGTGTGCAAAAACACAAAGACAAGAAGCTCACACTAGGAGAGCTGTGGAAGAAAGCAGCTGCCATTGCTACCTGGCTTTATTCCAAGGACAGTGGGAAGTGAAAATAAGGACAATCAGGGTGTGAGGGGAAGACTTAAATCAGGGGCAGAGACACTATATCAATTTTTGTCTGTTCCAGTGAAATTGTAGTTCTCTATTACTAAGGAAAAACACATATCTCAAGAAGAAGATGCAGTGGGTTTTTTTCATCAAGTAAATATCACCACGGTGTTCTCTTCCTAGATCCCCTGAGAGTGCTGTGATCACTGATGATTTAATAACAACCATCAGTGAGTATATATGGAGCAGGGACTGGAAAATGGGAGAGTGAAAATGGGAATCAGTACTCCTGATACCAGTATGGGCAAACTGCTGCTGCCAAATCTCAGCTTCAGTTCCAGACATCTTTGCTTCTTGACTTCCTACCTACATACCTCAGGAGCAGAAGGACTGTCCCACTTCTATGAGAAGGGCTGTTGAATTTTGCAACATTCCTATTTTCTCCAGTCCGCTGGTGCAGCAGTTCAGAAATTCTGCATCAATTTTTAAATTATTTATGTTTCAATGATCAGAGAAAGAAAATATAATTAATAGTGAACCTATGCATGTGCTTTGTTATATTAGTTGATATATCTTACTTTCCCTGAGCCTGCCCACTCTCAGCGCTTGCCAGGACTTCTTATTTCTAAAATTGTTAATGGCTTGCTGCAATTTTCTGAGCAGAAGCAGAAAAACATTTCAGGTAGTTAGAGAGTAGTTGGAGCATGGATGAGGTGATTTATCATCTTTAGATTTATATTTCTCAAACGCTAGGTGAAGCATCGTTGTGCATCGTGGTGTGTTGTTAAAGACCACTTGGGTGAAAACCTGAGTTAACCCACTGAATGAGAAGATTTTTGTCACTCCCATGGTCCCTACCTGCTGAACAAAGAATCTTATTCCATTTGCTTGGTTTAGTTGATCTTATTTTAAATGTGAACCAAAGTATTTTTGCAGTTTTTGGATTAAAGGATTCTATTGTGAACAAGATACCATTGTATTAACACATTTTCCATATCCTAGAAGTTCTGAAGCCTGCGTTCCATTTCACAAACTCTCCCAGGCAATTAAAGGTGCAGAGTCATCCTCAGCCTTTGTAACATTTATGATTAACTGAAAGGCATCTCAAAAAAATGGAATTTAAAAAGTGCTGGTCTGACTGGTCTCTTATCCTTGGCACACCAGCTCATATTTCTAATATTACTAAATTTAGGACTGAGACCTCATAAGTGTTGTGCTGCCCAGGGCCTGGGTAGGGACTCAGAAAGAGAGACCACATCCTATCCCCAATTTCCAGTAGCAGAATAGTGGGATCACTGAGCCTCTGCTTTCCCCTAGCCTTCTTCTGTGTACTTACTGCTAGTGTCATGTACCCATTGCCAGGAAGAAAAGGCAACACAAAAATGAGCAATCTGATACAACAAGCAGTGCTAGCCAAACAGGTTCAGCAGAATGAAGTGCAGTGTCCCAGGGGTTTTTTTTTCCTTCCAGGGAGTAGTGTGTTCCCAAGGCATGCCCAGTGTTAATCCATGTGAAAATTACTGTAGGCTACCCAGAGACACACCTTACTCCCTCTGAATTGCACCCATTTAAACATCTTCACCAATGAGTGAGGGCTTGCAAAGAAGTGAAATGGGGAAAGCCGTATATCAGATAGCTTTACCCTAGGCAGTGTGTGTTGCTGAGCTTTACTGTGTGGTTAATGGACAACATTTAATTATTTCAGGCTCGTCGTTCCCAATAAGGGCTATTCGTCGCTAGACCAGAGTCCAGATGAAAAGCCCCTGGTAGCCCTGGATACAGACAGGTATGCAAAAGGTTGAAAAGGTGATATACATGACAGCCTAAGTGAGTTTTCATGCCAGAGGGCAGCACTTGCACTCCTCTCTCTGCTGTTCCCTCTGACCTGTGCCGTAATGGGTCTCTGTGTGAGAACAAGTCAGAAGAGCTGCGAGTAAAGAGCACTGTGATGGAAAGATCTGAGGGTCACAGATGAAAGCTGCTCTGCAGGCTCCCTTGATGTAACTTCTCTGTGCCTCAAGAACAGTTTCGTGGCACAAGAAAGATAGGCTAAGTGGGGAATACAGGTTTCATCTAACCAATTTCTTCTTTGCTGTATCTTGTACTTCCCTGCAGTGATGATGACTTTGATATGTCCAGATATTCCTCCTCGGGATACTCATCAGCTGAGGTGAGTTATATTCTCTCCTGCCATCCTTGCCATGAATGCAAATAACAGAGCAGCCAGAAATGGCTTAGAGTGGCCTTGCAAAGGCAGAAATGGCTACACAACAAATTTAGTAGTGATATAGATCCTGTGAATCTGGAAGGGGCCATGGCAGAAACTATGTCATGTTGCTTTCTTCCCTGGTGATCCAGCTGCCTCCATACCCTCACTGCCATGGCACAGAGATCTGCCCATCAGCAGTTTTCACAGCTACCTTTGGTTTTACTCAGGCTTCTCCCCATTTTGCTTAGTGACCCATGGGGTATAAAACCATCACCTTGTCTGTCATGGCAGCTCAGCAGCTGCGTGCATGCCAAGGACATAAATAAAGGATCTGAGGGTGTGCTGTGATTTCCAGTTATTGGAGTGGTCAGGGTCACCCAGTGTGTGTTTACTTGGAGCAAGCAGAAATTCCAGGGAGGACCTGCAGATATGAACTCTTGCCCTTTCAAAGGGAAAAGGCAGGAAGCTCAAGCCTGTAAATCTGCATTGTTTCTGATTATATTCCTGAGCCCTCTCATGGATTTGTTGTTCAGCCTCTGGCTACTGCTTCTGTAGGATTTTACATCCAGGCTGCTGAGCAGCCATTCTGCCCACAAACTGCTCAGAACTGTTCCCCCTTGTAATCTTTCCTTGGATAAAACACCCCTGAAACCTTGGGAAACAGCCGAGAGCAGTGGCCGTATCAGATGATCTGAGCTGTTTCTGTGCCCTGATAAAGTGCTGTTTATACAGATCCAGTTAGACAGCACTTGAATCTGAGATCACAGAGCCAAACTTTATCCTCTTTTAACTGCTATAGTGTGCCCCAGACTGAAGGAGAGGACTGCCCATCTGCCAGTAAATATTATTATTACAGTACTTTAAGTGAGGGCTTGTCCTCAGGAAAAATTATTCCAGAACAAAATAGTGTATCTCCCTCTAGATATTCTTATTCTGGACGAATACTAAGACTGTTTCATTAGTGGGGCAGCTGTTAATAATGGGGAAACACATTCCAGAGTAGGGGGAACGTCCTTCCTCTTCTGACCACCAGAAGTAAACCGTCCCGAGTGTTTGACTGTTTGTCTCTTTGTCTGTAGCAGATCAACCAAGACTTGAACATCCAGCTGCTAAAGGATGGGTACCGGTTAGATGAGATCCCAGATGACGAGGACCTCGACCTAATTCCCCCGAAATCGGTCAACCCTACCTGCATGTGTTGCCAAGCCACCTCCTCCACCGCCTGTCACATCCAGTAGTGAGGCCGGCAGGCTGTGATCAGTGCTTTCCACTATAACTGTAAAACTTAACAGCCATTGCTTCCTCCTATGGTAGGACGTGCACCTCTTTGTGTTCATGGAGCCAGGAGAAACCAAAAAATTCATTTTATGATTGGTTGATAAGTTATTTTAAACTATGGTAAAACAAAAGAGAAGTTGCTCAAAGTGCCAGGCAGTGCCTGGCAGAACTGACTGGTCTGGAGAGCGAATGCAGAGGGGTCCAGAGATACCTCCTTGGTTTGTTTAGGCACTGGGGATATTTTGTAAAGTGTCTTTTTCCAGAACGGGATAGGTCAGATGGGACTTCAGGTAATCCTGCCCACTGAAACCAATCCATCTGCAAGATTAGGGCAAGTTGGAGGTATCAGAATGTTTTACCAATGAGAGGAAGTCAGTTCTTAATTCATTCACTAAACCTGTTTCATTTGCATAACCAAAATGATACTATAACTGGGGCACAGGAATGGGGACGGACCAGGGCATCCTTTCTTATGGCAAGGCTTGCCAGGACTAGCATGACACAATTCATTCACTTGCAAAAGGGACAAATAGGTGACATTTCACTGTGAGTCAGTACTAGCTCAAGCTGTTGTGTCACATAGCCAATGCAATCTACCCTTAGCGCCACATTAAATTACCACCAAACACATCAGATTCAATCTGCAATCCATCCATGCACTTTGGGGATTTGCTCCTTGCCCAGGAATAGCAACCATACTCGTGAGTTCAGTTCAGTCACGTATTCTGACTTCAGCCTGTATTTAATCCCTGTGCGACCCATCTCTTTCCAAAAATCTGAAACTTTTTCAGCTGAGAAGAAGTGAATCCTGCATGAGTCAGGACTGGAGATATACAGCCTGAACAACAGGGCTCGGAAAGCTAGTTGAAGAAAGAACATTTTAACAGTGCTTGACTCTTGATATCCTCTTGACACTGTGTTTCTGGGTGCCTGTGGGAGAGATTCATTAATTCTGAAGTCATCAGTGTGGTGGGGTCAGACTTAAAAGGAGTTTTCAGCAATGGCAGAGTTATGAACAGCTTCAGCTGAAAGATGCTCATGAGATGAAGCTACTGTTCACCCCCTACCTGCCCACTTGTGAGCCAGAAATGGTATGTGTTACAGCTTCCCATGTCAGGAGCAGTTGTGTTTATTTGGCACTGGGAAAGTTAGGAAACCTGTTATATTAGGTTGCTGGGCTGAGCTGCCAGTTCATGAGCAGATTGTTTTGAATGCAGAATCACTTCTGGAATTAGGAAACATGTCCTCTCACTGGCCAGTGTTACACTGCTGGCTTCAGTATGTACAAGGGATGGGCTGGCATTTTTCTCAGTGTTGAAGTCTTTTGCCACAGGCACAGTTCTTGTGTTTTCCTGGCCTTTCATGAGGAAGGATCACCTGCCTTGGGTCATCATCTGCTTTGTATCCTGGGAAAGGAAAAAAATAAGGGCAGTTCTGAGCTTCCCATCAGAATTCCTGAGTCACAAAGCAGACCCTGAGCTCCACCACAACAGACAGATCCCTCATCTGAAATCTGCATGAAGTGAGCTGAGTCTTTAAGAAGTCCTATTCGTAATTAGCAGGAGATTTATTTAACATCCTGGGGATTCACTCTGTGCAGTGCAAAGCTCAATACCAGCCACTGTGTGAGTGAAGGAGCAGGCACACAAGATTCCCGAGCTTTACTATTCACTAGATGTTATCAACTCCTTTAAAGCTGTGCTTGTCCCCTCTCCCTAAAACAACATGCTGCTATCCTGGTTCCAGGCCTCAGAGAGAGGACTTGAATGGTGCTGTTTACTGAGCATCCCTTTGTCTTTGTGCAGAAGTGATGGTTAAATTGCCAACTCCTGTGGGGATAGTGTTCCTCAAGTGAATTCTTCTACTTTTCTCACCACGTTGGTAGTGCTAAGGGGGAATATTTCCAAAATACAGCTCAGGCTGAGGTTGCCAAGTTGTCTGGAGGTGGGGAAAATAGAGAGTAGAGAGAAAGATAAAAGGGAAAAACATTCCTTAAGGAGTCTTTTTTAATGGGGAATATAGACGAAACCTAATAGAAACACCATGGTCAAACCAAATCCAATAGGACATGACCAAGGCTCTTTAAATCTTCACTCTTCTGGAGAGGGACTTTGCAGTTCAGCACTGGTACCATGGAATGTCTTCATCACATTTGTCCTCCTGGGTCAGTCTCTGTGCCTTCCAGCCAGGCCGCACAAGCTCAGCCTTCCCCACAGCCCTTGCCCAGGAGCTCAGAGCATTTCAGAGTGACTGCTAGAGCAACAAGCCATCTCTTCACCTTGGCCAGCCACCAAGGCCTGCATGTCCCACAGGTCTCCATCATGCTGCCATCATAGAATCAAGCCATCATCTAGGCTGGAAAATGCCCTTAAGATCACTGAGTCCAGCCATAACTGAGCACTGTCCTGTTCCGTTGAGGGCAGAATGAGGCTTGTTGGCACTGTTACCTCCCAGGGAGAGGTGTTTCTCCTCTGAGGGACAGACTTCCATTTAGTGGACTTGGCATTGCTGGGTTAACTGTTGGACTCGATAATCTTAAAGATCTTTTCCAATCTGAGTGATTCTGTGACACCCACTGTCCCATGGCAACATGACCAAGTCCTTTTATTGCCCCTGTTGCTGGTTTTCGCCTGCCGTGTGCCCTGAGGCATTCCCCAACCCTGCAACTGCCTTCAGCCCTCTGCATTTATGATGTGCATCTGCTTCTAGCACAGCCCTTTAGGAAGAGAGGGAGATGAATTCAAATCTTACACCCTGTGCTTCTTCCAAATACAAACCGAAGCACAACCCAAATGTTTTTGCCTGTGCACAGAAGGAGTTGGTTGCACAAATAGTTGGTTTGGCATGACAGTACAGGACCATAAAATGGAAATTTTTTGGCTTCTCCTCTCTATGCTTGTGTTCATATATTTTATTAGGGGAATAAAGTAAGTAAGGGTGGGGAAAAGTAGTTACCTGTGTAGGGTTGTTATCAGAAGGACTGAGTGGGTTAAGGCAATGCACATGTGGCTGTCATAGGAAACTGAACACTAACCTTCTGAACTGCAGCCCCTTCAGCAGGTTATGACCATGCAGCATGTTTGTTGGCTTGTTATGGAATATAGAGGACTGCCCGTTGGTATGTATCAACCACAGATGAGGCTGGTTCCCCCATCTGGTCCCATGTTCAGACCTTTGCTTAAGCCAGCAGATTTTCCTTATGCCCTCAGAGTCACAGAATGGGTCAGGCTGGAAGGGGCCACAGTGGGATCATCTGATCCAGCCTAGTTGGAGGTTATACTGTGGTGATTTCCTGGGAAGGTGTGGAGATAGATGGCTATTCTGGCACTGCTCTCCTTAGACCAGTCTCTGCCACCATGGCTAGGAGAAGGCAGAAGGAAAGAGCACAGACTCTGACTCTCTGTCACAGCATTTCTTCAAAATCTGCAGAGTTGCTGGGTACTCTCATAAAGGCAGATGGCAGGAAGAAAATTGTTCCTTCCTTCAGTCTTTGCACCAAGCAAGATGGTCCTCTCAGGCTACATTTTCAATCCAAAGTTGTACAGAAAACCCAAGGGAGGAATACCATGGAATATGAAATGCTGCATCGTTGTCTATCTAAATTACCATGCATATAGGATGTAAGGATATTGATGCTGCTGTCTCCACAAAGGAATTTGCTTTTGATGCCTCCTAAAGCCAGACTGGATTTTTCTTAGAATTTTATATAATGTCAGTCACCAAATTACCTGAGTTTAAGCAAATCCTTCTCTTTTATCAGATGTTAATCTGATAAAATATCAGATAGTATCCTTTAATGTGAGCTGGATTTGCACTCCAGAGTCTCAGCACTCTGTTCCATCTCTCTGGTCTGCAAACTTCACATTTCCACATGTCTTTTGTGAGGAGGAACATCCTCCCAGTCTTAAGGAAGGTCTGTAGATAGCGTAATGTCTGCTTTTCTGATGTTGGTAAATAAACTTCAGCTGAAAGGAAGCTGATGCCCATCCTGAAGGCTCATTTGATATCTTATCAGACACATCTTGAAGTCAACCCTTGGAAGAGCCACTGGATGATGTCTGACATTGCTGCATGTCCCTAACACCTTTGCTTGGCCATTGGGTCTGCTATGCTCTTCTGGCTGTCCTGCCTGCAGATGCCTTGCAACTGCAAAAGCAGGTGACCATTGCTGCTGCATGGACTTTGAAAGGGACTTCAGGACAGCTCCCCCATGGACAGGATGGACTCAGCTCCCTCTGGTTTGTCTCACCAGCTCTTGTCCCAAAAGGAGGCACACACTGTGTTCAGCAGTTCACTGGGTGACACATGGGTCTCCAGTCCTGAGCAGAATCCTTTCCTTTCTGTGCACAGTCTAACCCTGGGCTGCCCTGCAGGCTGTGCAGGAAGAGGGCAGGAGGTTTGAAAAATGCAGCACTCTGTGTGTGACTCAACAGAAATATGAAGATGCTTTTGAAGAAAGGAAGGACCCAGCTGGGCAACAGATGGAACAACAGGAAAAGGAAAACAAGCAATAACCAGAAAGATTGCCAAGTGCTGTCTTGGCCTAGGGCAGATCCCAGTTGTCCGAGTTGATCTGTCTCAGTGCAATGCTGATGCCAGCAGGGAGCAAAGCTTGATTTCAGATGTGCACACCAGAAACACCATGTCCCTGAGGTGGCACCACAGCCACATACAGCCCTGGTGGGTCTGGTGGACTGTTAGAGCACAGAAATGAGATTTGGGGTCCTTGGTGCTGTTGGTATTTGCTCTAAACTCAGGCAAGTTACATCTCTTCTTGATGTCGTTCTCTTCTGCAGCACATGGGAGAAACCTGCCTTCCCAAAGTGCTCCCACCATCCTGCATGGATATTGCCAAGTGTGTGAGAGGCACCATTGATAGGATAGCCCTGCAAGCAGGATGTAAATGCTATGCTATAGAAATTTAATTCTGTTTTCAAAGTACTACTCTGTTTTCCCTCTGTTTACCATCTTCTGATGTTGCTCACATGTGCCAGAAGGCAGCGGGGTGGACGTTAGTAGAGAGGTTAAACATCTTTGGAGAAAGATGTTTGTCAAGGATATGTTATTCAGTTACTTGGCAGCTGACTCTTGCAAAACCGGCTTCTGAGCTTGCCTGCTCCCACAGGGAACATGTACAAAGATTTGGTGGCCCAACAGCACCATCCACTGATAGCAGAATTAAAGAATTTAGGAGTGCAACTTAGGATGGCAAGTAGTGATGAGGGGGAACAGAGGATTGAAGGGCTTATTTTTGGGATATTCCCATGGCAGTTCCACGCTCCTGCTTTTAGCAACCATATGATCATCTTAGCCTTTAAACTGGTGGTTCTGCCTGGGCTCCTCCTTTGCTTTTCCATCCCCACTTCAAGCCCACCTGGAGTATTGTTACTCTTACCTAGAATACTGTAGGCTTTTTCACCTGGCAGCTGCTTGGCTCAGCAAGCTTAGGCTGCATATTCAAAAGCAACATCTGCATAGAGGGGCAGTGCCACAGGGCAAGCTGGGCTGGCTGGGAAGGCATGGGAAGGTCTTCATTTTAAGCTGCTTTTCACCTCTAGGCATACTTGTCACTTCCTTTCAAGGCTCAGCTGTGAGGAGGATTGCTCCAAACCACATCTCGTCAGGCAAACCCACCTTTGTTAGGGAGCCACATAAGCCCTGAAGCAGAAGGGCCAGGAATTTAGCATAGAGGGAGGTGTTGTGGCCTGGTATTATCTACAGAACATCAGTGGAGATTTCTCACAGGGGTTGTGGTCCGTATTTTAACTTCTTGTATTATGCAGCGGAGCTGCCGCATTGCTTCCCAAAAATTACAGCTACAGCCCTTCCTTTGCCCCACTTGACATTGCTGGCAGTCCCAGGATGACAGCAGCTGAATGCTGCCTGGCTGAGCACTGCTCTGAAAGCTTGCAGGGGAGGCACAGGCTGGGACTGACTGAGAACACAGGGAGCAGAGCCCCATGGCCCACGCAGACATGCAGCAAACCATGTCACAGAGCAGCACAGGCTCTGGCAGGACAGGTTGCAGCTTCCCCGGTGCTTGTGGAGAGCAGCTTTTCCCATTGCTTCACAGACCATTTGCCACTGGTAGTGACCTTGACCCTTTTGCTTTCTCTAAAAAGCTGCTCCAGCAAAACATGAATTTTCTTCTGGAAGGTGTTCACTGGTGGTGCCTGGCCTGTGGGATCATTTCCATAGTAGCAAATGGTGATACAGGTGGTAGGATTGGATCAGGGAGTGGAAGGTACAAAATAAACCTCATGAAAATGTGACTGTCTCAAACATTCCACTGGAAGGCAGCACAGTAGGCACCAGGAAAAGAAAAGGCCAGTGAAAGGCCGTGCTATGTCCCATAGCTGCTGAGATATTTACCCTCCCAGAGAGGCATTTCTCCCCTAGCTGCCCATGCAGCTGTCCCAGGTGAGCTCTCTGGGAAGCACTGCTCTTCACCCAGGCTGCCTTCTTGCTTCTGCAACCTAAAGAAGCTGCAACTCCATTTGTTACCCACCTTCCTCAAGCCTCCCTTGGAAGACACAGTTTGTTGAGAGATGTAATACAAACACATGGAAAGAGCTGAAAAACTTGGGCAAGCACTCTTCATGACAGACTTGCAATCCATCCCCAGTTCACAGATTTGTTCCAGTTTCTTTGCATGGAAAAGCTGCAGTAGCACATGTGTTCAACTTGCCTCTGTCCTAAGACAAAACCCAAGCAAAAGTCAGGCCAGCTGTAGATCAGTGAACACAGTGGGGTAAGAGTCAGAGAGGAGGCTGACTGACTGACTGACTGACTGACAGGAGGCTGGGATTTCTCTTCAGCCACATGAAGGCTGTGGGGCTGAGGATTCACCAGGTTCATTAAAAACCTGGAAAGTTCCAGCCCGCTGAGCCGGACGCCTTTACCCTCCCAGCCTCAGTGCTGTAGGAGGCCTGGGGTGCAAGCACCAGGTCCCAGACCTGCCAGCCCACATGCTCCTGGTGTGAGCTGGACTCCTGCAGCAGAGGCCCTGGTGGGCAGCCTGTTGGCTCTGCTCTTGCTGCACTGGATCAGGGGGCTGTGAGACACTGGTGGGGCTGTAGTTCTGCTGGGAGAAAGACTCTGGTGGAGGATGAAATCTTTGCAGGAGAGACAATTCAGAAAGTTGGTTTTTTCCTCTCCCCTTTTTGCACTTTTTTAACCATTTTTACTCCTTCCACGGAAGTTATTGAACCTTCAGTTTAATAAGGGAGATGAGCTGCCATTTAATAGGTTTCTGAAGGGTCTGAAAGCACATGCTGGTTGCCATGCAGAGCCAGTCTGTGCCTGATGTGATTTCCAGACCTCATTGTCCAACCTGTAGCAGAGTCACCCCATGAGCTGGGCGAGGACTGGGGTGGGAGGGTCGGCACTGGCCATCATGCCAAACAGCCATGGCTGGTTCCCAAACTGAAGAAGAATCAGACAAGAAGTGGGGGAAGGAGTAGGAGCAGTAGAAGGATAGCTAGTTGTCACAGGTAATCTTCAGTATCCGTGTCCAGTGGTTAGTCCTAGAATTGCAAGCCTTGTTATATTGCACACACGTCCTCCTTCCACTCCCCTTTTCTCCAAGCAGCCATCGCCTGTCCTCCCCCTGCCCCACGCACTAGTGATGAGCATCAGAGGCAGTTGCACCAAAGTGATTCTCAGCCCAGTTCTGCATCCCCCTTTCCCACTCGAACCCAAGGCAACCCAGACAGCTGTTGGCCTTCACAAGTCTAGTAATTCCAGTTGGATTTCTTTCCTTGTGTACCATGGCTTCCTTCCCATGCACTCTAGCAGGGCAGTACAGGAGGCTCTGACCATGTCCCAAGAAGTTTCTTTGCCCCCAGCAGCACCTTGCAGACATGCACCTTACTGGGGATGTACTGGGTCGATGCTGGTGAGATCTGGCACTGCCGATCTTGAATGGGTGGCAGCTGATGGGGATCCACCTGAGGAAGTTGGCAGAAAGTGGCTACTGTCCCTTTTCTTTTCTTTTTTGAGGGAGAGGGGGATTTTTTGGCATTACAATTATTGTCCATCTTCCAGTGGCCAAGTTCTGGGCTGCATTAATAATTGGGGTTCATTGGCTGTCCAGGCAGGTGTGGAGCTTTGCACCAACCTTAGTAGCAAATGTCATGGCTGTATCCAGAGCCTGGATACGGGATGGGTTTCTTCCATGCTGGTAAAGTACTTTCAGCAGGCTCCAGATGGACATTTCTGGCAGACAGAGAAACAGCACTCCTCCAAGTCCAGATCAAATCTGCACTTCCATTTTGTGTCCTCAGCATGGAAAAAAATCAACCTAAGCAAATGCCTTCCAGGTCTCTATTCCCTGTGTGGTACCAGGTGCCCCAGGGGAAGGGGTGGTGGGAGGCATTTCAGAGTCACCAAAAGCAAGATCCCTTTTTGGTTTATTTAATGGAAATACCTTTCAGGACGGGAGACCTCCCGACCTTTGTGTTAATCTCAAGAGCAGGAGATGAATTTCTGGCTGTCCTTGCATATAGTGAAATATAGCTGAAACAGCCAAACGCAAATAGAGTTAAATGTAGGGTTTGACCTGAATAACCTTTTAATTAGGAAGATAAATTTGTTGTAGCTTGACCTTAGTCCTTGTTAGGAACCTGCTAATCATTTGACTTGCAGAGTGTATTAATGCTGCACTTAACTTGGCCATTGTTTTTTTTATCTGGTTTTGGGAGGTTTTTTACTCCCAAAGCATCAATCTGCATCTTGTATGGGTTTTCCTTTGGTTTTTTTTCTCCCATTCAGATCATGTAGCACACTGTTGTACTTTTGTTCCCGTCTGTGTAGAGTATTGCCTTAAACAGATCAGTTGTGTTGTGGTTTGTTTTGGGTTTTCTCTTTTCTACCATCAGTTTTATGCATTAATTTATTTTAAAATGTGGGGGTTTTTTTCAAAAACATGAAAAATGTGTATAATATTTTTTTTTAACATTTCCATTGCAGTATTTATCATTGTTACTGGTTGTGTGTAGTGTAACAGAATTAATGATATTAAAAAGCATACATATGAAAAACAGCCTTACAGCGTTTTTTTTCACTGGAGCAAACCAGGGTGAGGGGGTGTGGACTGCACCAGCTCCTCTGAGCCCCCAGCAGTCACAGGCACTGAAACCAGGGGTGCAGCCTTCATGCCATGGCAAATACCAGCCTGCTTGGTCCCAGAAACAGTGGCTGCTCTGGAGCTGTGTGTATGGCAGAGGTAAATATTCCAGGACTGGCCACCAGCATTTGGGAAACATGAGTCCCCAAGGCAGCAGGAAAGCACACAAAGCTGGACCCAGCCCCTGCATCTGCGAGAAGCAGAAAAAACTGCTGCATCTGTACGACATTGAGGGGTGAAATAACCTTTTCTCCAGCCTTGCAGCTGTTCTGACCCTCGAAGCTGTTGGCACAGGAGCCAAGCCCTGACTTCAAAGTCCAGCACCAGCAGCTGGAAAACCTGTGGATCACCAGGGACAGAGGACAGCCATGGAGGCCAGTGGCTCATGCTGGCAACAAATCTGGTGCAGGATTAGTCTCCCAACAACTGAGAGGTTTGGACTCCACCTCTCTGCACCTCTCTGCTCCCCAAACCTGTGCACTGGGGTGCTTCAAGCTCCCAGCCTCCCACTGACTCCCTGGAGGGGATGGGGCTGACAGCCTAAATCTGGCTCAGCAGAGACCAGTGTGGTGTGAAAATCAAGGGCAGTTTGTTTTCTTCATCTCTAAGGGCACATTAATCACTTTTACCCAGAGCCACTCAGGGGTCCCAGGTTGTCCAGCAGCAAACCAAGGAGGGCTCTGCAGCCCTTCAGGGGCACAGGTTGGCATCAACCCTGCAAAGATGGGCATGAGTCTGCACCCATGGATCTGCCAAAATGTGGCAGCAGAGGGGCTGGAAGTGGGAGCAGAGCAGAGTTCTGGGCTGGCACTGTGTTACAGGCTAGATCAGAGAGGGCTTGGTTTGTCCCCATCCCTGTCCCCATCCCTGCAGGGGCAGGGATCTCTGCTCAACTCCCCAGCTCTGGAAAAAGCAAATCCAGTTAATGCAACTCCCTCTCTGGCATGACCCAGCTGCCTCTCTGCACTGAGATGGATGAGAATTGCTCACTGTGATTGCAGAGCCCATTACTCAGGATGAAACAGCAAACAAGCCACACAGGATCACCCAAATCTAGCTTTTAATTAAAAAGGGAAGACAGAGCAAGCACTAATTTCCCTGGTGTGCTGGTGTTGTGCCACAGGCATTGGCTGGTGTGGGGCTCTGCCTGCAGCTGGATTGCTGCAGGATTTCCAAGGAAATTCAGGAGAAAGGGGCTGGAGAAGATACAATCACTGCTCCTGCACTTCCCAAAATAAAATTATCTTGACTAGGACCAGCTGAAACTATTTCCTACCATTGTTAAGTAGCTGCCGGCAGGAGCGGGGGAAGCTGGGAGCCAAGACAAAGCCAGGAGGTTGCAGCCCTGGAGGGCTGTAGGCAGCACTTGCAGTCAGGGAGCATGGCTGTGGGTCTGACAGAAAGCCACCAAATCCCACTGCTCCCATTCCATGGCATCACTGATCACACAAGCATCCCCCTGGGCTGCAAGGGCCCAAGAGCCACACCTGTCCCAGCAGGCTGTATGTTCCTCTTCTCTAAATAACACAGGGCCCTCAGCAGCACTTACACCAACTGCTCTCCATGGTCTGTCAAAAAGCCCATCCAAGAGCAGGTTCCACAGTAGCTCTGGAAAGAGAGGGAGTTTGTAACAGGAAACTGCTGCAGGAGGAGGAAATCTTCAGGGTTTCTACACCTGCCCAGTTGCAGATGCAGGAGGGTGGCACAAGGACTCAGAGAGTGCCTTGCTGTGTGTCTGTACTGAGGGGGTGTCATACTCCTTGATCAGAAAAGTGGCCTGACTTGTCCCCTGGAGCTGCATCCTGCAGTGACTTTGGGCTCTCAGAGCTGGCAGAAGCTCTCACACATCAACCCCGTCCATGGACAGGTTTCAGAGTGCACCAGGCACAGGATCTGCTGAAGAAGGGAAACTGAGGCAGTGATAGAGCTCATGCCAGGCTGCTGTGTGACATGGTGATGATGGGGTGGCTCTGAGACCTGCTGCAACATAGTCCCCAGGCTCAGATCAGTTCCAGCTGGTAGATCTTCTAAGCCAGGGGGATCATGTGAAGGGCTGGGGAGAGCTCTGAGCACAAAAAACCCCTCCCAGTCCTGGTCCAGGAGGAGGAGGGATCCCTGAGCTGAGACCCCACTCAGAGCATGTCTGTGGGACACAGCTTTCCACTCACAGGCTAAGAAGGTCACAGGCACTGAGGCAAAGCTCGCTGCAAACAAGCTCATCTCCTGCAGCCTCATTACCATGTGCATTATAATGAGGGAGCGAGCAGAGGGCATGGAGAGGAACGTCACCACAGTGCAGGACAGAAATAGAGCATTCTACCAACCAGGGCACCCTCTGCCCCATGAAACCCAGCCCTCTGGGACCATGCCAGCTGTAGGACATTGGTACAGTCCTGTAACTCCTTTCCCAGCCTCTGCTTGCCCCATTCCTGGCAGTCCCAGTGCACTCACCCCTTCTCCTGCTAGGCAAACTGCTTGGATGTCTGTGGACACCCTGGATGCAGGGCCAGAGGAGCCAGTGATGCCATCCTCAGTCCCCTGGGTTTGGGTGAGTGGGGAGCTTGGGGAGAGGATCACAATGCTGCTATGACCCCTAGGAAGGCTTGGTGCTCCAATCTCCAGTTGCATTTCCAGCATTAGATTCTGCCTGCTAATCGGCTGTGCCCCTGCAGCCATGAAGGCAGATGCACGGGTGTCTCTTCCCACTCCCTATGGTCTGTAGGAATTAACAATGTCCCCATTACAAAATCCATTGAGCCAAGGTCAGCCCAAGCAGCTGATTGAGGTGACAGTGCAGGAACACTACAACAACACCATCACCCTGCTGCCTGTTGGCCCAAGAACTGGTTGTCCAGTTCCAAACATTCCACCAAGGTGCCAGCTGTCCCCCTGTGTCACAGAGAGCACATCTCCGTGGGGCCAGGGGGCTGATGGTGCTGGCAGTGCCTCTGTTCATCCCCTCTTTGCATCTTGTGTCCTCCTCCCAGTGCCAAAGGGATGCTTCCTCAATGTATGAGCTTGTGGCTTTGCCATGGCCACCCATCTCCTTCCCTGGACTGAGGGACTGTCCCTGTCCCAGGGATGCCTGCACATCCCAAGGGTTCTGACTCCCAGTGGCCCATAAATACCCCGTAAGTGCTGCCTGGGGAACACTCTCCTGGTGCCCCATGGTCCCCAGGGACTAAGGCTGCATGGCAGGGACAAAAGGCCAGTGAGCTACACCTGGTGGATGTCACCTCTATGACAGATGCTTAACAAAGCCAGATTTACTACCAGGACAGGTGTTTGTATGCATGGTCTCACCCAGCCATGCTTGGGACTGTGCAACACCTGAAATCCTGCTGGCATCCCTAGGCCTGATTGCATGCAATTTAGCATCTCCCAGATTTTGGGACCACATCAGTGTTTCTTGTGCTGCTCTTGTATTTTATACTGTCATTGTGTGCTCTACTTACCAAGAATGCTGGTCACACTGTTTTTTATGCAGTAATCAGCCCTGTCCTTCACCCACTGCAAGTCTGGCAGCACCTTTTAATCCCCACATGTTTACCTTTGGGATGTCCCTGTTGCTGAAGCAGCTTTTTCCAGCCCTGGGCAGAGGGCAGAAAAGAGGCTATTCAACCGACACAGTCATCACTCTGCTACTGCATCAAACTCCCATGGGCCAAAATTAGGTGTGAGACTTACCAGAAAACATGTGATTGGCTTTCAATTCCTGAGATCAGAAACTAAAACCAAGCAACAACAAGAATAAACAGGTACCACTGGATTCCCCATATATGTCCCTATGCCTGAGCCTCAGAGAGAAGTTTCTTAAGGTCTTCTCCACTGAGAAACAGAAATATTTTCCTCAGCTGGCATGGGTCTGGTAACAAGGAATTTATGAAGATGATCATGCAAGAGAGAACGGCGTTTGCAGGCAGGGGGACCCACTGGGAACAGCTCACTGAGATGGCAATGCCAGGGTACATTAGTTTATCTCAGAGGCTTACTTTGCCCCACAGCACTGTTGAAGGGCAAAGATGGTCTTTTGTTAAAACTGGCTTGGGCAATTGTTCCCCTCAGAGCCTTTCCCACAGGCTAGAGAAGTTCCCAGGAAGGGGGAAGAAACTTCATCCACTGCTGGTTTGGTGGGCACTTTTAACAGCCCTGGCAGGCTGGTGCCCTCCCACTGTGCACAAGCTGGAGCCCAGGAAAGCATGCAAGGGAAAGCTCTTGGAGCATAGTAACACAGCCAAAAATAGAAGCAGTCATTGACACCCGTGTTTGTCAGCTTCATGCTGGGCTGCTGAGGACGTGCTTGCTTTTGGCAAGTTGTCCAGGAAGAGCTGCCATCCATCTGGGATACTGAGCACTGACACAAGCTAAATAAGGAGGGGTACTTTGAAAGCAGCACATAATTAATGAAGGCATGAAATGCCCTTGTCTGAGTACGATCTGAGAGCACAGTGCCAGGGGGCAACACCACCCAGACCCCTCCATGTGTGCTGCTGATCATAAATCCATGGCTCTGTGGGTTTATGGGGGGATGCTCAAGCACAGAGCGATATGGGGACCCACATTCCAGTGAGGCAGCAGCCTGCCATGCTGTGCCCACACAAAGCAGTACCCCAGTCCTCCTGGGAGCAGAGAAAACCCCAGGAAACCCTGGACTAAAACCATCCCATGAAAAGCACGTCCTGGCCCAAAAGCACCCCACTGAAAAACCTGGCCCGGCCCAAAAGCATTCCGTGGAATGCTCATTCCGGTCCCAAAGCATCACATGAAGAGCCCAGCAAAGCCCAAAGCATCTCATTAAAACCCAGCCCCAAGGTATCCCATTAAAACCCTCTCCCAGCTCTAGAGCATCCCATGAAAACCCCATCCCGAACCAAAAGCATCCCGGCACAGCCCCGCCAGCGCCAAACCCCGGTCTCCCCTAGCCCAGCCCCGGGGGTACCCCCATCCCCGGACACCCCCAGCGGCTCCAGCCCCCGGCGCCCCCCGGAGCTGCCCTGCCGGGGCCGAACTACATCTCCCATCGGGGAGCGCCGGTCCGGGGGCCGGTCCGGGGCGGGAGCCGGGGCGGGGCGGGCAGCGCCCAACCCCGGAACAGCGCTCAGCCCCGCGGCCGGAGCCCCCCGGCAGACCCGGCAGACCCGGCCATGGCCCGGCGGTGCCGGTAAGTGAGCGACTGCCGGGGCCGCGCTCGGGGCGGGGCGGGCGGGCAGCCCTGGCTCGGGGGGCGGGCGAGGGGTCCCCGTCCCGCAGACCCGGGGCAAAGGCATCGGCGATGGCTCGGGAAGGCCGGCGGGGAGCGGGCTGAAGGTGCAGAGCTTTGCCCGGAGCTTGGGGTGCGAGCGCTCCGCACCCCGCCGCGCAGGGACCGCGCGAGTTCTCCCGTGGGTGGGAGTCTGGCCGCCCGGGGAGGATGAACGGAGCCGGGAGACACGTCCCCGGCGCCACTTGCAAAGTGCAGCTTCAACTTTCGCAGCTTGATAAGATGCTTGGTAGTGAAAACTTTGCAGGTGGATATACGCAGCTCGTTGTGCTGTGTGCTGGGTTGGGTTTGGAGTGGGTTTTGGGACAGCTCTGCCATCACGGGCCATAGCAAGGAGCGGCCAAAAGCTGTTTTAGAAAGCACAAATGATTCTTCCCCTTTCCCCCCCGTACCGTCTTGGGATACTCGTGATGTCCAAAGGGCAAGTGCCCGGCACAGCAGTCACCCACAGCCCAGTGGAAAATGACGTTTGTGAGGTTGTGTTGTGTGGCTGGATCTGCACATGGAAGAGCTGCAAGGGAGAACTTAAGGGATTGGTGACTCCATTTGGGCCAAGGTTGTCCAGCGCCACTGACTCTTGGGTATAAGTGCAAATTACGGGACTTTCATCCACAGCCCGGAATCATGAGCCATTCACAGCTCTCTGGAGTTTCATGGTGACTTGATGGCTGGAAAATCAGCAGGGCTGTGCCAGAGGGATGTGCTTAGGTTTCCATTTCTCCCCCATATCATGTTGTAGTGCTTGGATGTTGGGGTAGGCTCAGGTTTCACTCTGCATCAGCGTCCAAAATGCTGAGCGCTACCAAGGTGCTGAATCAGCTCTTTAAAGAAAGAATCTGGGTGGACAAAAAAGGGCACTGGGTGCCACTGTGGGTGGTTTGTCTTGGAGGACAGAGATGAGCAGCAAGTGAGACTGACACCCGCTTTGGGGAGAGGCTGTTGCAGTGATAGTGTGGTAGGTGACACACGTACCAGCTGGAACTGGGCTGGGGGACCACCAGACAGTGGCAAAGACACCAAAATCTTTATGGCTGTGTATCGTATATGGCAAAAGTGGCAAATTGAATAAGCAAATAGCATCAGTATTTGGTGTTCTGCTTTTGCCACTGTTGGGCATGAGATCTGATGGTCCTGCAGGTGCTGAGGGGCTGATTGCCTGGCTCATGGTTACCCCATGGACCACAATTTCAGAGCCAGGTTCCCTCCAGCTCCTCCTGAAGACTTCTCCAAGGTGGACAGAGACATGTCCTTGAAAGGAGAGCCCTGGAGTTTTCTCTCCCTCATGTCCAATGTACTTTGATACGGGTGAACCAGGGGAACTCATTTTGTTTTAAAGTCTCCACAAATCTTTGTGGCTCGGATAAATTCAGCCTCCGTGATGTGCCTCCAGGCAGAGGACAGCAAAAGCCTCTGGTCGTGGTTTAGTTACGAGATGAAAGCACCATGAGCTGTGTGCAGAGTTAAAGTGAAAACCCAGCTGATTAAACTTCATATTGGTAATTAGCACAGGGTGAATAACAAAGAAAGATGATATTGTAAAGAGGGAATTGTCAGGGATCTTAAATACTAAGTTGTCTGCTGCCAGAATTGGTTCCCACTAGCTGTTTTGTATTCATGGTCAAACACTGGATGAGGTGTCTAAATGGGTTTGGAGCATCACTTGACACTGAAAACTTTAAAGGACAAAACTGGGCTGCAGAGTCACGATTCCTGTAATAAAGGTGAAAGTATTTAAGGCTGGGCAGAGCTAATGCCACAGCTTCAAATCTTCTGCCTCCTCTTGCAGCCAGAGCAAGGTGCTAGCAGCATGTCTGCACTTTGCAGATGAGGTCTGTATTCACATGGCCACTTTTGATTTGGGGTTTATCCTCTCGGTGCCCCATGCTGTTTAATCCTAGCTTACAATCCAGCCAGAAGCAATGGGGCAGCTTGTTTCTTCTCACACAAAACAGCCTCATTACTCTTCTGCATCATGACTCTGCTTAAAATCACCAGATTTGGGGAGGAAAAACCACCCCAAACCCTGTGTTGAGTTTGAGTTGGTTTTTTTTTTTTTCACTTTGCGTTCTGATTCTGGCGCTTCTGTGAGTGCAGGGAGGGCATCCGTCCTCGGCGGCCCTTCCCGCTCACCTGGCAGGGAGGTGAGATGCCAGCCCGGGAGCCGAGGCAGGTGTTCGTGCTCTCCGCCCCTTCTGCCCGGGCTCCGCTCGCCTTGGCACAGCCCGGCCGGAGGGTTGGCTGCTCACACATCCGTCACGGTGCCTGAGAAAACACGGCGGTGACGCGCTGGTCCCCTCCTCCCGCCCGCGGACACCCGCTGCTCACGGAGCGGCCAGCTCGGAGCCCCGGAACGCCCCGCGGCATGGACAGGATGCAGTGGAGATGTAGCGGCGGTCCTTTTTTATGTGCTTAAAAAGGCATCTGTGGTGGAGCCAGGCGGCAGGCAGGGATCCCCAGGAAGCCATGGCCAGGTGAGTACTGGGGCACCATGCCCCGGCGGGATGAGCCCCTCCTGCATGGGCCTGTCTGTGTCCAACAACAGGGTGCAGGGGGGAATTTGCAGCAGCCCCGACAGCAAGGGTTTGTCACTTCGCAGGAGGGGCAGAGAGTCCCCCGCAGCATCTCCAGGAACCCCTCGGGACAGGCAGTGTGTCGATCCCTGCTCTGACCACAGCAAGGACAGTTAAGGTGGGGGGTCCCCTGGGAAGGAGGCACCGTGTCCCCCTCACTGTCCCTGCAAAGGCAGAGTTGCTGCCCTAGCTCAGGGGCCAGGTGTCTGTGCCATACACATGTCCCCGGGGGTGGCTTCAGTGTTACAGGGATAAACCCAGATCCCCAGGGTGATCCAGTGTGGTATTTAGGGGAATCCACAGGATTAGAGGGGAATCAGTGCCTCTGATCCATGTGGAGTCAGGGTGTGTGGGGAAACAACCTTGCACCCTGTGCCGGTGTTGTCGCCAAGTGCCCCGACCTGTCCCACCTGCTCCCATCAGCACCAGGCAGGAGGAGCAGTGATTTCACCCTATTTGACTCCAAAAAACCCGCTAGAGAACTCTGGTGCTCTGCTGCAGACCCCATCCGAGGGAACCCCCAGGAAGGGTTTGCTTGTCCCCCATTTCAGGTGTGCAAAGTCCCTTTGTCAGGGCTGGTTCCCTGCAGGGCGTTCCAGATGGGGCACGTGGAGGTTTTATTGCCCCCACAGCTTTTTTGCAGAGAAGAAATTTCTCCCCTAATTTGCTGTCCCAATTCCCTGCTCTTGTGTGGGGCTGGAGATGCCTCCTGGTAAAATCTGCAGTGTTTCTGTACTGTTTCCTGAGCTCAGCTCCTGCCAAGATGTTTGGGGAGGAGGTGGCAGCACCTTGCAGTGGAAGAGGGAGGGTTTCCTGGCATCCCAGCATGGGAAATGGGTGTGTGTCCCTGGCAGGAGCCTGACCCCCAGCACGGTTCAGACCTGACCCTGCCAGGGCAATAGAGACCAGTTATATGTTATTGACCCTCTTTAAATGAATGTTCTAATTGCAAAGTGGCTGGGGTTAGTGGTGCTGTGGGTCTCGCAGCCCGTGGTTAGCGGTGGTGTTGGTAAAAATAGAAGCGGTCAAAAAATGGATTTTTATTTTTACTCCACAAAGTGTGTCCTGCTCAGATGTTTTGCTTTCATCTCGAGTTGAGGCAAGGCGACTCACTGCTTCCACAGAACACGCAGAAAAAGCTTTGTTTTGGGTCAGCTAGTAAGCTCCAGCACAGCAAGCTGCAAACATGCTGTTTGACTTTGACGCTCTCCCTTCTCATTTTCTTTTTTCTTTTTTTTTACCGAGGAGTTAAAGGTCACCACAATGTCATCTTGGAGCAAAATAACAAGTTAGCATTACACAAGAAAAAAAATTGTTGAAACAGGCAGTGCAGGAGCAGGCACCTCTGTGCGCTGCAGCTTGTGAGTGAGAGGAGGAAGGCGTCTCTAGGGAGCCTGGGAGACCTAGCACTCACCTGGGACAGAGCCAAATCTCCCACTGGAGAATGTACATTTTGTTAATCAGGCAAGAAATTAGAGGGCATAGACCAAAATTGCTTTTGGAAATCTCCTTGGCCCATCACTGTGCTGGGTGATGCCTGCAAAACACCCTTCTCAGCATCTTGGTTGAATTGGTGTCCAAGTGAGCAATGCCCATCAGCAGCCACAGGGTTTGATCCTGGCTCAGCCACAGCAGCCAGAGCAGGATTAAATCCACCAGCTCAATCACCCAGCCTGCACATCCCTCTGAGGCAGATCGGAGTCCAAGGGACTCAAGAGGGTGCAAAGCCTTTCTTCAAAAGCACATTATTTCTTTACTGCCAGTGGCAATGATGGCTCCCTCATGTGTGCCATGAGCTCCAGTCCATGGGGGGAAAAGAAAGAAACAGCCTAAAAATAGAGCAGCTTCGAAGTATTTCATAAATAATAAACCAGCTTCCTGAAAGGGAGATAAAAATCCAGAAACTCCCTGAAGCCTTCAGAGCTGCTGTCAATTTTAGAGGGAACCATAGCAGCAGTAATAGCTGCTCCTTGGTTGTAAAACCCTAAATGAGAGTCAGCAAATAAAATACCATTTCCCCCACATTTTTGTAAAGGGAAAAAAGCTATTTTCCCAAATAATTTGCAAGTCCTGCTTGGTGGAGGTGCATTCTACATTTTTCCCCCTTTAGTTTTGCGGTTCCCAGATAAGGTATGAGTGAGACATAGATGTTCCTCAGAAGTGACAGGTATTTGCACCCCTCTCTCTCTCTCTGGCATTCCAAAACCTCCCAGTGCTGAGAGAGAGGAAGCTTGTTTGGGCTCAGCATACCCATCTGTATTTCCAGAAGTATCCTGCCACGTGCAGTTTCACTCAGCTGTGCTGGTTTTGGCCAAGGTCCTTCTGCAAACCTCCCTCCCCCCATCCCTGGGATAGCCCTGTGCTGCTTCTGGTTCACCCTAAAGCCAAGGAAGAGTTGAGAGAAGGATGAAAGGTTTATCCCAAACACAGCCTCATCCAACCACCACCTCCTCACTGTCTTTACCGCCAAATTTTGGCTGGGCTCAGCTGGCCTTGCGTCATAATTGCAGGGTGGGTGAGAGCCCCACTACCCTCCAGGGGGGGACAGGATGTGGCACTGGGTGACACAGCTGGAGTGGCTGGCGCTGTCCCCAACCCGTGCCAGAGCTCCCTGCTGGCAAGTGAGGGCTCTGTGGGAGTTGGCCGTGGGACAAATCACTTAACTAAACCTATCGCCTGTTCAGGCTAATCGCTTCCTAATGCCTCTGTAATCCCATTTAAAGCAACTGGCTGTCTCGAAAGTTACTGCCTCCCAGGGGAAGGCTACAATCACCCATCTGGCTACACAAAAAGTTCCCCCAACTTCAAGGTCTGGTCCAATATGTGCTTCAAGATGAATGTAAACACAGAAGGTTTTGTTGAGCCTATGCACAGAGGCTGCTGTGGGTTTACAGATGGCCATCCCTGTAGAGGAGCAACAAGGCTTAGGTGGTGTTCAGGACCCCTTTCTCCTTTTCTTTTCCTTTCTTGGGTAGAAAGACCTGTTAGGGGAACAGAGAAATACGTATTCCAGATTGCCATGCCTCTCTCTAGCAGGGAGAGGGTTCTGTAATTCATTTTGGATCTTTTTCTTCCTGTTAGTTAAAAAAAAAAACAGACCAACTTAAGAGGGGATCCCTGCAACTAGTTTCATTTGTGCACACAAAGGGAGATTTTTTTCCTCTAGTTTGCCTGCAGCCAGCAGGTTTACAGCCCCAGAGCTTGGGGAGGAGGCGACTGTGTTTGCTGGCAGCAGGCAGATACCAGGCAGCTGGTCTGCGGCTCTGCAGCTCCTCTCCCTCCCCTAATCCTCCTGCAGCTGCATTTGTTTCTCGCTCTCCCATGTCCTTACCTTGCTTTTCCCCCCTAGATCCCAGGCGTTATGCTTGGCAGAGTGTAGCCAGGCCATGGCCAAGGAAAAGCCATTAGGTTCTTGGCACAGCCCACTTCCCTGGGGCCACGCAGGGGGGAGTGGGCTGGAGCTGAAACACAGCCTGGAGCCTTGTTGGATGGAAGATGGGCCCTTTGGAGGTCCTGCACTGCTTACTCCCTTTTCTCTCAGAAAAACTGGAAGTTCTCTTCTGTGTCTCCCCTACCTTATGTATTCCCCAACATGGCGCCAGCCACATGGCTGCAGCACTCCCCCTGACCCCCGCCAGCTCATGTTCCCCCTGTGTCCCTCAGGAGAGAGCTGACCTTTCGTTTTTCAGTCTCCTCTGTCCCCTTCCCAAGTTGGAACTGATCACTCCAGCTCGGGCTCCCTGCAACCTCCCTTCCCAAGGCACCAATCCTTAGCCATGGCTACTCCACATGTTTTGCAGCATGGCGCCAACCGCATGGTCGGGCATGCCATACTGCCTTCTCCTTTCCCTTGAAATTTTCCTGGGCTTGCCAAAACCCCTCTCCCCACATCAGTGGGTGTTTCACCCAGCAGGGCTGCACCGTGTCCATAGACTCCTCCCCCTCCTAAGCTGGAAAAGATTTCATATGAGAACCCATCTCTGCCACAAACGCCGCCTTCTTCTTAGCAGCCCCGCCAAAAGAAAAAACACGAAAATGCAAAGAAACTGCAAAAGCAACCACAGTCTGAAAACTTAGCCTGCACCAATCTCCAACGTCAATACCAGCCAGCCACATCATCATTTTAAATTTAAGTGTTTCCTTCGTTGTTTGATTTCTTTGTAAGCTGTGCTATAAGTGCTCTAGCATTGCTTTAAATACTTTAAACAGTTACAGCTTTATTTTAGTTCCCCATATCCACAGCAGAAGCAATTTTGGTATTGCTTTACATTGTGTTGTTGTTTTAAACTTGCTAAGCATTCATCTGTATAATTTTAACTATTCTGCATTATTTTATCATTTTTCTGTAGTATAAAAATTTGCTGTAAAGGTCTTTGGGAAAAGTCCTTCCCACTTCAATTTGGTAAAGGAGGGTGAGATGTTGTGATACAAGCTGCACTTTCCCCACCCCTTTTCTTCCTTATATGTCTAGCCTTCTCACATTGTCCTGCATTTCCCGCCCCTGCTCCTAGCCACTCCCTCAGGTTTTCCCTATTGGATCCTGTACCCCAGCTCCACCCATGTACCACCCCTGTGCCCCGAGGCCACTGGTCCATGTGCTCGCCCTGCCCCCCAATCTCTATAGAAAACCCCAGACCCCTTGCCATGATGTGTCTTTGCATATGGTTGGTCTTGGCCTCTGGGAGGTCTTTGGCCACTGGGGACCATGTGAATAAACAGATTCTGTGGTCACCATGCAGAGACCCTTCTTGCCTCCTTTACTGCTGCTGAGTTGCAAATAGCAGATGAAGCCAGAGCTGCCATTGGCTCCCCAGCTGGTGAGAGCACAGTGACCAGCCTTCATAAGGAAGGTTTGGGGCACTGAGGCACTGACCTGGGATGGGCACACATGCTCTCTGGTAAGGCCTGCAGTTGCTATATCTTCCGCAAAAAGACACCCAGAACCGCAACACATGTCCACCCAGAATTTTTGTAGAAGTCAGAGCACATGGCAGGAGCCAGCCATGCTATGCCATTCACTGCATCCCCTAACCAGCCCTAACCCCTAACCCCAAAACCAGCCATCAGCTGTTGGTACCCCAGCCCCGTTTGACTCTCTGTGAACTCTAAAGAAGCAGGGATTTATCCACCTTCACTGCAAAGCATCAACAAGGTGGAGCAGCTGGGACATGCTTGGAACAAAGAGGAGATGTTGCTGCAAATTAATTAAATCTGCCAGGGAGGCAGGATGATTAACATTAGGAGTGGCTGTGTAGAATTCATTACGTGGTGTCTTTTATAGCTCTTAGTTATCCCTCTCTCTTAAAGACACTATGAGTGGGCTCATCTGGCTCCTGTTCAGCCTCCTTCTACTGCCACCCAGTCTCCACTCCTGCCTCACTGGAAGTGTTCCCAACAACAAAAACATATTAATTATGGCAAGGATTTGGTCCTTGTTGCCCCAGGGTTGTTCCCTGTGTAGGGCTCAGGCTGTTCTCCGCATGTGTTGTCTTGCCCAGAGTAATTGGAGATGGTGTCTGGTACTTGGAACACAGCACCTGGCACGTCACAGATGGGCAGAGGGGGCCGGGAGGGGCAAATGGATGACACATTGTCCCTTGGTTCCGAGGTTCTCTGAAACTATTTTTGTCCTTTCCTTTTTCAGAGATGGGTGTTCTGGACCTCGGTGGAGGTGGGATCTCTCCTAACAATCCGCTGTCTTCTCCTGACAAATCCAGGTGTCCTTCCTTCTTACTCCTCTGCAAAAAGCTCTAGAGAAGACACAGTACCATGTACACCTTCCTGCCTGAAAGCTTCACACCAGTGAAGCAGAAGCCCTCCAAGGAGCTGAGGCCAATGTTAGGCGCCATCCTGCTGGGCCTCATCCTGTTCATTGCCGCGGTGGTGGCCTGGTGCTACTACACAGTGTCCCTGCGGAAGGCAGAGCGGCTCAAGACGGAGCTGATGGACCTGAGAGCAGATGGCTTCGTCATCCGCAACCAGCATGGGGAGGTGGTGTTCCGGCTGGCCTTCCGCTCGGGCAGCCTGGACCTGGAGTCGTGCTCCAAGGAGGGTGAGATCCTGAGCTGCTCGCGCTCAAGCCGGGGGCCACTGAATTTCTTCATCCAGACAGTGAAGCCCAAGGACACGGTGATGTGCTACCGTGTGCGCTGGGAGGAGCTGGCAGCTGGCCCGGCCGTGGAGCACACCATGTTCTGGGAGGATGCCCACTGGTACGGGGGCTCAGAGATGAGCACACAGCACTGGCCCATCCGCCTGGCTGGCTACCAGGAGCCTGTGCCCTACGTGACCAGTGATGTCTACTCCTTCCGCGACAGCTTTGGTGGCATCCTGGAGCGCTACTGGCTCTCCTCCAAGGCAGCGGCCATCAAGATCAACGACTCTGTGCCCTTCCACCTGGGCTTCAATGCCACTGAGCGCACCCTCTTCTTCCAGGCCCGCTACAAGGACTCGCCCTACAAGCCCCCACCGGGCCAGCAGCCCTTCCCTGAGCTCAGCTACCGCGTCTGCGTGGGCTCCGACATCACCTCCATCCATAAATACATGGTGCGCAGGTACTTTAACAAGCCCTCAAAGATCCCTGCTGAGAATGCCTTCCGATATCCCATCTGGTCCACCTGGGCCCTTTACAAGAATGATATTGACCAGGACAAACTCCTGCGATTTGCTGAAAAGATCAAGAAGTACCATTTTAACTGCAGCCACATTGAGATTGATGACATGTACACCCAAGCCTATGGGGACTTTGACTTTGACCCTGTCAAGTTCCCCAATGTAACAGAGATGTTTGCGAAGCTGAGGGAAGATGGGTTTAAGGTCACTCTTTGGACTCACCCTTTCATAAACTACAATTCCTCCAATTTTGGTGTGGGGATCGAGCGTCAGCTGTTCATCAAGGAGCCATCAGGGCGGCTGCCGGCCATGGTGGAGTGGTGGAATGGCATTGGGGCTATCCTGGACTTCACCAACCCAGCAGCCCGGGAATGGTTCCAGAGCCATCTGCGCCAGCTGCGACACAAATACGGCATCTCGTCCTTCAAGTTTGACGCGGGTGAGACCAGCTACCTGCCCAAGCAGTTCAGCACTTTCCGCCCGCTGTCAGACCCCAGCATCTGGTCCCGGCGCTACACGGAGATGGCCATCCCCTTCTACGAGCTGGCCGAGGTGCGGGTGGGCTACCAGTCACAGAACATCTCCTGCTTCTTCCGCATCATTGATCGCGACTCTGTCTGGGGCTATGAGCTCGGCCTCAAGTCCCTCATCCCCACCGTGCTCACCATCAGCATGCTGGGGTACCCCTTCATATCTGCCGACATGATTGGGGGCAATTTTTTCCCCAATAAGACCAGTGGGGCAGTGGAGATCCCCGATCGGGAGCTGTATGTGCGTTGGCTTGAGCTGTCAGCCTTCATGCCCTCCATGCAGTTCTCCATCCCACCCTGGCTCTACGACAAGGAGGTGGTGGAGATTGCTCAGAAGTTCACAGAGCTCCATGAGTCGCTGGTGGCCCCGCTGCTGCTGGAGCTGGCGGGGGAGGTCACTGACACAGGCGACCCCATCATCCGTCCCATCTGGTGGATCTCGCCCCGCGATGAAGCCACTCATCGGATTGACTCCCAGTTCCTCATTGGAGACACCCTCATGGTGGCCCCTGTGCTGGAGAAGGGCAAGCAGGAGCGTGATGTCTACCTGCCAGCTGGCAAATGGCGCAGCTACAAGGGGGAGCTGTTTGAGAAGACACCGGTACTGCTCACTGACTATCCCGTTGATCTGGACGAAGTTGCCTATTTCCTCTGGGTTTCCTAACCGGCTTCTTCATCAGCTTTGGAATAACCATGCCTTACCTAGGACTTTCTAACAAATAATAACTCTAATTGCACATTTCATTTGAGACTGGGGTGGAGGAAGGGAATTAAATAGACTTCACAGTTCTTGGGGATAATTTTTTTTATTTGCGGATTGATCTTGGTTTTTTAATTTGGTCCTGTTGTAGACTCTGATTCGATCACAGTAGGCAGCAATTTATCTGTGTAGGTCAGAAAGGACTTGTCAGTCTATCAGCAGACACATAGTAAACCCAATACCCTTTCAGTTCCCAAGGATTTCCAGAGTTGGAAGTTGGTTAGTGCCAATGGGGAGGATTCCTAGTCTCGTGGGATCACCTGGCACTGAGCATGGGGGTGTATGCTGTGGGAAGGTTGCTACAGCACAGTCTGCTGTAGGTTTTATAAGATGGCAAATATATTCAAAAGGATATTTTTGAGACCATAAAGCAAAACAGAGTTATATATGTATACACATATATTTTTTCCCCCTTTTGCCTAATGTGGTGCTTGACCAACAGTTGCCCCACACTCCTGCTTTCGTGGGTACCAGGCGGGCCAGGTTACTCAAGTGATGTCCATGTGTTTTAACTGAATGGGTTGCTTATTTCCTGCTGGGGCAGCTGCATCGCACCTGCTCACCCATTTAACTCTATCTACAAGGCTCTAGCCTGTGTGTTTTGCCTGGGGCATCAACACTGCCTTTCATAGAGCAGTGCCGCCCATACCAGCATGTCCCATTTTTAACGCACTTATGACCCCACTTGGTTACATGATTATCCTGCTGATATAATCAGTTTTGGTTTTTAAGGACAGATGAGGTTTGTTGCTGGCAGAAGGGCTGCCTGGAGCAAAGCTGTCCTCAAACACTCCGTGCGGCGATTCCCTGGGAACAGCCGGTTCCCGCGAGCAGCACGTGTCGTGGATTGACAGTGACGTTTGCCGATAGCCGGCTTGCCTGTGGGTGGAAAACACCAGCTCTATGAACTGATGGGTCTGTGCCAGCGGGTGTTCTCTCTGCACCCACGGAAATGTTCTCATCTAACACGGTGTTAAGCTAATACCCATCTCAGGTCGCCGTTAGATGTGATGATTTTGTTGAGGGTTTTCTTGAGTCAGCCCTCCTCTCTCCCTGGGAGAGTCCCAGGGACCTTCCTCAGGCAGCATTTGTGTTGCTGGAGGTGGGATTGCTGTCAGAGACTTCTAGAGGGCACATGGAGTGATGTGATCCTGCACCCCAAATCCCAGCAGCTGCCTGTTTTGCAGATTTCCCATTTGGTTTTCTATGGGAAGATGCATTCACAGAGACCCAAGTCAGAGCCAATAGGATTGACGTCTGGCAGCCTTCCTCCCTGAGGCAAAAATTCCCGGCTGTGTCCTGGTTGGGAACTTGTGTCAGCCCCTGAATTGTTAATAAGCTTCTGCAGAGCTGAACTGCAATAGGTGGCAAGGGTTGGGGCACCCTGCCCAGGCTACAGCCAGCCAAGGAGAAGCTGTTACACTTCTCCTGGGGTTGTCTCTGGGCTGGGCGTGGCTCTGGCACAAATCTGCCATGCAGGGGGATGGTGCATGATTTGGGTGAGGCTGGGTACCAGTGAGGGTATTTATCAAAGCCCAACTCCTGGCACAGGACTTTTCAGGAGGCACAAAAGGAGATGCATTAAACTTTGGGGTTTTGATTGGGTGCAGGAAAAATTTAGGTGTTAGGGGCAAAATCTGAAATGCTTTTAAAGTTACGAAGGAAGTGAGAATGCTCTTTTTGGAGCATTCCTTAAGATCTGAATCTTCTCTGTATCATTTCATCTCAAAATGAGATGTAGGGAAACCTTATAGGTCCCTGGCCAGCTGGAGCACAAGTGTGTCCCAAAGACTATTTTTCAGGCTTTTAGTTTCTTCTTGGCCACCAGTGCAAATAATAGTTATGTTACAAGTTACAGGTACCCCCTGGCAAGGATTTAATCCTGGAAACTCAATGTCACTCATGAGGGCACTGGCAGGATTTTGCCCTTGCTTGTACGGTGGAAGTGAAGGTGAGGAGCTGCTGCAGATGAGTCTGGCCAAAGCCTTCCAGAAGGGCAAGGTATGGAGAGGGCTTCTGCAGCCCCAGAAATGCAAGAAGACCATGCTTTGAGAGGCTCCAGCTCTTCCCTTTCAACCTTTGCTCATGAAATACTTGTCATCCCTTGGCTTGGGAGTCATTGGAGGAGATGTTGCTGCAGAGCTCAGCTGCCAGTGCAGAATTGGGATTCTTGGCACAGGACTTCACAGGAAGGTTCCCAGCACAACCATGAGATAATGTCTTCCCTTCCTCTGGTTCCGTGCCACTCACTAATGAGAAATGAGGCTGTGTGAAGAGAAAACACAGCATCCCTGCTACTACCTTTCTACTATTAAAATGATGGGAGCAGCCGGATGAGTGCCTTCAATCTCCTTGCAGTGGTTTCAGGCACTGTCAGGAAGGTCATGGAGGAAATTCTCCATTAGACACACTGTCTTCTTTCCCCTCCCCTCAAAAGAAAGAATTTTATTAACAAAGTTATAGTTTTCTTTTATTTAACTATAGTAATGAATGGGTAAGATTATAAAGTACCCTTATTTTTCTAAATGCTATAATTAGGGCATGTAATTAAGTGGCCATGGCTGTTCAGTGGTCCAGCAAGGAGAAAGATAAAGCTGCTGTCAGGACTAAGAGTTGATGTTGGGGATAGGCTCAGCATTGCTGCCTTAAGCTGTCTCAAAGGCTTCTGGATGCCCTTTCCATCCAACTTTTTAACAAAACCACTATTTCTAACACTACGCTGTAGCACTGCAGGACTTCAGGATCTCTCAGACCTTGCAGACCAGAAGCTCTGCAGAAATACCTTGGGAACTGCTGCTAGGGATATGTCTCTGCTTTACACCATGGGTCATTGGCCAAAGCTGGGTTTAGCTTGTCTCAGCCAAGAAAAAGCCCAAAACCAGGTTTGGGAGTTGGATTCAGCCTTTTCACACATGATGCTTATGTAATTAAGTTTTGAAGCTTGCACTGTTGTGTATCAGGTTTTCTGGATGCTTGTGTTTGTACATGCTGGTGTATGTCAGACTGTAATACTGGTGGGTCTGTTTTTAACCACTTTTCTAATTACTAATTGGTATGAACTGTAACATGAATCGCCTTGATTGAGATAAAATTTTGAAAACAAAAGAAGTTTAACTATGTCCATCTGTACCAAGTTGGTGGGGCTAGTGGTTCAGGGAGATTTGGGGCTTTTTTTGCTCTAGTCTTCACTGAAATCAGGGTTGAGATTATTGTTTTATTTAAAGCTTGCAGCCTGCAGTTTTGATGTACGTTTTAAAAGGAGAAGCTGGCAGTAGCCCCACTCTGGTGTTTGCAGTGGTGGCAGATGAGCCCACTCAATTGAGGATTGTCCTTCCTTAGGTCCTGACAGCAAAAGGAATAGCTGTGCCTTAGGGGTGGCCTGGAAAAGGCCATGTCCAGGTGAACACCAATGTTGTGTCAGTGCCTGGGGGTGGGGACCATACACACCAATAGGGTCTTGCCCCTATTCCTACTGACATCGACCCCAAAAAAGGCTCACCAATACTGACTCTGAGGGGTTTGCTAGTCCATGCTGCTCTCGGAGGACACATACATTGAGATTATTTGTAGTAGATGAGCAAGAGGAGCCTGTTCCCAGCTTCCCTTGGGCACTCCAGAAGGTCGTTCTGACTGTGGAGTGGTGTCCTTCTGACACTGTTCCCCTTTCCAGATGGTACTGACAGTGAGGACACAGATGGAGTAGATGTTTGTGGCTATGGGAGTACCAGGAATGGAGCATGTGAGACTCATTTAGGAGTCTGCCCTTTGCCCCAGATAATGTTTTTCCTTCCCTTTCCATTGTTACTGCACAAACCCTAGCTGCCTTGTGCCATTGGGCATCTCTAGCAGTAGCCAACGTATACAGCGTGGCTTGAGGGTTGAGAGGGACTTCATTTCACTCCTTTTGCAATAAAAAACATTTTCCCAATGTTTGTCCTTTGACTTCTTCCTTGGGTGGAAGTGGCATCCTTACACTTGTCTGATGATCATGTGAGGGAGGAAGCTGGGACTGCTGAAGATCTGTGGGCAGGTTGGCAACTTAGAGCACTTACAGGAGATCCTCAGTGATGCAACGGTCATCCTAGGAATCAGTGCTTTGGGTTTGGGTTTGGTTTACATCCTCCCAAAAGCTGGTGCTGTTTGTAGTGAGGGTGTCTGAGACTCACCAGGGACATGGGGACAGAGAGTGGGGTCAGCTCTGCTCAGTCCCAGCTACATGGCAGTGCTTGAAAACACATCCACTGCTGTGCAATGCACAGGGAGGAGTGTTAGTAGCAACATCCAAATCCCACAGGGGCTACAGAAGAAGCCCAATTCGTTGCAAACTGGATTTCAAGGAGGTGCCTGTTGGTGACAACAGAGCAGTGGCTGCTGGCCCAGAAGATCCGAGTGCTGATCGTGTTGATGCCTGCCTGAAATCACAGCTTTGGCTAAAAGAAAAAAAAAAAAAAGCCCAAGGCTTGGGGGGACTGTGGTGAAAGGGCAGACTGACAGCATCAGAGTCCCTTTGGGCACATGGCCAGGCTGGCAGCCTCAGGACAAAAACAACCTCTTCAATCTGGGCAGGAGCTGCCAGCCTGCAGATCCCTTGTACCGGGAGAGCCGTAAAGATTTTGTGTTTGTGCTGACACAAAATCCCAGAGGCCAAGTAGAGAAAAACAGATTTTTATTTGTTTGGGGTTTTTATTTTGCCTGTAGGGCTGGGTGTTTTTTAGCTCAGCAGTCATCAAAGATTAAGGGCAATAAGCTCGCCCTGCCAAAAAAACAGGCAGCCTGTGGTGAGCCAAGTTCTGGGGGAGAGTGTCATGTCACCAGCACCTCCAGCAAACAGCTTGTGCTCAGCATTGGGTGTGCAACAAATCGACCAGGACTGAAGCTTAGCAAGACAAAAAACATGTCCTTCCACCAGCCCCTGTGGGGCAGGAGGGTGTGGAGAGGTGGCTGCTCACAGGATACCTCCATCCACAGGGGACAACCTGTCCCCTGTGACTCCCTGTGGCTCAGCTGGGCAGGAGGGAAAGGCACTGAGGGACAGATTGGAAAGGAACAGGGGACAGATTTTTGCAATCGTGGGACCAGGCACCTCCTGTCCTGCCCAGAGTTTGCAGGAAGTGTCAGTGTCACCTGTTTTTTTCCCCATCAGCCTGTGGTGCAGGTGGGTGGCAGAGCTGTGCGTGCATGCAGAGCACACTGATCACATGGGCAGAGGTACCACATGAGGGTGATGGACTCTGGCTCTCCCACCTCTCCTCAGCATGGTGGGCATGAGCTTTACAGAAAACTTTTTTTTTCTTTAGTGGTGCAGCAACAACAGCTAGAGGAATTTTTCTGGGCCACCCTGTGACCCTCTGGTTTACCCAAAGTCCCTCTGGTCTCAGATGTCAGGGACCACTTGGAGTTTCAAAACCATTCAGAAAGCACTCAGAAATACTTGCTCAGCCTTGGGGGAGAATCATTTTGGAAACTACTATCTTGGAGTGGGAGAAAGCCCACAGTAAGTATTCAACTGTGTCCTAGTAATCCTGTGTTGTGATAGAAGCTGCAATCTCCCCCTTGAAAAGCCATAGCATTCTGTTGCTAATATTGGGTTCTGTACTTCCGCACCACTTTTCTTTCTTATATGTTGGCCTTTCCCACATTGTCCTGCCTTCCCTGCCCCTGGTCCTGGCCACTCCCTCGGGGTTTCCCTATTGATTCCTGTACATCAACTCCACCCATGTACAGTCTCTGTGCCCTGAGACCACTGGCTTATGTGATCTCCCCACCCCCTGTCTTTATAGAAAACCCCAGACCTTTTGCCATTATGGGTCCTTTGCCACTGGGGACCATGTGAATAAAGATCTTCTGTAGTCACCATGCAGAGACCCATCTCGCCTTCTTTACTGCTGCTGAATTGCGAGGAGCAGGTGAAGCCAGAGCTGCCATTGGCTCCACAGCTAGTGAGAGCACAGTGACCAGCCTTCAGAGGGAAGGTTTGGGGCACTGAGGCACTGACCTGGGCTGAGCAGGGATGCTCTTCGGTAAGGCCTGCAGCTTGCCATACCGCTGTGAAAGCCACTGAAACCACAACAATCCTGAGCACAACTGCCAGACTGAGCATTGCTTTCCCTTTCACATCTCTGCATTAAAGCAAGTCTTCCCTCTCCATAGCTACCTCAGCAATAGCATTACTGCAGCTCCAGCTGCTTCCAGTGGCATCTAAAAGATGTTCTGGCTCATCCCACTCGGCACTGCTGTTGTGTCCATGGAAGGTCCTCATGGCACAATGGACACAATGATGGTTAACAGGTCTGAGCCAGTTTTGGGGCTGCTTCACCTGGGCACCAAAAAAGCTCTCACCTGAGTGCAATGTTGCCCAAACCCATTTTGTTTACTTTTTGTATGGAGCAGCTCTGGGGCAAACCCTTAAACAAAGGAGCTTTCTCTTGCCCTGGGGCCACACACAGCTTTACTTCCCAGGTGCCTACTGGTGTCCTGGGGCCAGCAAAGAGATCAGTCTCTCATTTTGGGAAGGCACATTGCAGTTCAGAGACCCCTGGTATCCCTTAAACTGCTCAGTCATGTCAACTTTAAATATCTTTTTCCTTAAAAACAGCAGGGAATGTTGGACTGAGAGTGGAGAGCATTTCACAGCCAGCCTGGTTACCCTAAGACTTCAGGAGCTGCTCAGACACCTTCATTCTGGAGAGGTCACCTCTACAGGCAGAAGGATACAGAAGGATCTCCATTCACACAGGATGGGAAAACATTCTCAATGGGGAAACTGAGGCAGTTGGGCACTCAGGCTGATTTGTTAATTGTTTGAACTCTCTGAGGAGACCAAATTCGCTCCTGGGACCTGACAGATTGCACCCTTTGGCCTAAACATGGTCCCAAAACATACATGGATCCTACTAAGTATAAACCCCTGCATCACTTGGTATTAGGATTTAATCTTGACTGCCATGGGATTTCACCACATTTTACAAGCTTACCCGAATGCACATCAAAGGCAATATTCTCAGAAATTAAAAAAAGGAGGAAAAGAGTTGCCACAGCACCAGCAAGGGCTGTAGCCTTCTTCTTGCTCAGATAGCTCAGGCCATGGAAAATGCAAACCCCTAGCTCCTGCATCAGCTCACATCTGATGTGCAGGCTGCAAATTGGGTGCCTTCTTCTTTAGGATAACCACACTGCTTTTTGTAAAAAAAAAACAAAAACCAAAATTCCTTTGCTGCGGCTGCCTCCTTCACTAAGCACATGAAATTTTCAGTGTCCCAAGGGGACAGTGCTAGTTTGGAAGCAGAGGAATTAACCCCACACAAATAGATTGTGAGAGACTGTCCTAGGTTGCAATATTGATGTAGTTAAGTATTCTATTACCACCAGCTGTGGGCCATTAGCTGCTATCACCCACTCCGGATGACAGGCAATGGGCCATCCGTTAGCTATCATCACTTGCTAACGACCCACCCCGCATGACAGGCAATGGGCCATCAGGGACCCACCATGTGACTCATGGACTTATCTCATCCCATTGTGAGATGCTCTGCCGAGGAGGGAGGAGCCAGGTGTTCCCACCTGGATATAACCTGGCCTTGGAACTGCCTGAGCCAGCCCTGTCTACTGGGTTCCCAGAGGACGAGAGCTACCACTGGATCTTCAGCTGGAGACTAGACCTTCACAGGATCACCGCTTCAACTGGACTACTTCAGTTGGACTGCTACTACCACCCTAACAGGGTGTTAGGTTGTATCTGACTTTGTCAGTGCTTTTCCTTGTATTATTTCACTTATTTTTAATTTCAATCTTGACTTGTGATCTCCTACTGGTTTGCTTTCAAACCAACACATATTTTGGCGCCCAATGTGAGGCTCGACCTGGGGAAACTCAGAAAATCATATCACCATGATGCTCAGCCTGTCTATGTGGGTAATGTATCTTACCCTTTATATTTTCCCTCAAATGGGAAACTATCTACCCGTTGCATTGCTCCTGTTGCAACCAGGGAATGGCATGAGAATTGCTGTATTGGTTTATTATGCCTATTGCATGGTAACCTGTGAGGCGATGAATACCATTCGGAATATATACTTGACTTTGTCTGCCTGGCCTAACCTGAGCTGCTTCGTCTGGGACCTCCTCAGCAATCGCACCCACCCTCTGGGGCTAGGAGGAGAGAGTGGTTTCTTCCAGCATTTCAGGCCAGGCACAGCCATCTTTGACAACATTGAGTTCTCTCTGGATGCTAAGGATGGCATAATCTTCCTGTTAGTTCTGTTTTCTTTCTTCTCTGCAACCAGCACAGTGTACCTCATGCTGAAGAACAGAACAATACTTTGCCTTCTTGAGGAGGAGAAACGAAACAAATCAGCAGGCAAGAGGAAAAGAACCAAAGGAGCAGTCAATGTCTCACCACAGACCATTGCCGAATCAGAACAGCCAAAGCCAGTAGCGGTTGCCCCCGTCCAGAAAAAGAAATCCAAGAGCAAGTCAGTCCGCACAGCGACTGATGAGGATGCGGCAGGACCATCTCACCAAGCAGAAGAGACAGAGCCAGAGATCATCACTCGCTCTCTATCCCTGGGGGAGCTGCGTGACCTACGGAGGGAATTCACCCGGCAGGCGAATGAGTCCATTTTGACCTGGCTGCTCCGTATCTGGGACGCCGCAGCTAATGACACTATTCTGGATGGAAGTGAGGCCAGACAACTGGGATCCCTGTCTCAGGATGTGGTCATTGACCAGGGGATTGGGAAAACCCAGGAAACTCTCAGCCTCTGGCGGCGATTGCTGCTGAGTGTACGGGACAGATACCTGTGCAAAGAAGACCTCCAGATGCACCAAAGGAAATGGAACACAATAGAACAAGGTATCCGATGCCTGAGGGAATTGGCCGTGCTAGAGATCATTTTCTCAGACAACGAGAGATTCCCCAAGAGCCCAGATAATGTCCGGTGCACTTCACAAATGTGGCTAAGATTCGCGCGGCTCGGACCAGAGATACACTCTCGCTACCTGGCAACATTGCAGTGGAGGGAAGGCGAAGACCAGGTGGGCGTGTTAGCAAACAAACTGAGAATTTATGAGGACACTGTCACCGCCCCACTACGCACCCAGGTCTCATCGGTAGAAACAAACCTGGCCGAGCAAGTCCGGAGATTGATTGAAGAGAGCCATCAGAAACTAAGGAAAGAGCTCACAGAAAGATTTTTCCATGCCACACCAAAACCAACCCGAGTCTCTGCCATCAGGAGCAGACGTACTCCAGTCAGGGAAAGAAAACAAACTCCATGACGTGACCTCTGGTTTTTCCTTCAAGAGCATGGGGAAGACATGAGGAAGTGGGATAGGAAACCCACCTCCACCTTAGCAGCCCGGGTACATGAATTGAAAACAGAAACATCCACTTCAGGAGGCTCATCTAGGTACAACACTGCCCCAGTCTCTTGTGGACAGAACCCCCGACAGAATGGAAAGGATAATATGACTGATCCTCTTGAAGGAACCTCAGGAACACATTTACGGGAGAAGAACATCGTGCACCAAAAACAGGATTAGAGGAGCCCTGCCTCTAGCCAGGTAGAGGAAAGGGATAATCGGATCTATTGGACTGTGTGGATCCGATGGCCTGGCACGTCTGACCCACAAAGATACACGGCTTTGGTTGACACCGGCGCTCAATGCACCCTGATGCCATCCAGGTATGTGGGGACCGAATCCATTTCTATTTCTGGGGTGACAGGAGGATCCCAGCAGCTGACTGTACTGGAAGCTGAAGTGAGTTTAACTGGGAACGAGTGGCAGAAACACCCCATTGTGACTGGTCCAGACGCCCCATGCATCCTTGGCATAGATTATCTCAGGAGTGGATATTTCAAAGACCCAAAGGGACATCGCTGGGCTTTTGGGATAGCAGCCGTAGAGACAGAAGACATAAGACAACTGAATAGCCTGCCTGGTCTCTCAGACAACCCATCTGCTGTAGGACTACTGAGAATTGAAGAACAGCGGGTACCAATTGCTACAGCAACAGTGCATCGCCGGCAATACCGCACTGACAGAGACTCTGTGGCCCCCATCCATAAGATGATTCGGGATCTTGAGAGCCAAGGGGTGGTCAGCAAGGCTCACTCACCCTTTAACAGCCCTATATGGCCGGTGCGTAAGTCCAGTGAAGAATGGAGACTGACGGTGGATTACCGTGGCCTGAATGAAGTCACACCACCACTGAGTGCTGCTGTACCGGACATGTTGGAACTTCAGTACGAGCTGGAATCCAAGGCAGCAAAGTGGTATGCGACCATTGATATTGCCAATGCCTTTTTCTCCATTCCTCTGGCAGCAGAGTGCAGGCCTCAGTTTGCTTTCACCTGGAGAGGTGTGCAGTACACATGGAACCGACTGCCCCAGGGGTGGAAGCACAGTCCCACCATCTGCCATGGACTGATCCAGGCTGCACTGGAAAAGGGTGAGGCTCCAGAACATCTGCAGTATATTGATGACATCATTGTGTGGGGGGACACAGCAACGGAAGTATTTGGGAAAGGAGAGAAAATCATCAAAATTCTCCTGGAAGCTGGTTTCGCCATCAAGAAGAGCAAAGTCAAGGGACCTGCCCGAGAGATCCAGTTCCTGGGAGTAAAGTGGCAAGATGGACGGCGTCAGATTCCTTCTGAGGTCATCAATAAGATCATCGCGATGTCTCCACCAACCAACAAGAAGGAGACGCAAGCCTTCCTAGGCACCATAGGCTTTTGGAGAATGCACATCCCTGAGTACAGCCAGATCGTGAGTCCTCTCTACCTCATAACCCGCAAGAAGAACGATTTCCACTGGGGCCCTGAACAGCAGCAAGCCTTCACCCAGATCAAACAGGAGATCGCTCATGCGGTAGCCCTTGGACCAGTCAGGACAGGACCAGAGGTAAAGAATGTGCTTTACTCTGCAGCCGGGAGCCATGGTCTGTCCTGGAGCCTTTGGCAGAAGGTGCCTGGTGAGACCCGAGGTCGACCACTAGGATTCTGGAGTCGAAGTTACAGAGGGTCTGAAGTCAACTACACTCCCACCGAGAAAGAAATCTTGGCAGCTCACGAAGGAGTCCAAGCCGCCTCAGAGGTGATCGGCACAGAAACACAACTTCTCCTTGCACCCCGACTGCCAGTGCTGGGGTGGATGTTCAAGGGAAGGGTTCCCTCTACTCACCATGCCACTGATGCCACGTGGAGCAAATGGATTGCCCTCATCACACAGCGCGCCCATATTGGAAACCCGAATCGCCCTGGGATTCTGGAAATCATAACAAACTGGCCTGAAGGTGAGACTTTTAAATTATCTTCAGAAGAAGTAGAGGAGCAAGTAGCACGTGCCGAGGAAGCACCCCCGTATAACGAGCTGCTGGAGAGTGAAAGACGCTATGCCCTCTTCACCGATGGGTCCTGCCGAATTGTAGGCGCAGATCGGAAATGGAAAGCTGCAGTATGGAGCCCCACACGACAAGCTGTACAGGCTACCGAGGGACAAGGTGGATCGAGCCAGGTCGCAGAGCTTAAAGCCATCCAACTGGCTTTGGATATTGCTGAACGAGAGAAATGGCCAAGGCTCTATCTCTACACTGACTCCTGGATGGTAGCCAACGCGCTATGGGGATGGTTAGATCGCTGGAGAAAGGCTAACTGGCAGCGCAGAGGAAACCCCATCTGGGCCGCTGAGATTTGGCAGGACATCGCCGCCCGGGCAGAAAAGCTGACCGTGAAAGTTCGACACGTGGATGCACATGTACCTAAGAGTCGGGCTAATGAAGAGCATCGTTACAACGAGCAGGTGGACCGAGCTGCCAAGGTGGAAGTGTCACAGGTGGATCTGGACTGGCAGCACAAAGGAGAATTATTTCTAGCTCGTTGGGCCCATGATGCCTCTGGTCATCAAGGGAGAGATGCGACATACAGGTGGGCTCGTGATCGAGGGGTGGACTTGACCATGGACAACATCTCACAGGTCATCCACAGCTGTGAGACTTGCGCTGCAATCAAACAGGCCAAGCGGGTGAAGCCTCTGTGGTATGGTGGACGATGGTCAAAGTACAGGTATGGGGAAGTATGGCAAGTTGACTACATCACACTTCCCCAAACCCGCCAAGGAAAGCGCTACGTGTTGACCATGGTGGAAGCAACCACGGGATGGATAGAGACCTACCCTGTGCCTCATGCTACTGCCCGGAACACCATCTTGGGTCTGGAAAAGCAAGTCCTGTGGAGACATGGTACCCCTGAGAGAATTGAGTCTGACAATGGAACCCATTTCAAGAATGGCCTCATAAGCACCTGGGCTAGAGAACACGGAATTGAATGGATATACCACATCCCCTATCATGCACCAGCTGCCGGGAAAGTTGAACGGTGCAACTGACTACTTAAGACAACTTTGAAGGCACTTGGCGGGGGAACCTTCAAAAATTGGGAACTGAACTTAGCAAAGGCCACCTGGATGGTTAACACAAGGGGTTCTATCAATCGAGCTGGTCCTGCCGAGTCCGAACCTTTGCACACAGTGGATGGAGATAAAGTCCCTGTGGTACATGTAAGAGGTTTTTTAGGAAAGACTGTTTGGATTAGTCCCACCTCAGGGAAAGGCAAACCCATCCGTGGAGTGGTTTTTGCCCAAGGACCTGGTTATACTTGGTGGGTGATGCAGGCAGATGGAGAAACCCATTGTGTCCCACAAGGAGACCTTATCTTAAGTGAGAACTGTGTAGATGGTAATAGAATAAGGGGTGGATACTGTCCTAGGTTGCAATATTGATGTAGTTAAGTATTCTATTACCACCAGCTGTGGGCCATTAGCTGCTATCACCCACTCCGGATGACAGGCAATGGGCCATCCGTTAGCTATTATCACTTGCTAATGACCCACCCGCATGACAGGCAATGGGCCATCAGGGACCCACCGTGTGACTCATGGACTTATCTCATCCCATTGTGAGATGCTCTGCCGAGGAGGGAGGAGCCAGGTGTTCCCAACTGGATATAACCTGGCCCTGGAACTGCCTGAGCTAGCCCTGTCTACTGGGTTCCCAGAGGACCAGAGCTACCACTGGATCTTCAGCTGGAGACTAGACCTTCACAGGATCACCGCTTCAACTGGACTACTTCAGTTGGACTGCTACTACCACCCTAACAGGGTGTTAGGTTGTATCTGACTTTGTCAGTGCTTTTCCTTGTATTATTTCACTTATTTTTAATTTCAATCTTGACTTGTGATCTCCTACTGGTTTGCTTTCAAACCAACACAGAGACTCCAAGTCAGAACTACCATTTAATAGGAAAATTTAAAGTAAAGGCAATAATACAGAAACACCAGCTTAAACTGACAGAGTCAGAATACAACCTGCTACTGTCTTGGTCAGGGTGGTGATAGCAGTGCAACTGAATTGTGACTGCAGTCCTGTTGGAGTGATGGATGTGTTCTGGTTGAAGTGGTGATCCTGAAGAGAGATCTGGTCTATCTTTGGAGGCCCAGTGGTGACTCCTGAGCTCTTCTCCTCTGGAAATCCAGTGGAAGAAGTACCTCAGTGTTCCAAAGTCTCAGCTTATATGCAGGTAGGAGTGTTCTGTTCCTCCCTTCTGGGCAGGGCATCTCACAATGGGATGATATAATTCTATGAGTCATTCCTGGAGACCTTGAAGGCCCATTAGCAGAGATAGTCCCATCCCCCCCAACCCCCCCCATATTGTTATCAGGGCTGAGTCATGCTGAAGATAAAGAACACTGCCACACCTGTTTTTAACAGCTTATGGAGATGGTGATAGAATACATCATTTTGGTTATATCTTCCATGTAAGCTAAAACAGAGATCATCTGTGAAAGTGGGTAACAAAGGAGTCCATGTAATTGCCTTTAGACACAAGAAAAATGCATCGCATTTCTTGATGGGAAAAGATTAGGGGCAGAGATTGTGTTTCTATATATTACACTTGTCACACAGCAGGGACAAACACACCCATCCAATACATTTTAATAAGTTATTGTAGAACACTTTGCCACACAGAAGAGAGGGCTTAGTGTTTCCTTCAAATTTCATTCTGAATATCACTACTTTAAAAATTATTAAAATCGTGTTTAATCCTTTAAAATATATTAAATTTATTATTTTATTTATTTATCAATCCGCAAATAAAAAACATTATCCCCAAGAACCGTGAAGTCTATTTAATTCCCCTCCTCCACCCCAGTCTCAAATGAAATGTGCAATTAGAGTTATTATTTGTTAGAAAGTCCTAGATAAGGTATGGTTATTCCAAAGCTGATGAAGAAGCCTATTAGGAAACTGAGAAGAAATAGGCAACTTCATCCAGGGCAATGGGATAGTTGGTGAGCAGTACCGGCGTCTTGTCAAACAGCTCCCCCCTGAAGCTGCGCCACTTGCCTGCTGGCAGGTAGACATCGCGCACAAGCTTGCCCTTCTCCACCACAGGGGCCACCATGAGGGTGTTCCCAACAAGGAACTGGGTGTCGATCTGGTGAGCAGTCTTGTCATGGGGCGAGATCCACCAGACGGGACGGATGATGGGGTCGCCTGTGCTGATGGACTCCTTTGCCAGCTCCAGCAGCAGCGGGGTCACCAGTGAATCATGGAGCTCTGTGAACTTCCGCGAAATCTCCACCACCTCCTCATCGTAGAGCCAGGGTGGAAAGGAGAACTGCATGGAGGGCATGAAGGCTGACATCTCAAGCCAACGCACAAACAGCTCCCGGTTGGGCTTGTCCGCTTCCCCCTCCGTCAAGTCGCCAACGAAGTTTCCTCCAATCATATCTGGCAGTACAAATGGGTACCCCAGCAAGCCGAAGGTGAGCACGGCAGGGATCATGGACTTGAAGCCAAGATCATATCCCCAGACGGAGTCACGATCAACGATGCGGAAGAAGCAGGAGATATTCTGTGATTGGTAGCCTGCCCGCACCTCAGCCAGATTATTGAAGAGGATGACCATCTCAGTGTAGCGTCGCGACCAGATGCTGGGGTCTGACAGGGGGAGGAAGGTGCTGAACTGCTCAGGCAGAAAGCTCGTCTCTCCCGCGTCAAACTTGTAGGACGCGATGCCATACTTGTGTTGGAACTGGCGCAGTTCGTTCTGGAACCATTCCCGGGCTGCTGGGTTGGTGACATCCACAACGCCCGCGATGCCATTCCACCACTGCACCAGAGCTGGCTGCTGCCCTGAGGGCTGCTTGACAAGCAGCTGACGCTGCTTCCCCACCTCAAAATTGGGTGAATCTTCGTGTATAAAGGGATGAACCCACAGAGTAACCTTAAATCCATCTTCCCTCAGTTTTGCAAACATCTCTGTTGCATTGGGGAACTTGATGGGGTCAAAGTCAAAGTCCCCATAGGCTTGGGTGTACTTGTCATCAATCTCTATGTGGCTGTAGCTAAAACGGTACTTCTTAATGTCTCTTGCTAAATTCAGAACTTTTTCCTGGTTTATATCTGTTTTGTAGAGAGCCCAAGTGGACCAGATGGGGTATCGGAAGATACTCTCATCAGGGACCTTGTAGGGCTTGTTGAGGTACCTGCTCAACATGTACTTGTGGATGGAGGTGACATCAGAGCCCACGCAGATGTGGTAGCTGAGCTCGGGGAAGGGCTGCTGGCCCTGCGGAGGCTGGTAGGGAGAGTCCTCATAGCGGGCCCGGAAGCGGAAGGCGTTCTCAGTGGTATCGAAGCCCAGGTGGAGGGGCACGGAGTCATCAATCCTGATGGCTGCCCCTTTGGAGGAGAGCCAGTAGCGCTCCATAACACTGCCATAGGGGTAACGAAAGCCGCAAACATCTCCAGTCACGTAGGGCACAGGCTCCTGGTCACCAGCAAAGTGGATGGGCCAGCTCTGGATGCTCATCTCCGAGCCCCCATACCAGTGGGCATCCTCCCAGAACATGGTGTGCTCCACGGCCAGGCCAGCTGCCAGCTCCTCCCAGTGCACGTGGTAGCACATCACCGTGTCTTCGGGCTTCTCCATCTGGATGAAGAATTTGAATGGCCCCCGGCTTGAGCGCGAGCAACTCAGGGTCTCAGCCTCCTTGGAGCACGACTTCAGGTCCAGGCTGCCCGAGCGGAAGGCCAGCCGGAACACCACCTCCCCTTGCTGGTTGCGGATGTCGAAGCCATCTCCCCTCATGTCCACCCGCTCCACCTTGAGCTGCTCCGCCTTCTGCTGGGACACCGCGTAGTAGCTCACGCCCGCCACCACAGCAACTAAGACAATGAGACCCAGCCCGATGGCAACCCACCTGAGCTTCTTCTTCTTCTTGGACGACTTCTGCTTCACCAGTGTGACATTTTCAGACGAGTGCCTTTTTTTGGCATCCCCCTTTGGATCGTTGCCATTTTTTCTGGAGTCGTGGGTAATCCCACTGTCCATTATCCCCTAGCAGCTTCAACACCTGGTGAGAAACTTTGCTGCTGAATTCTTTCCCTCCAGCTGGTGAAGAGACAATCCAAGGTGCTGCTTGAAGCTGTTCACAGCGTCCTTTCCCAAGCTAGCTGCTCACACCTGCAATATTATTTCATAAAACAGAGAGTTACAAACAACAAAAACCCCAGTTGAATCTTGCTGAGGGCCGCAGCTCCTCCTCTCTCTCTGCAGCCCAGCCTGCCCGCCCTGTGGCTCTGGCTCACTTTGCTCTGCAGGGACAGCTTGCTCACTGGCAGCTGGGCAGAGTTCTTTGAGCACGTCTGTGCCAGGATCCATATATGAACCTCTTTTGGCTGCAGCCTCGCTCCGCCCCATAGGGCAAGGGTGAAGGGATGAAAGTCAGACCAAAGCTTCAAGGAGAATGGGGAAGGCGCTGGTATCTGAGCATACAAGCTGGACATCACAGGATGATCTGTGTTTACATTAATTATGAGCACTGCTGCATTTCCTCTCCTATCCACAACCTCTCTGTATTAAATGCAGGCAGAGAAATGCTGTGCTGAAGTCTCCAGCTTCCACCTGCTGCTCCCCACCACCCCCCCGGGATGTAGCTGGCAGGTGATGTTTTATGTCCCTGAACTTTGCTCCTTCCCTGAGCTGTATGGGGACGTGGGGGTCTGGGGATGTGTTTGTCTTTCTCTTCACCTGCCTGCCCTGCTACCTGTTCCAAAGCCCCTCTGGCCCTGGCAGGGGAAAAAGGGAATCTTCCATTACATCTCTGTCTCTGTTTTCTCATTATCATTCAGTTCCCCTAATTTATCACAACTCTGTAGCTCCTGGTCTTATGCCAGACAAGATGCTATACTGCAGTGGGGATGGAAGATGTTTTGGTACAGTGTTTGAGGATAGGTGTATTAAATTGAAGTTGTTGCAAGACCAGGACTACATCAAAACCTTGTTTTGCTGACAAATGCACCTGAGAAGGTGATGTGTTCCAGCTGCATCGAGCATGACCAAGCCAGCTGATGCAGCACAGCTCAGCAGCTACTGCCTAAAAAAACACAGGCAGGAAAAACTGAGGCTGGTGGCCCAAGGCAATGCATTCTGTGCAGCCAGGCTCATGGCTCCTCAGGCCCCTTCCTGGGATCCAGTTGATCCGACAGGATGAACATTTGCAGGAGCAACCTATATGGAGAGGGGGGAAAAGGTGCCAGCTTGCTTATCTGAGCTGTACCCAGCAATCCACGGCCAGGTGTATTCCTCCATGTCACCATGACATCGGTATCTAAATATATAGAGATGATAAGCCACCCAGGGAGTCATTAAAAATGCCAGAGGTCACCACGTTTTGGATGGATCCCAGCAGATCCCAAGCAACCCAAAGGAGCTGCCTGGTTAGTTTCTGGAGTGCATTCTTGGGATGAATGAGACTTAGCTGAGCAAAAGAGCTGGAGTGGATACAAGTGTTCCCAGGCAAGCCCTGGCCAGGGGAGGGGGATAAGAGAAGGAAGGTTATTGCTGCCCCAGAGAGATGGTGATCCAGCACAGGGGTGGTTTTTGGGAGCAGGTTGGATTACAAGTGCTCAGGGCACTCTGCCAGCCCCAAAGTGCTCAGACCTGGCAGCCTCCCCAGTGCTGGCCTGGCTCCTGACACGGCTTTGCAGCTCCAGCCGGGTAGCTTCCAGCGAAACCCTCATGTTTTGCAAAACAACATTTTCACTCGGAAGGTGTTCTTATGTGCTGGGTCTCTCCTCAGTTGCTGGTTTCAGAGCTTTCCTCCTCTTCTTTCCTCCTTCTGCCTTTCCATCCAGCCTGGAGACAGGACTCTCCTTTAAGACAAATTGCACTATTTTCCAGGGTGTAAAAACACGGAATGGAAAGAAGAGTTTTATATTGTTTTGCTTTTCTTTTCTTTCTTCTTCTTTCTTTCTTCTTTCTTCTTTCTTCTTTCTTCTTTTTTCTTTCTTCTTTCTTCTTTCTTCTTTCTTCTTTCTTCTTTCTTCTTTCTTCTTTCTTCTTTTTTCTTCTTTCTTTTTTGTTTTGTTTTCTGGTAATATTAAGTAACATAATGTTTAATATGTTTTTAATATATTAAAAACGCTGAAACACAGGGACATCGTTATTCAAAAATCCATACAAGAATAAAGAATGTGAAGGAAGTTTCCAAGCTTTCTACGCAGTGATTTCACTCCCAGACAGTTGCTTTAAATCCCTTGATTTCCCCAGGAGCAGAAGACCAAGGACAGAAAAATCATATAGAAGGGAGTCAGGATTCCTGAGCCAAGCTGTTCTGCCCCTGCGACGTTAAACACATGATCACCACAATGGTATGGGGAAGACACTTTATTGAAAAAGTCCAGAGTTCTTAAACTGGTAGTTTCTTATGAGTTTACATATTTGTGAGGCACAAGTATGTATAACAAATGTGCTTCACCAACCACCACAGACCACATTAGAAACAGGCATCAGGTGTAACCAACTGTGAGCCACACGGTGTGAGCACTTCTTGGTTTTAATAATTGTTTTACAAGCATGTAACTTGCTCTTCACCTCTAATTTAGCTGAATCATTCCCAGAATGCTTTTCTAGTTAGCCAAAGCTACAGAAGTGAGCAAGGATTTTACAAGGGCTACAAAGCCCTCACTTTGAAAGGCCTTTCTGCTCTGCAACATGTCCCCAGGGCTTTTGGGTTTCCCTCTCTCCTGTGATGTAGTGGGATACCATATTGATACCCCAGCCCTGCCCCTCACCTAGAAGAGGTGAGATGTGAGTGGTGAGTGGGCAGAGCAGGCACTGGCACTTCTGGAGGCAGCACAGGGTTTCCTAGGATACATTCCACCAGAGCAGAAGAGTTTCTGAAGCTGCACTCTCACCCTTTAAGGCTTTTGTCTCCTGAAAGCATTAAATATCTGCTGGCCTAGCTGGCAGCCTGAGTGATGCTCACGGCTGATGAGCAGGGCTTTTGCTAAGGGGTACACAGAGGTGACTCAGAGGCCAGATCCAGCCCTATCTTTGCTCCATCCGTGGGGTTATGGCATCCCAGAGTCTCCCTACCTGTGAACATTTTGTCCTTGCAAAGCCTTTCTGCTTTTCCAGTGCTTTATTAACCCATCCAGAGTGCAAGTGCTTCCAAGTCAGGGTGGGCTGAATTCTCCCATAACACCCTGGAATCCAGCTGTCCCAGGGATACAGGGACTGTTGTGTCATATTTGGGCTGCTTTATCAGGTGCTGTTCACGTATGGATCTGGCCCTGCCAGTCCCCCAGGCTGAAAGAAGCCAGGATTCCCCACCACAAGGATCTCAGCAGCCCTTAGCATGTACAGATTAAACATTGACATATCCAGCACTGATATGCACAAAATGAGCGAGGACTTCAGACCCTCTTACAGATAAACAGTATCTTCAAGGCTTTTAAGAGATAAAACAGATATCAAGCAGCTCAAAGGGCAGCTACACACCTAAACCCCTCAGTGCACCTACCCTCAGAGTCCCCTTCCCCCAGACCAAATTTATTGCCTGAACCTCCCTGGTCTCTTGGCATCTGTGTCACAAATTTGACAGGCCTCCATTGAGGTTCCTGCCATGTGATTCCTCCATCCTCAGATCTTCACTGCTCTGGTTCCTGCCATGTGATTCCTCAGTCCTCAGATCTTCACTGCTCTGGTTCCTGCCATGTGATTCCCCAATCCTCAGATCTTCACTGTTCTAAGACCCTGAGATTGGCTCCATTGGTGCTAATAGCACCAAGGTTATGTGTTTGATCTCTGTATGGGCCATTCACTTAAGAGCTGGACTCAAGGATCATCCTTGTGGGCTCACTCCAACTCAGACTACTCTGTGATTCTCAATATGTTTACCTTCCTATTTGTTCAGGGAGAGAATCACTCTTTAAAGAACCCATCAGGAAACAATTCTTTCTCTAAACAGAGGGATAGGTTTCTATATTGAAATTCCTTTTATCACAGGTTATCAGTCACCATCAGGTGCTTGTACAGAGAGTATACAACGTGTCCTAGCAGAAAGAGCTAGCTAAACATAATAAGCCATGAACAAATTACTGCCCTGTCAAAATCTGCAAGAACTGATTAATCATTTACCAAGCCCTTTTAGACTGTTTAAAATGGGTCTTTTCAGCAGAAAAGTCATGAGAAGTAGAAAGCAGTTCCCATTAGGTCTCATTTCCCACAGCAGCTTGGCAAACATAGGTGGTGTATGGGGGATTTGTTGCTACAAGGGGCCCAGGGGAGGTTTGCTCACCATTTTTTCTGTGCATATCTATATGATGTGAGAAAAGAGGTATCTGGTGTATCTGAAGCTGAGGATGGAAAGCCAAGGTTATTGCAGCAAGGAGCTGCCACAGATTAGCTACAAAACCAACAAGGAGTATAAACAAGGTGGAAGTGGCAGGGGGATGGATGCAGAGGGTGGGATGACATTGCCAAAGGTGCTCTGCAGTCCATGTGGTGTAGGTAGGGGCACCAGCATCCCTGCCAGCAGCACACAGCACTTACAGAACACCTGCAGCAGCACGTGGAGGTGGAGAGGAAGGACACAGTCAGAGTGTGTCCCTCACAGTGGTGCAGGATCCTGCTCCACGTGGAGATACACTCACTTGCACCCTGAAGCAAGGATGATACCAGCCCTAGTGCTTAATGGACCCCTCATCCCGGGTCAGGGTGCACTCTGGGGCACAACGTGCAGAGAGAAGGAGAGAGAGAGAGAGAGAAAAAAAAAAAAAACAACAACAACAAAAAACAACAAAAAAAACAACAAAAAAACAAAAAACAAAAAACAAAAAAACAAAAAAACAAAAAAACAGAGAGAGAGAAGCATTTTGCCACTGCTGCAGGCTTGCAGAGCTCAAGCAGTTTGAGCTGCCACAGAAGAAAGCTGTTAGAATTTAGAAATTCCTGATACTCCAGTGAGGGCAGTGGTGATGACTGACCTCACTGCTTCAGGATCTCTCTCACATCCTTGGGCTGAAGCAGCAGTTTGGCTCATATGAACCCCAAATCAGCAGCAGAGTCCAACCTGCTGGAAGGCCTGTGGCTCCATCCTGCAGGCATGCACCAGAGACATGGAGAGACCTTCACCAGCTCACACCCACCAGACAACACGGAGCAGGCTTGTGTCTGGAAACCATCCTGCTTTGGGGGGCTCTGCCCTGCTCCCCACAGCTCCTGATGCCTGCAGGGGTTTTAGCTCCCCTCGGTGTGAAGGTGGCTGCACAGGCACTGCTGGTCTCTGCCTATACAGAGTGTTGCTGCAAAGCTGATTACCCTCTGCGAGCCTGACGCTGTCATAAGCCCCCTGCTGCCTTGCCAATCCACCTCAGGTCCAGAGCAGAAATGTTACCTGAGGTTTTTCCTAATCCAGAGGATTCCAGTCCCTCAATACTGGGAGAAAAGAGTTTACTGCACAGTTCTTTCATTTCTAATGGCTATAGCAGCAGGCACTGGAAGATCCACTCCTGTCCTCTTATTCTAGCAAACTCCTCCTTCCAAAGCCAGAAGAAAAAAGCCTTGCAAAATCAACCTTTTCCCCTATTTCAGAGCTCTCCCTGACTCCTCAGCCTGCACACAGTGCCCATGTGCTGCTCCAAGCTGCAAGTAGTGGCCACAGCATCCCACTGCACGCTGGGAGCCACTCTGTCCATATCCTTGGGAAGGAGCTCCATCTGCCGAGCCAGTAGCCCAGGCTGAATCCCAGGGACCATTGCCAGACTTGTTCCAGGGCTGTGGGGTGACCTGTCATCAGGCATCTCCTGGATGGCACCGAGCTCATCAGATCCTATTTTGCAGGACCAGTGCTTGTGAGGAATTCCAGGGGGTTTTTGAGGTGCCTTCCCCTCAAGCCAAGCATGGAGAGATAAGCTAAGTGCAGGTGAGGGGAGAAAAGGTCCTTGTGTGCCACAGCTGCAATCGTGTGAGCAGGCTGAGGGACAGCAGAAATACAGGAAAAGAGGGAAAAGGGTGCTGTCATCTCAGTCTGCTTTAACTGAAGTCACTAGGCTGAGCTCATGCAAGGTGAAGGAATAAGCCAGGAAGTCACCTGAGTCTCAGCTGGGCTTTCTCCCACTTAGCCCCAGGTTCAGTTGGCAGCTCCTTTTGGAGAGGGAGCCCCTGGGAGCTGCCTGCAATAGCAGAGAGATGAAGAGTCCCAGTTCTTGAAGGCTTTTCTTGAAGGGGAACTGCTCTTGTTTGCTATTTTCTTGTGACAATGAGTCAGAGACCTAGTATGAGGACAGGACCAAGTAGGTCCTTGAGGGATTCTTCAGGCTCTGCATGGGTGAAGCCAACAGCCTGCCAGGGTGTGTGGTCCTGGGCAATGCATCTCATGCCTGCCCCTGTGGGACTTCTTGTGGCACTTATGTACCTACAGTGGGAGATAAGGCTCTCAGACAGGCTGAGTGCTTCTGTTCTGGGCTTCCCATGGTCTCTGCTGCTCATACAGGAACAGGTCTGCAAGGAGTCACCTAAACCCTGGCATCTCTGGAGCTGTTGTTTTACCCCAGACCAGCTCAACTTCCCAGCCATGAGAGCATTTTGGCATGTAAAAGTTCCCTTTTTCCTTCTGTATCCCTTCTTGGAGGTACAGGATCTTTAGCGTAGTTATTTTGCTAAACATTTGATGCCATTTGAACTCTGTAAACAAAGGTTTCGTGGTAGAGAAAACCTGCAAAATGCCAGAGAGCTGAAAAGAAAGCCAAAGAGCATTTTCCCTCTTGCTGAAAGGATATTACTCAGGTAGAGAGGATGATTTCACCTCTAAAATGCTTAACAAACTCCCCAGAATTCCAGTCCTCTGCACCCTGCAGACACAGTGTGAATTTTGCCATTTCTATTCTGTGATAACATTAAAGGTAAAGGACTGAGCTCAGATTTTAGGCCACTTGCTGATGTCCCCAGTGTCATAAAATTCTGTGCTGGCTCCAACGCTGGGGTGAAAGTGTTACAGATGGCTGTGCTGTCCCTGAGCATCCCATAGGTTCAGGGCTAGCAAAACATTTGTCTCCACTTGCTCTCCCAGCTGTTGTGTGCCAGGAAGCAGTGCCTGTCCCACATCAGACAGGGCTGCAGTTGGTGTCCGGTGAGTGACCCCTGTATGTGAAGGTCAGGTGGCCAGCACCACACCACCATCAGGAGATGAAGCTTCACTTCTCTCTGATTAAATTCACCATGAGCTGCAACATGATGAGAAAAAGCAATGCACCCATCAAACTGATGATGGAGACAAGAACAAAGCTACTCCATGGGACTTGGGTTGGCAAGGACTAGCTGACATGTAAATTACATGACCAAGAGCCAGCAATTGCAGGACTCTCTTGCTCCATGTGAGAGAGGCCACAGCTGGAAAATAGCTTGCTATCTCCTAGGGACAGCCCAGGAAAGAAGCATTCCTATCCATGAGGCTACTCCATTCCCTAAGAAAGCCAATGCAATGGGGAAGAATGGGCTCTAGAGCTACAGAGCAATTTTATATGCAAATACTTTCTTGCATATATATGAAATAAAGCTCAAGTGGTGTCCTGAAACCCTAAAAATTTCAGTGGCTCCTGTTCAACTGATTCTTTTTGGTCTGTGCTCACAGTTTGCTTTTAGACTGACCACTTTTCTCCAGGGCTAAAATATAGCATTGGTTTCTGGTGTGGGCTCTCCTTGGCCTGGTGCCAAGGACATGCAGGGAAGAGTATTTGCATTTTCAGCCCCAGTCATGCAGCGGAGAATTTAACATCTGGACTTTTTTAAATTAAAAATGCCTGTAATTTATCACAACTTGACCTGTTCCCATGGGGAAAAAAAAAAGAGTAATCACAAAGAAACCAGCTGGTATTTTTCTTGAGCACAGTGCTACAATCAGATATGAGCAACCTCATCAGGGCAAGAATTTACCCCAGCCTTCACCTTTGATTGGTTGTAGGCTATCTCTTGCTGTATCCACATCTGGTTTGAAGCCAGATTCACACTCTGATAGTGGAAAAGCTGGGATCCATCACTCCAGGGCTGGGCAAAGAGGGAGCTGCATGATTGCAAGTCCCTGACCTAAGACCATGCCCTTGCATAAATCCCAGTACTGGACTGTTTTAATTTGACACCTTGGCCACTAAAGGAAACAACTCCCAGCCCTCCAGCTGACTCCTGGTTTCATGGGCAGAGCTGGGAGATGTGACATTGGTGACATCCAGGACTGGACTCCAAAAGTGAAAGTGAATTCTCCACTTTTCGAGTATTTTTATGCAAAAGGCTTAATAGTTTATTCAGGTGAGAATGACCCCAGCAAGCCTATGGGACAGACAAGACCTTGAGAGGATGTGGCTGAGTGGAAACACCTTGCATAGCAAAATTGCAACTCTCACTTGCCCCTCTGCTGTTTCACCTGTCAGTCTTTGCTGCTTTTCCTCTGGGAGGGATATGTGGTTCACTCCCTGTGCAAAGCCCAAACTGATGCATAAAAAGTCAAATTCAACCCGAACAACTATCAGGGCAAACCCACAGCAGGAGCCTGTTCCCCATCCAGAAGCTCAACTCCCCCTTCCCTCACCCTCCACCTCTCGGACAACCACAGCTGGTTTGTGAGCTTTTATCTCTGCCATAAACTATAACGCTGCCTAAAATCCTCTTGGTGGGGATAATTCTCTCCAAAGAGAAAACGACCCTGTGGCAGCACGGCAAAGCACAGGGTTTCAGCAGACACATCCCACTGCCCTGAGGGCACTCCTGCTGAAGTTTGCTTTTCTTGCCAGGCCAGCCCTGAATCCCCCTCTGCTCCCAGCCTGGCAAAAGCAGCGGGCCAGCCTGCTTAGCATGCTTCTGTCATTGCTGGGAGCAATCGCTGCTGCTAAGGAGCCGAGCTCGGCGGCCACGAGCATCTCGGTCCAGCGTCCCCCCCGCCGTCCTGGCTCGTCATATGATTTCTCCTAAGGGACAACTGCTGAGCGGGACTGTGTCTCCAAGCTGATCCTTTGCTGATAAGCCAGATGCCAAGCCTCCAGTGCTGAGACAAAAGAGGTTTTTCTCTTCCCAGCAGGTTTTTCTGCTGTGAATGACAGAGAAAGGGGAAAAAGTGAGCTGCCTGGCACCCACCGTGGGCAAGAGGCTCTGGGGGCTCCTTCTCCCCCACTGTGCTGGCAGACCATGGAGCTTTTCAGGCTGAGCCTGGGCTGCATTTGCCTCCTTCCTTGGCTTGAGGGTAAGTTTCTCCTCCTCTGGGGTACCTGAAAAGTGGGAAGAGAACTGCTTCACAGGTTTTAACCTGCTTTCCTGGTGAAGTGTTGCTTGGGCTGCCGAGCTCTCAATTCACTAGCTGTAAAACAGGTGCTGACAGGCACATTTCAGGACAGCATTTAAAATGGGACTAAACACAGGGGTACAGAAGAGAGAGGGACAAGCTGGCATGGTGCTGGGATGGTTGGGCCAGGGACATCATGGCATCATGCCCCCTGCTTTTATAAAGTGCTTTAAAGCTGCTAAGAGTAGCAGATGAATAAACCTGCCCGGGGAGGGAGGCAGGCACTAAGTGACCTCCTAAGCACTGTGTCGCTCCCTGCTCCAGCAGCTCCTTTCCAGCAGAAGTGAGTGAGCTCAGAGCATGCTAGCAGCTTGGGAGAGGGTAGTGGGAAGTGTAGATTTATTAGTCCTGCTCTTGAGGTGGTCGTCTGGCAGTGGGATGTGCTGGGAAACTGCAGAGTCTGCACTGCTCACGTCCATGGAGCAAACTTGATAACATAGCAGCTCATGTTGACATTCAGCTGCTTTCTGAGGTTGCTACAATCCTGTATCCTGCCTGTGCACAGGAGTATTTTGAACCCAAGCAGCCCTACTTTTGACATGCGTGGATAGATGCAAAAAGCAGAAGTCCCTGCTGAGCATCATCCCTGAAATCCAGAATGGTGCTACCTAGGAACAGTTTCCCAGGAGCAGTGCTACCCATGGTCTCACCCATCCCATCGTGGGCACCAGGAGCAATGTATTTTCTTTAAAAATGGGGAAAGTCCCTGAGCTAATAAGCCTTTTTACTTTGCTGCTATGACTGAGATGTCAGGTTGAAAGGCACTCATTGAAATAAATCCGTGAAGTTCTTCAAGGCTCATTCAGTCCCTGAACCTGCAAGGAGAACAGCCCTGCAGTTTGACAGGCTACATGCTCAGAGCTGTTCAAGATTCCTTGATCAGAGGACTACAGCTATTTGGACTGCCCAGCTGGGATGTTTATTCCTTAAACACAAACCTCAGACTGGCACCTCTCACCAGCTACTTTCCATTCCTTGCTCCACAAATGTGTGCTCCCTGGGATGCTAAGAGAAGTTACCCCTCAATTTGCTCTGGAGCCAGAGAGGTTTGTGGTCCTACAGGTTTGACTTCTGCTCCATCTACTGCTGGTTTTGCACACCAAAAGCTGCCAATTAAAGTGAAATGAATCTCTCATTTTGTAAAGCCCCAGGCTGAAGGTGTGTCCCTGTACTAGTGAAGGATGATGATGCATGTGCATCCTTTAAAAGTTACAGGAGATCTGGTTAGGACCTGGAGATGACAAAGTGGTGGGATGCTAAGAGAGCAAAACAGCCTTCAGGGTGTTGTTTTTCCTCTCCTCATGTAGATCTTGTCTGGTGTTAGAATAAAGTGATTTTTTACTGCTGCCATACAACAGAATCCTCATGGTTGTGCTTTATTAGTAAAGTATGGAGGATGTATCTTTTCCTTTCTAGTGTAATGCTTTTGGTGCAAACATGATTAGTCATTGCATTTCAGCCAGGCCAGTAATAAGCCCACAGATGTTTAGCAAGAAAAGAATTTATCTTCCCAATTCCTGGCAGAGGCCAAAGAAGCTCAAAGAGCAGACCACAAACGTGTTCTTGCTTGGGGGTCATCTCCCCTTGCTACAGCTTCACCCCATGCCATCCTGCCTGGAGTCACTGAGTTTTAAGGCTGCTGGCAGGACAGAGGTGCTTACTCTCAACAGACATTTCTGGGGCTGGTTTCCTGCCAGAAACTGGAAATCCTGGAATTTCCTAAGCTGGTTCTGACAGCTGTTTCTTTGGAAAGTACCTTTAAGCAGGGACAGAGGTGAAGTATTTTCTCACAAAGCCAAACCTACTGGTGACCCCATGAGGTGCAACGGGCAGTGGGAAGTTGGGCACCAGCAGGATCTGTGCCTACATTCACTGAAAGAAAACTGCTGAAATAAAACTGCATTTAACACTGACTCTGGATCCTCATGCACTGTGTGAGGCTGGTGGTGGCTGTGCTTGCCATCTTGGTCTGATCCCATATCTTGGGAGCCACTCTCCTCCCCCTCAAGGCCATGGCAGTGCTGGTTGCTCCCTGACCTCTCATGCCTTGACCTCAAAAGGCAGCCCTAAACATTTTGCACTGAAGAGACAGAAAGGCCAAGCTTGTACAAAACTTCTACTCCCCTGTTTAATTTTCCAGCCTCCAACTATTTTCCTCGTGGGGCATTTCCTTGTTGTGGTGCATTTAACTCTTCAGTAGCTACCAGATCTTTTCCCTTAGCTTGTGCAGGCTCTCCCAGGCAGCAACAATGCACAATTCCAGGGTGCAGAACCACCTCCTGCACACTGTGAGCCTTCTCTTGGCAGTCCTTGTCCCACCTGACATCGGTCCTTGACCAGTCAGTCCCTCTCCATCCTCTCCAGACCTCCCTGGATTTCGTAGACATCCATCCCCAGGGACTGGTTTTCCCTATTTGCATCAGCTTTGTGGTGACTTCACCGACCTCCCCTGCTTCCCATCATTTACAGATATTTTTTCCATGCCAAAACCTTCCTTATTTTCCTATGGCTGTGCTGCTCCCTCGGAGGATGAGATATGTGGTCAAAAGTGAGCTCTGCAGTAATGTGGAAAGATACCAAACCCTCTTGGCCCACCAAAAGCAAGGTATTCCTAACAAAGAAGCAGTGGATGGGAGAAAATACGGGCTGATCAACCCCAAAGAATTTGCAAATGTCTTTGATCAAGCCATCACAGGCACTGCTTAGAAACAGCAGAAACTTTCCCAGACACACTGGGATTATTGGTAACCAGGGCTTTCTTAGTGGCATTACCTTAATTAGGAACATTGCATGGATTTTGCTCCTAATCCTGCATGGAACAACATGTCCCAAGGGCTGCCATGCTGCAGAGAAGCAGGGGCCTATATTTGCTTGCTTTTCTATCTTGTAACCAGACAGAGTGTCAGCATCATAGGACAAACGAGCTGGCATCAAGAGCCTTGCTAGAAATTGTTTATTTTGTTCCTAAAAATACAAAGAGGGCAAAGTGTACAAGTATCAGCAGCCCAAAGCAGGCATCTATTTGGACTGTGGGTAAGGCTGGCATTTTCCAGAGATACTTGAGTCCCATCCTCAGGGAGTACACTGGGTGCTGTGGTTGCTCCAGGTTAACATTCCTAAAATGCTAGAGCTCATGGCCTTATTTGTCAGGCCACTGGACTTGGGATGTCAGTTTGTCCCCTGAGTAAAGATTCTTGGTGCCTGATGTGTATCTCAAAGTAAACATACTCCAGGTTTAGTTGTGGAACATTCATAGTTCTACCCCCTATGAATTTGTGGGGCATGTGCAATGGCTGCTGCCAGTCCCATGTAACTGCAGTTATTTGCAGGTAACAAACATGGTGATTCTTTAGAGGGGAACATAAAACATCAGGGACTGTACATGGACAGCAAAGCACATATCTGCTGGCTGGGTCACACAGCAGCACTTTTAAAGTGTAATAAAAATACCCAAAACTTTCAAATGGACACTCATTGCCAATCAAGGAAAAGAAAAAACAGCAGAGATTGTGGCATGCTTAATAATAAAACCTGTAATAAAATATATGAGAAAAAGACTTGGATGAGCATCCTAGAGAAAGCACACAAAAACTGCCAGCAGAAATTTTCACACATATCTGAAGCAGGAATTTGGTAGGAGTCAGGATGCCAATAAATAACTGGCACAAAAGCAAGAAGGGCAACCAAAAGTAGGACAGTGTAGAAAGGCTGAATGGATTAGTGTCTCTGGTGGTCATTTCAGACAAGGTCAGAGAGGAAGTGGCAGTCACTCTCTGCAGTTTGAAGAGTGTTATCAAACAGAATTGGCAACAGAGGAAGTTTTAAGAGGGAAAAAAAAGATAAACAATCTGTGGCAAGTGACCAACCCACATGTCATTTGAGTTGCAGGAATTACAGGAAATTAAAAATGACATTTTAGAAATTTCTAAGGAGTGTGTAAATTCTTATTTAAAACAACCTCAACACCAAAGGGCTGCATTACAGTAATAATGTCCCTCTTAAGAGGGATTCTTGCACAGCCTGGGGAGACACAGTTCTCTAGGCTTCATTTCAGCATCAGGAAAGTCCGTGGAAACAAAGAACAGTATTTACAGGCAGACAGATAAACGTGAGAAAAGCCAGAGCAGCTTTTGTAATGGGAATGTCTGACATCCATAATGGTATCAATAAGCACATAAATGTGCTGAGCTGATCAAGGCCTTGTGCCAGTGTTTGCAAAATGCTTTTGATAGGAATCTTCCACCAAGGCCATTAAAAACTCCATTCTCATGGAGTAGGAGAGAGACTTAGCCCACAGGCTGGTACAAAGAGGTGGAATGAGTTGACAGTGATCACAGCAGTGATGGTATCAGCAGGTGCTCAGAAAGATCAGAAGGGGTGAATAATGATATAATTAAGTTTACTGATGCCACAAAGTAATTAGGAATAATCAACACTTGAATGTGTGAAGCTCCAAAAGGAGCTCATGATGCTAATGGAGCAACAAAATGTTATTTTATTTTGAACTTCAGAGTTCAAATTAGTGGGCAAAACCATTTTACCCATAAATATCCAGCAATACTCTCTGAATTAGTTTATATAGAGCACTGAAATAGCTGCCCAGAGAGGTTATGGAATCTTCCTTTCTAGAGACCTTCAAACCCCACCTGGATGCATTCCTGTGTCACCTGTTCCAGGTGATCCTGTGTTTGCTGGGGGTTTGGACTGGATGATCTCCAGAGGTCCCTTCCAACCCCAATAATTCTGTGATTCAGTGATTTTTGGAAGGAGGTACTGGCATCCTTGTTGTCTTGAGGGAGATCTTTACTTGTCTGATTCCTATCATCTTTCTCTATTAGCAAATGTTAATGGCCCAGGGCTGGAGACAAGAACCTGAGCTCAGCAGATGTTTTATCTGACACAGCACAGTTGTTATATTGCTCTGTTACATTTTAATGCACCTCTCAAATTCTTACTTTGGAAATGGGTTTCTCACAGTTAAGCTGAAGCAAAGAGGTGAGAATCCTGAATTCCAGATCCTAGGGAAAAATGGTGAGGGTGGGGTGGGGTTTGGGGGATTCCATTAATCCATGTCAGTTTCCTAAAGTTTATAGGAAATTACATATAAGACATTTCTGCTGCCTCTAGAAGCTGGCAGAAACTCAATTCCAAAGTGCATTAAATATCTTACCTCCACCCAGCCCTCAGTAAAGATTAAAGAGGACTCACAAGTCATCCACAAATAGCCTGGAAATTTAATTTCCATTTAGGCACAATGGCTAGGCAGGAATTGTCTGGATTGGTGGCTATCACAGGTCCATGCAAGTCAATGCCCCAGTGCAGACACCTTGATTAGACCATCTCAGAGTTGGTACAGAAGCACTGGGTTTTCTGGCTCCTCTCCCCAGGCATTCCGGCTGAGCAGAAAGCCCTAAGCTCTTCCTGATTTGACAGACCCCAGGCACTATCAATCTAGCAGAACCCTAGAATTTCCTGAGAGAAAAACATGAGATCTCCTTTAAGCTATTGTTTATGGCCTTGTTATTGTGTACCAGCTTCTGTTTATACTGTCACTAATCTTTTCAGGTACTGAGCCAAATACTTGTATTAGCTCAGTATTGTTTCTTTTGCTTTGGGAAGGGAAACTCTGCAAAAATAGTTCAGATAAAAATCAGCGTTCTTGTCTAACATCACCTTTCAGTGTCCTCTTCCTCTTTATGCTCAGTACTATATGCTGATGGGGCTTTTATAACTCCCTCCTGGGGAAAAGAGAGAAAAAAGTCACTGCAAAAGCTGGGAGTTACCATGTGTTGTTATTAAAAGATTTCTCAGAATGTTCAGAAATTTGAAACATCTATTTCTATCCTTCTATCTTAGGCAAAAGATACACAGCAGAAGGTACACCATGCACCAGTGATGGATGGTTTAGCATTTAACATTTTGCTCAGGATGTTCACAGGCCACACCTGATGAAGTTACACTGAAAACAGTGGCAATCCTCCAGCTAACATGATGATATCCATCCTAAGTCATGTGAGATGCTGGGTCCTGTTGCTGTTAAAAGCAACAAGCAATTACAGAAATTGCTTCAAACTGTGTATTTGTTGCGGGACAGCTGCAACGTCTCTCTTACAAAAGGATTTTTAATAGTGGTACCTTTGTTCCTGAAGTGCACAGACCAATGACAGGTGCTAAACCCAAGATAATTTCAGTACTTACACAAGCTGCCTCAGCCAATTACATACACACTTCTGGTGGGATATGGTTTTATCCCTGCACTGCCTTAATATCTCCAGAAGCTACTTAATGGAAAGTGTAGACCAAGGTAACCTAGTTGGCCCCACATGAATAGCACCAGGGGAATTTCAACTGCTCTTTGACAAGAAAGATTTGACCTGGATGGGGCAAAAGATTCCTCAAACCATCTAATTATTTTGGAGGGAGAGAAGGATGGAAATTGGAAGGATGTTAAAATTTTCCTGAGTTACATGGGTTACTTACATAACTGTTATTTTCCTCTAGCATTGCTCGTGGCTATTTGCACGCCCCTTTTTTTCAAAGAAATGTCATTCCAGGGAATTAGGAAGCTGTGGGAACTGTTCCTCTAGGCATGCCCATCCAGGAAAGGACTGGTGGGTTACATCTTCACTCCCCCAGAGTATTTACAAGGAGATGTGTTTGCCTCAGACATGCGCAGAACTAAATCATGCTCTGATTGTACCGCAGTAGCAGAGGGACAAGGCTTCCTCATAAGGAACACCCGGCTGGACAAGTGCATCCGTGCCTCCCATGAGACCAACAGCATCAGCCTGGCCAGCTGCAAGGAGCACTCCCAGCTGCAGAGGTGGGGCTGGGATCCTGACACCAGCACCATCGTCAGCCTGCACACGAAGCGCTGCCTGTCAGCCCACAGGATGCGCGACTACGCTCTGGTCAAGCTGGAGCCCTGCAGAGACCAGGAACGCCAGGCATGGTCCTGCAGCAAGAAGGGACACTTGACTCTGCAGAGCTTGGGCTTCCACCTTGGCACCAAGGAGGGAGGCCACAAGGTCTTTGTTTCGAGGGAGAAGGACAAGTTCAGCAGGTGGAAGACGTTAGCAGATGAAACCATCTGTGCTGCTGCCCTGACAGCAGCTCGGAGGCCCAGCAACCCAACACAACAAGCTCTAGACACACGTGTGTGGATCTATGAAAGTAAGATGAGGTAGATTTAGCATCAGATAACATCTACCTTTCATGTCATCCGAGCCACCTAACACCAGGCTTGCACCCATCATTCTAACTCATGCTCATTTCAGCCCCACCTGGAGAAACACCAAATGGCTCCAGCTCAGCCCCACAACTTGGTACCATTGGTTTCCGGTAGTGGCTGTTCAGTGTTTTCCAGAAGCAAGCAACACCCTTACAGGATCAGGTCTCCAAAACCCATTTCTGGGGACAAGCAAATATATTGGTGAAATATTTCTGAATTTGTGCATGTAAGAATAGTTGAAATTGCTTGAGCCTCCCAAGCATGAAACAACCAAGGAAGCCTCACAGTCAGGTGCTTCAGACTTTGAAAGAGCTTTTGTTACCTTGAGATGTCTTTTTTTGGTAAGATGACAACTGGAGGCAGCTGAAAATATCTTTTAAACTTGTATGAATTATTGAGAAGCAGCTGTATCAGAAATTATTGCTTCAGTTTCTGAAATTACAGTTTTCTCCAGTGAGATTCCAACAGGATAACTTTTACTAATGAAACCACAGTTCTAACCTTCTTTCCATATTCTCATCATCCTCAGAAGGGACCCTTTCTCCTGGTGCCCAATGTAGCCATAAAGAGAGTGGTGAACACAGCAAGCAGTGGGAGGTAGCTTAAGAGTTGCCCTACCTTTGCATTAAGAAATCCCAGAAGATGACATTAAAAATTATTAAAAATTTGGTTTGTACTACCAGTTTATGGCCTTGGCCTTTGCAAAAGAAAATCTAACGTCTGCCTTCATGAGTTTTCAGTAGCCTTTGTCTAGACTGCACACAGAAAAGGGTAAAAACCTTGGTCTTGTCACAATTTTAGGAGTTGGACATGAGGCTACGAAACACCAGGCATGGTCATTGCACCAAGATGTGACTGTGATCATTTGTCACATGCCCAATGAAGCCCACTGCTGACCACTGGTAATTAATGATCCACTCTGTTTCCCACTTTTATTTAAGTCCTTCCTGTAAAGAAAGGTGGTTTTCAGTACTTTTTTTGTAAAGCTGTGTGCAGAACTGAGACCTGAAAAGCACAATCAATTCCTTCTCTCCTCCTTCTCCCCTCCTGTCCTTTCTTCCACGCCAGGGACCAGAAAAGAGCTGGTGTTTGCAATGGTTTTTATGTGTTTGTCCACTCTGTAGGTGATGAGGTTCCCAGTATTCCATACGGAAAATTATTTCCCTGACAGGAGGCTATTCCTTACCTTAAGGTTGATGGCTCCAACAAGATTTTGAGCTTTGTAGAAACAAATAAAGAGAAAATGTGATGTATTTGGTTGGCAAAAGCAGATGGATTATGAGTATAACCTTTTGACATAAAGAGGCAATATCTAATTTGAAATAAAAAGAGATACATCAGCTGCTTTGGCTGTCACGTGCAGAGAAGGTGGCCTTTCTCTCCTCAAGGTTATTGATTGGCCAACCAGAAGGTCACCATGTAATTATCACAGTAGTTACAAGTGTGTTTGTTTAACAATAAATATGGACCATACAAAATAGATACCATAATAGGCTAGTTAAATATAGACTAGGAAATGCATGGAACACTTAAGATATGGGAAAAAGGCACATGAAAAGAGTGTTTGCATCCCCCAAGACAGTGTTCTGGGCAGCCCAGGGCTGCCTTGGAGCCAGGATCCCCAAATAAGGCTGTGAGGGTAAACACAGAGCAGCCTTTGAATCAGGTTATGCCACTTGGTGCGTCTCATGCAAACTCATGATTTTCCTATCAATCCCACAGTTCAATCTGCTGGAAGGAACCTCTGACCACTCAGTAACAATATCAAAGTCCTATGTACTTGCTTAGGCATTTCTTATCTAACTTCCAGTTGATAATCAACAGATGACTTCTACTTTGGCTCAATAAATTACACGGGTATAATATATTGTATAGCGGGTTACCTGCTCAATAACCTACACGTGTGCAGCGAGTTATCTGCTCAATAAATCACACGTGCATAGCGGGTTACCTGCTCAATAAATTACATGTGAATAGTGGGTTACCTGCTCAATAAACTACATGTGCATAGCCAGCTGTGGTGCTCATGCCACAGGATGGGATGGGGTTTGGATATGCAGCAGGGAGCCCTGAAATCACAGTTTCCTTGGTCTTGGCATATGCATCTTGCTGACACCAGATTTCCCACAACCTCCCCTCTAGCAGCAGTTGCTTCCTCACATTCCTTACTCTGCAGTAGGATGGGAAGGCAAAGGAAAGTGTTGAGCCTTGCCAAGAAGTATGGACTACTTACCACCCTCTGGATCCCAGTTTTAAATCTGCAGTGTTGTTAACAGCTGTGATTCTTCCACTCACCTCTTCCTCACAATATCATCCTTTAACAGCCGGTGTTGCACTCATACCTTTTAAACCAATGACCACATCTACCACCAGCAAAAAAGCTCTGCTTTGGTTGTTGATTCAGTCTTGAGATGTTGATTTCATCTTTAAAATCTGTGACAGCTGAAGGCCCCTGATGCACAGAAGAAGGTGACTGCTACCACATCCTGCTCACCTTGTAGGGCAGAGAACCAAAGCAGCAGGGCTGGATTCCCTTCCTTGCTGGGCACTGAGCGTATCCAGGTTCCTGTACAAAAAGATAATCACACATACCTTTGCTTTATTTCCTTCCAAGCTAAAACCATTGATTCATCAAAGATTGATGCTGTGGACAGAGAGTCTTCTGTGAGCTTGACTGACCCACCTCTGGCTAACAAATTCAACAGCACAGTGTCTCCAGTGAAGCCCAAACAGGCACAGCTCCCGGCAAACGAGGGTGAGCACTTTTCTGAATGCATATGTGAGAACAGCAGGAAGGAAAGTGTGGGCAGCTTTTCGAGGTTACTCAGCTATTTTCAGTGGTGGAAAAGTACCTGAGGACTTCTGAAGAACTTCCATGTGTACCACTGAGTGCTTTCACTCAACGTGCTGAGGAATTTACCTTGGCAAGCAGTTGAGTGATATGGGCTTAACCTGGAGGCTCAGCCACCAGATATTTTAGGAGCAAAAATGATTTGTGGCTGGGGGAACACCAGAGGACAATAAAGTTTCCTTTTCCTTTCTGGGTTCCATACAAAAGGGGTTTGTGGTTACAGTGAAGCCTCAGGAGGAATTTGGACCCTTGGTCCAACTGGAAGCTGCTAATCTGAGTCTTTCTGCTTCTTCCACTAGATCCATCCCACAACCACTCTAAGAAGCATGGAAATCGGGGGAAAAACTCTGGGGCCAGGCTTGCAGGTAGGTCCAGGGATCAGCAGAGGGGAAAAGGACCAGGTAAATGAAGGTTCATCAGTGCCCCTGTCCTTCCCACCATGACAGAGATACATTTATCTGGGGTACTGCTAAGGATGCTCAGTAGAGAATGAGGGCACCGAATTACCTATCAGAAAGACTCTTTTTAAAGATTAAATAAATCTCCACAGGCCTGGGATTAAAAAGAAAAAAAAAAAAAAAGAGTAAAAACATGCAAATGCTTTGTCCCAGCTCACCAGGAGAATCAGATATCCACCAGCACTGCTGCTTTCCCCCAGCCCTTCTTATTTTGTATTAGAAAGCTGCAAGAGTGGAGAAGCATGAGATGTCATTGTCTTCATAGCAAGAAAGAAAACCCTTTGTGGCCACTTTCAACAGAAGGATGCTGTGCAGTGTAAAAGCAACTTTAAGATGTTGATCTTGTAGACAAAGCACTTTTCCTGTTATCTGGCATTCTTCAGGGACATTACAGGTGATTTTTTGTGGCAATCATGGCTATTGCATAATAGGAATATGTACAGCAAACACATGATGCTTTCTATGATACCATTTCAGGCACCAACTGGAAGACAGCCATGCTGGTCCTCAGCCCCTTGGCATTCATACTGGGATTAATAATACTGACACTCAATGTTCACTACAACAAGTAAGTCAGATTCAGGTTTATTGGCTTTGCCATGATCAACATTTTAAAGAAAAACTCCAACAGATCAGAACAGAAGTCTTGATTTTGGCACAATTCCCCATTCTGCACCTGACATCTCTGGCTCTCAGCAGATGGGTCTGCTCACCACCACCACGTCACCCTTGATGACTTCTCCTCTCTGCCACCCTATTTATCCATCCCCCTCACTGACCCATCCAAATGGAGCCACTTATGTTGGCTCCTCCTCTCCTCCACACCTTGTGCCATCACTCAAACAAGTGGCATTACAGGTGCTGACATGGAGAAGCAACCAAGTGACATTGGGGGCAGGTGCAGTTACTCCCTTCTCTCTTCTCCTAGGAAGAAGAAAATCCTCTCTGCTCTGAAGAGCTCCCCAGCCACCAGCAGCAGAGTTGATTTAAGGGAGCCAACCCCCTCACGAAGAGGCCTCCAGCCTTACCTTCCTCCATCCCGCTCCCCTTCCCTGAGGCGTGGAGAGATTCTCATCGAGTGGAAAGATGGGACTGTCACTCCTCTTTTTGATAATGTCAATTACCAAGTGGACTAGCTCCAAAATGACAGAGCTGTTGTTCCATCCTGTGCCACTCTTCCCACCAGGAAGAATGCCACTGCAGCTGATCTCCTCCCTACCCTTGCTGTTTTGACAGTAAGCACTGTTTGGGGTTTTTTTCTAGACACTTGAGTACAATCTCCTTGCACAGCACAAGGTTGAAGCAAGCAGAGTAGACTGTTTGGTTTGTATAGGCACATGCTGCTTTGCAGTTCCAAAGCTGGTTTAACCCCAGGTTTACCTAAACAAACCCCAGGTTTACCTAAATGAAGCTGGGAATTTTGCCAGCTGCAATTGTCCATTGAACTAAAACTCAAGTTACTAAGCACATGAAAAGGTGAATATTTGAAGACAAGGCGTAAGGTAAAAAAACGAAAGTCCTGATGATGCCTAAATTCTTTTTACAATAAAACTAGCTGCCCACAGACACAGAAGGCTGTCAATTACATTGTCAGTGTGAGAATGTCATTAATAAGCACTGACTTCTACAAAGACTATTCTGGATATCTGCCAAAATATTCACCTCCACTAAGTTGTCAATTAAGTAACAGCAAGTCATTTTTCTAACTTAAAAGGTAGCACTCCACTGTCCTCTCTGCATCACTGCAAGAGCCCTGCTGGGTGAACATGTGTCTCTCAAAATATTTCCATATTTAGGATGTACTAACCCTTATTATAACACACATCCTCTTTTATTATATAGACTGGCAAGTAAAGTCGGTCATGCTTGTTGGGGATATTGTATATAGAGCCACTTTATACCAGCTTAAATCTCTGATTGCCTATAATCATATGGAATAATCAATGAAGAGATATATTGCTCCACCAGAGCAGTAATACAGTTATTTTTCTTTTAGACAGGAGTAAGACTTTGTTTTCAGCCTTTACACTTCTTGTTTCAGCATAATTATCTGTGACTGTCACACTCAATAATCCTGATCTTTTCTCAGTGAAACTTGCAATGTCTTAGCACTTTCCTAATATTCATGAATGTATGCTTCCCTTCTCTCTGATTTTGAGATGATGTAATCATGGTCATAAGTCACAAATTATGTGGAGAAAGAAATAATAACACCAGGAAATTACAAGTATGAGTTGCGTCAGTGTATTTGTTCAGTAAAGCAAGGGAAGCCATATCCTCACATCTCTTGCTTGAGCAATGCCTTTCACTTGACCTAAATTAGGATGTTCTGCTATTTTAATGTAGCTTAGACTTCTTTGGAGCTTGGTTTTATTTAACCCATGGCAGAAGCAAGGTCTCTCCAGGGAATTTAAATCTCTGTTTTTGTTTTGTTTTTAATTTTAGTTTTTAAATGGTAAAAGTTTACTGTCATGAGATATTATTATAACAAAAAACTTAACTGGTCTAAAAAATAAAAAAATACAAACCCTATTGGTGAAGGGCATAAATATCATAGAGGTTGGAAATAAATAATCTTCCCCGGGCAGATTATTCCAAAATTATTTACTGGAGGTTTTCCCAAATGTTCCTTGGGAAAGTATTTCACTACTAGACATGGGCAAAGGAAAAACTCTTTCTTTACCAATGAGCAGCAAGAATCAGCGTTAAATTCTGACTTTCCAATGTTTCTGCTTTAATTGAAATCCAAAGACTCTGGGATCAAGGTTCCAAATGTGCAAGCATCATTTTACTCACAAAATTTGTGGAAATACAATCTGTACACAAATCACTCAAAATGCACGCACACTGCCTCACCAATTATTACAGTTACATCCTTTGGAATTTTGTCCAAGGAGCACATCACCTTACAGTGCACAGCACTGGTCACCCTCCAAAATCTTGACACACTTTGGGAACACCATGAAAGCTGTGCCATTAAAAGGGAAATAGTGGCTTGGAGTTGAGCTACTGTTGTGCTTTCCAAAGCACCAAGTGCCTGTGTTCATTACTGATGAATGGGCAGAACAGGCGACTTGTTAATGACTCTCTAACTCCAGCTTAATATGCTAATTTTGCTCATAAACACAAGGCATCAATGCCATTGTTTACATAGCACTGATTAAATGGTAGCTCAAACAATAATCAAAAACCAAGACTGAAGCAGCACAGGCTTTCAAGTCTTTTTTCTCACCCTTGCTTTCACTGGTTGTTCCTTTCTCTGCCACCACCTGAAAGAAACACTTCTGAGCAGTGTTCACAAACAAAGTAAAGCCTGACTGTTATTTGGAGGAGCACTGAAGTTTTTTATGTATATATATACACATACATAATTATATATAAAAGCCTCTTTAGAGTGCATCCCTTTTTTTTTTAATTTTTGTATATAAGCTTTGTGTATAAGCATATTCAAAAAAAAGGAAGCACTATAAAAAGGATTTTATAAATCACTCCGCTGGAAGACAACTGTGTAAGCAAAACACTCCTGTAACACTGGTAGCAACATTATTATTGTCTGCTGCCCCTAAAGATGAGTGGCTGCAGCCACAGAAGCACACAAGACTGCAAGTAACCTTGGATATCCCGTGCAGAAAGTGTATTAAGTACCTTTCACAGCCCTGTGGAAAATGTATAGCTAAGGTGTCTATTAAAGATCAAAAAACAAAAAGACAGAGGCAAAAGAACTTCAATTTACTTCTTAAATACCATATCTCAATCATTTACTAAGACTCTCTGGATGGAAAATGTTTTCATAACAGTACATTAGGGATGTACATAAATTCACGACAAGAACAAAAAAGACCTGAAATGATCTGACAAGTTATCACTGCATATCAGTGGAAGAGCTGGGAGTAGAACTACTGCTTCCTCATTTGAAATTCAAGGTATGACTTCTGCAGTACACATTTCGTTATTAAAAATCCCCTTATGCTCATTTTCCCAACTCTCTAGTTTTACATCAGCAAGTCAAGATATATCAAGTGTTTTATTTTTCAAAAAGACCTGTGGTTGTTCAGCACTTCAAGGAAGAAAAAGAAAGGGAAAAAAAAAAGAAAAGAAAAGGAGACAGAGACAGAGGAAGTCTTTTGTTAGCTCAGGGCTTCAATTCAGACATCTCTGGCTTATGGTTCAATCAGATCACACTTTTTTGTGCTAGCTAGGGGAGATAAAAGCACAATCTCTTTCAAAGCTCCATGTATCCTCACTGAATTTCTACATATTAAAAAAAAAGAAATCTACATTTCTGCAGCCATGTAATTCTTCCCCCAGTTTAAAAAATAAAAAGCAGCCACATCTCCTCAAGAAATCCCCTTATACTTCACAAAAACACTTATTCTCTGGAGCAGAGAAACTGATGCACTTCTTTCAGCGTTGCTTGCATGTCCTCATATTCTGCAAATTTGCAGGCATCCTCCAGCTTCAGCCACTGGAAAGCTTGGTGCTCCTCTGACAGCTTGATTTCTGTGTTGCAGTCCTTCATCTCTGCCAGCCAGTACACGACAGTCTTGGGCTTGCCACGGACAGGGTAGTGCAGCTCTTTCTTGTAGCCCTCGATGAGGGTGAGCTGGCTGGCCTGCAGACCAGCCTCCTCCTGAGTTTCCCGGAAAGCTGTCTGCAGGTCATCCTCCCCAGGGTCCACGTGGCCTGCCAGGAGAGTGGAAAAGTGAATCTCTGGGAAGGAAACTCAGATTAGGGTTTAACCAGGAAACACTGGGAGATGGAGAGGAGAGCACATTGTGACTGATACAGGATGAAATGGAAATTGGAGAACATAGATTGCTTTTCCACATCTTATGTTGTGATTAGTCTTTGACTGGTGGCTTTTAGGATCATTGTTTATCCCTCACCGCCTGAAACTCCCAGCAGCCCATCAGCACCACCCATCTTTTCTTCCCAGTCTTCCTCTCCAATTCTGGAGTACTCTATATCCATAATATTCCACCTTAGATTATACTGAGGACTGATTCCCTCATTTTTCCTTTATCCAGTTAGAGGGGGGACAGGTCATCTGAAAGTCTTAATCCTCTCTCAACCACGTCCTCTCACATAAGCTTAAGGCTCCATTCTGCAAAACTCCTCCTCATGCCAACAGTGCAGAAACAACAGGACCAGGCACCAACAAATGCCATTTAAAAGGTAAGTTTCATTTAGACAGCTAGGGATTTTTCTCTCTTCCATACTCCCCTCTGAAATATAACAAGCCTAAAAGCCAGTCCTTTCACCAGCTGGGTAGTTCTCCTAGGACACATAATTTATTTTACGTTGCTCAGAATGAGAGGTGCCACTACAAACAAGGGATAAATATAACACGTCCCCAGCCATTTGTACTTCTGTTGAGAAATGTCAGATTTGGTTTTCTCATGAAAGCTCCGGACCAGAACATAAATAGAACAAGCCAAGCAATACCTCAAAAAAGCAACATAGCAGGAGTTGGGACATTTTAGGAGGAAAAAAAAAGTTTAAGCTTTATTTTGTCCCTCATGTCACTCTATTTTCTATGTAGCTGGCTGCAAATAGCTATAATTTCATCACAAATATGAATCTTTCCTCAGGTCCTAGGTACCCAAAGCCCCTCTTTAGTACCACAACTGGGGTATGCAGGAAGTTTGTTTTGCTTTTGCAACAGGTTCCACTCACTTCTCTGTGTATCAAAAGTGTATTAAAAAACCCAAAAAAAACACCTCTTACAATAGGACATCACCCCAAATGTAAAATATGCTTTTCTTTCAAGCAGCAGCTGTGCAGAAAACAGCACCTGATGTTGACACCTGTTGATAGTCTCAGGTCTAAGCTGGGCAAATTGCCAAGTTTGTGCAGTACAGTGTACCTGCAGGGCAGAAAAAGGACTGCAGATCCTCCCACCTGTTTCACTAGTGCAGTTCCAGTAGACCTTGAGAAGGAAAATGAACCCTACATCCCCTTCCCATAAGCCTCAGCTAGTGCAAAGTCACAGTTCCAGGGGGAGAGATAAGGCTGACAAGGTTCATGTGAGGGGATCCAAGCAAGTCTAGTTGAATCCCATAAGGGCTGCAGCTGCTTAGAAACTTTCAAAATAACAAGGTACAGCTGTAGCTGTAAACTGCCTTTTGCAAGTGCTTGGAGAGACAATTATAACTTCTCCTTCTGGCTCCTGCCACATTGAATCTATGTCAGCACCATAGACAAGTTTTGTAACCACATCACACATCCCAGGGCTGCCTTGGAAGACCATTTCTATCACAAATATTATAAAATGGAATAGCTCCTCTTCATTAAAGTCCCCCAAATCAATACCAAATTTCTATTACAAGGTACCATCAGATTGTGGCTTTTGTGTGTACCTCTTGATCTCTAAAACCTTCAGCAGCGTGTGGAGGGAAGTGATTCTCCCCCTCTGCTCTGCTGAGACCCCACCTGCAGTGCTGCATCCACCTCTGGAGTCCTCAGCAAGGGAATCACATTGACCTGCTGGACTGAGTCCAGAGGAAGCCATGCATTCAGGGAGCTGGAGCACCTCTGCCTTGGGGACAGGCTGAGAGGGTGGGGGCTGCTCAGCCTGGAGAAGAGAAGGCTCTGGGGAGACCTTAGAGGCCCCTCTGGTGCCTAAAGGGTGGTGGTTCATAAGAAACATGGGGACAGACTTGAACAGAGCCTGGAGTGACAACACAAGGACTCCTACTTTTCAGCTACGAGAGGGCAGATTCAGAGTACAGACAAGAAGATTTATTTTTACCATGAGGGTGGTGAAGCATTGGCACAAGTTCCCCAGAGAGGTGGTAGATGCCCCATCACTGGAAACATCCCAGCTGGACAGGATTTCAAGCCACCTGCTCTAGTTGAGGATGTCCCTGCTCACTGCTGGGAGCTTGGACTAGACAGCCTTTCAGGGTCCCTACCAACCTAAACTATTCTGTGGTTCTGGGCGTGTGAGATGTGTGCCTATGAGACAATTACCTCCCCACCAAAATGCCTACAAGTCATTTAAATCGTTTGTCCAGAGTTACTGTGTTCCCAGGGAGCCACTCCACAAGGGTTTCTTCTCACAACAATCAATCATGTCCCAGCAGATGTTTTTTAGCTTTCCACTAGCTGCAAACTCAACTCCCTTAGGCTTTTGGTGGAGTAGACAAAGGGGCAGGTTTAGAAAGTTCTGTTCCTTCCCTTAATAGGACAGCATAATTGACACTGTTTTAAGGATTTTTTTCCTCCCAGTTTGCAAACTCCTGTTTTCAAACTGCTGCACTATGCTTTAAAAGTACTGCATTTTACAAAATGAAAAGTAAAAACTATCAAAAAGAAATCTCACAGGGTAAAAAACAGCATATAAGATCTACAGGGAACCTGAATTATTTGTGTTCTGCACTTTTCCTGTACCAGGTCTGTGACTGTGTGCTACCAAACACTGGCTCTGCCACGTGTCTTTACAGAGGAGGGGCTACTCTGTGTCCTGGGACACAGGAACAGTCCTCTGCTTGAGGCCTCACTGATTAGCAAGGATGGCTTAGGTGAAGATGGCTGGTAAGGTTAATTCTTCTACCTATCCCTCTCATTTCAACTGCATTAGGCAAGTGATTTTCATCAATGATCTCCTGCATCTCCTAAGGAAGGTGTATTAAAGTGTACCATTACAGATTTCAGTTTGCCTTCCTGCAAACTGTGGCCCTTCTGATTACATATGGGGCAAATAATCCTGCACTGGCAACAGTGATACCTGGCAAGGATCAGACATGAGCAGGAAGGTAAAACATCCACTTGTTACCTTCCTTTAGTCATGTGTGCCACAAACAGAAACCTGAGGAGCTCGGCTGGGTGACACCCCTGGCTCAACTCAAATTAATCATACCCAGTACTTGGTACAGCCACAGCTTTCAGAGGATTTCAGCCTCAGAATCCCCTCTGAGCTTCGGCAGGAACCATCAGACCAACAGCACAGCCAGCAGCTACTCTCAGCTGATAACTGCTCCTTCCAGCTGACCTCAACCAAAGTGCACTCTGCAATCTGACACCAAAGTCCTTCAGGAGTGTTATCAGAGCAAACATCACCTTTGGGAGGGGTCCAGTGGTGGGTCCCATAGGATGTCTGCAGCAGGAGGTACTCGATGCTGTCAGTGACCTTAGAGGATGGTGCTGGCTGCAGCCTCCTGTAGATGATCAAGCCACAAGCTCTCACAGCCATTCTCCTCTGCCAACTGCACCAGGAGCTGTGGAAAAGCACAAAACATCAAACAGACCAGCTGTATTTAGCCAGCAAACATAGCACAGTAAAATTTGTCCATCCCTCTGAAGGTACTACAGAATTAAACTGTATCTTATTAGCTACCTCTGAACTGCAAAAAATGTTTCCTTTTAAAACAAGGAAACAGGAACCTAGATAAAAGCTAAAAGAAAAAAAAAAAGAATGTTATCAAGAAGCATGAAAAATGACTTGCACGTCATTTCTTTGCTGTTTATAGATTACAAACCATATTGTACAGAGGAGAAAAAAATTACAAAGCAAAAGGGAAGCCACAGATTAACACTCTGAAACTTTTCCACTGCAAAGCTTCAAAGGCCCTGTGCAGAAGTAATACCTCAGCATTACTGGAACTGACATACTGAAATAATTGCCCTGAACAGATTCCCTGAAGCACAGGACTCCTCAGGATATCAGGGGTAAAGCTGAGAAAATGAATGACAAAGGAGAGGCTGTCTGCTCTCGGGGCTAGACATAAGGCTCTTACACAAAACTGAGAGCTTCTTGTTAAGCACTAATTTGATGTAAATGATAAGAAACAAACCTCCTAAGTGACAAATATTGTCATCAATAAGTTATGCAGCCAGGCTGGGTAGTCCTATGGAGAAAAACAGGGAAAGCAATGCAGATGAGTAATCCATGCTACGCATCTGGGCGATTCCCAGTTTCGGTCAAAGCTTTGCCTTTTGACAGAGACACACACTTCAGTAAATGATAACTTTACACAACACTGTTTTTTCCCGGGACGCCAAGCGCTGCACCGAGACACCTCCAGCTCCCAGGGCGGGAAACCACAGCACGGAGCCTTTCACCACCAACCACACCCGCGGACGGCGCTCAGCTCGATGTGGTCAACCCCTTTAACCGCCTCCATCAGCCCCTGATCAGCCAAACAAGGACAACACCCCCTCGCCAGCCCCACCGCGGCGGCGCCAGCCCGGGGGATCAGCACCACCTCCCGTCCGCGCCTGGAAGGACAAGGACAAATCCCAGCAGGCCCCCATCCGCCGGCGCCTGGCGCCCCGCTGCCCTCCCGTCTCCGCCCGCCGAGGGTCACGCCGGTGTCCGGAGATGGACACACGTGTCACCCCACAGCGCCCGCCAGGGACCCCCGCCCTCACCGCTGCTTCCGGGTCCGACAGGGGGCGCGATGCGGCGCATGACTGACGTCAGCCTCAACCAATCGCAGAGGCAAGGGAGCTGGCGGTAGCCACGCCCTTCTGGTCCCGCCCCCTCGCGGTCACCTAGCCACGCCCCCAAAGCATAGAAGGCCTCCGATTGGTCTCTCTCCGCCGGGACACGCCCCACCCGCCCGTTCCCCTCTCTCTATTGGCTGGCCGTGCGCGCGAGGCTGCGCGCGGGCGTTTGAAGCGGGAAAAGCGTTGTTGCCATGGAGACGCGGCTTAATGGCCGCCGCAGAGCGGTGCCGCGGCCGGTGAGTGAGGGGAGCCGGCCTTGGGGGCGAGCGGGCGAGCGGGGCTGGGAGCGCTCGGGGACACCGCCCTGACCGGCCCCAGAGCGCTCTAGGGGGGGAAGAGCCGTGGTGGGACAGCCCGGGGAAGGATGGACACGTCCCCCCCTCAGACACGCGGTGCAAGTCCGGACGCGTGGCGGTTTGTTTTGCTGCATTTTTGTAGTTATACTTTTTTCTTTTTCAATGATATATCTCATATATATATTTAGTTAATATATAATTTATATAACATGTAAAATATGTACATTCAATTAAAAATATTTTTTTATATTATGCACAATATATAAAATATTCAAATAATATTTAAGTTATAGCTTAGTATATAGTTTAGTTTGATATATATATTATATTATATTATATTATATTATATTATATTATATTATATTATATTATATATTTTTAAATGTTTTAAAATTTAAAATACAATAACATTTTTAAATTATAAAACAGCCCTTGAGGGCCATTTGGCAGATGCTGCAGGGAGGAGGAGCTCAGGCGCAGTTTTCAAATAATTGGCACCGTGCTGTAACCCGTGGGTTATTTTCTCGGCACGTGGGTGGATATTGGACACTTCCAATATTCGATATCCCAATATTGGACACTTCCCCTTCTCCATGCAGCTGTTCCTGGCAGCTGTCGGGATCAGCTGCAGGATGGAGCCTCTTCTGCTGAGCTCACCAGGCTATTTTTGGTATGGAGAGACGAATAAAATGCTCTGAAATACTCTGTGGAGAAACAAAAAAAACCAAAAAACCCAATGTTCAGTTGTTTGTAAGCCAGTTTTAATGGCATTAATTAGTATGGACAGCGGAATAAAATACTCTGATATGCTCTGTGGGGAAAGAAGGAATTCCCAATATTTAGTTGTTTTAGTAGGCTAGTTTTAAAACTAGCAAGCTAATTTTAATGACATTAATGGTAGTTTTAGCAATTTGCTCAAGGTATGTCAGTGGCAAAGGAAACCTCCATTTCTTACTTGTTGCTGCAGGTATCAGACCTGTGTCAAGCTCCAGCTGTAATATAGTTGTCATTTATCATTAAAAACATTCCCTCCTCTCCAGTTGCTTTTGCTGTAGTGAAGCTGTAAGTGGTTATCTATTGTGAGTGTTCAGCTTCAAACCAGGCTGCCCCAGCCCTTGTTCCAAGGAGCAGTGGGATGTTTAATGCCATGTTGTTTACGTGCACAGTGCAGTAATCCTATGATCTTCCAAAGGGATCTGCTGCAACGTCAGACACAGCTTCACAGATCCCTACCTGTTGCATTAAACTAAAATCATGGACTCCTTTTACAGTACCGATTATCTCTTGTTATGGAGCTTGTCTTTAAAAAGTGTGGCTGCAGCCTGACCCTGTTCTTCACAGGAATGCCCTAAATCCCAAGGAATGGGGTCAGAATGATTAAAGGTAAAGCATTTTGTGTGGTGCTCTGGAAAAGCAAATTAGCCTTTCACTTCTGGAGGGTTAAATCAGATTTGGCTTTGGATCACCTTAAGAAAAAAAAGAGCTTAATGTTCAAATGAATAAGGAATGAAGATACATGAGTAGTGACATGGGTTAATAGTTTTCCCTATGAGTTAATAGTTTCCCTTTTCCATATTCATTCTTTGCTTCTGTATTTCAAAAAAAACCAGCAAACTCTTTGGCATGGACAGAACCTGTGCTGAAGTGATGAGATATTTTTTGAGGTAAAATGGTTGCAAGAAATGAGTACAGTATGCTGCTGTAGTTGCCATCAGGAGAAGAAACACCCACCTGCTACTTACATTCACAAACTTTTAAAGTTCTTAACTTTTATTTTTATAAGGTCCTTGTAGAGCAAGATGATTTACATGAAAAACAAGGTGGTGTTTATATTTTGTACGCTGATTAAAAATTTCTATGTTTATCAAATACACTTGAAAATCATGAGTAATAAAATTATTTAATGATCAGGCCAGAGTTTATGATTAAGAGTGGTTACCTTATGCAGGATAAAATGTATAGTTTGCATTTGTAGGAGTGTCACATAAGACATCTTCACTTTATTTCAGTTTAAAGAATGGATATAATGACTCTTGTGTTCTCTCTTGGTGACACAGGACTCTCAGTGAAAATAATCTAAAATTGTCAGGTCAGTGTGAGTGAGCTACAGTGGGATAACAAGACATCTGAGGGTTTTTCAAGTGAATGGTGTGCTGAGATCTTTAATATATCAGAAGTTAATAATGATCAAGATATAGTGGTTCAAGGCTGCTTTATTCTTAAAATAATCTCTATGGGGATTTAACATCATTTATTTTATACACAGTGATTGACACACACTGAGTATCTTTGAAGACCTTTCCTCCACCTTGAAAAGTGCATTGAGAAGGAAAAGATCTTGTGAAAGAGGTAATTAATAATTAAAAGCATTTTAAAATGGAGAGTCAGCTCCTAGAGCATAATCTTGTTGTAAATTAATTTCCTTTAGGATAGAAAAATATAACCACTCCTTTCTATTATTTACAACTGACCTTTCTATCATCAGCTTTATGACCTTTAAAAAACCTCTAGTACTGAAGCTGAGGAAGAATTCCGTGATGACAAGCTGCAATCTAGTTCTGTGGCTAAAGCTGGTCCCTTTATATATAACTATAATGCTTTTTTATAAGTACTTATCCACTGCCGGCATCTGGAAGCCTCTTAAGATCTTTGTAAAACTTGTTGGCATAAAAAATAAGTTGTGAAGACCTCATGTTTGCCTCAGAGATGCCAGGCTGGGTGCACATGGAGAATTATATCTCCACACTCACCTCTTTCTCAAAGTATGTTATACCAAACAATTTCAAGAAGTCCTAGCCTTTTGTCTCAACCCTGTTTTCAGTGAAGCCACCCATATCTTTCTGGGAGACAAGGTTTTGATATGAAAATACCACACTGAAGAATGCTATGGTTTTCTGCCCCCTGACACATTGTGCTCATGAGTAAACAAACAAGTAACCAAGGAAATTCTGGCTGTTACAAGACTAAAAGTGTTCTGCCTTTTTTTTGCCAGAAGGTGGCATTAACAATTTAAGATTCCAGAAAACCTCCCCTTAGTTTTCACGAAGCCAATTTATTTTGAAGAATTATGTATCTGTTAGGAAAAGCGACTTCAGACACAAAGATCTCTACAGGGGTGGATGATTAAAGTATTCTTTTAATGAGGAGAAAGATAATCAGTTTTTTTAGAGCATCAACAGTTGAAAACCAAGAGGAGTTTCACTGACAATTGCAGTTTTCCCTGAGTTCTTTCATGTTTGAACCACTTTGCAAGGTCTTTTAGCAATTGAATACTCAGGAGTCTTAAAGTAATCAGAAGTGCTGGAACCCATCGTTATGCCAACCCCCAATTTTTTTTCCATGGTTAATTTATTTGTTACTCCTTTATTAGTGAATATTTTGTTTTCGTAGCTTGTGAAATACCTGTACTGTCAATGAGGAGTCACTGGAGTTGTCCCTGAAACCACTTAGATCCAGTAAGATTTATTATACCTGGGAAGGCAGATCTCAGATTCATTAAGAGACCAGGTCTCATTAAGAAACCATTCATTTGCTTTCACATGACAAAGAGCCTTAGCCAATTAGCCATGGAGAGCTGCTTACATGGCTCTTGTATGTTCTGCAGTACCTGCATTACTTGGATTATCCTAATGCTGAGAATTCTTCTGATTTGTCACTCCATATAATGACAAGCTGTTAATTCTAGCTATTTAAATATATTTTTGTTTCATTTTTAATTAGAAACTTGACCTTCAAATCTGTTATTCTCTCCCCTTGTCTGCTGTTCCTTTTGTTAGAAAGTGTCTCCATTGTTTCCCTTTTTGTTATTTTTTCTCTCGCCTATGTTCACTATTATTATTCAAGCAGAGGTTAACGCTGAATTAGGGTCTGAATTAGGGACACTCTGTATTTAATGTAAGGACATGTAAAGAATGTAGGTGTAATCTAGGATACAGATAGAGGGTAGACAAAATTAATTTATTGGATTATTTTTGTCTTTAACAGATTCTCACCACTTTTGAGATTGGTGTCTTGGCCTTGAGTTCTAGCTGCTTCTTTCATCAAACAGAAGAAGTTTCCCATGGCAGTCATGCAGAGAGTTGCACCAGACCTGTACTGGTTTTACATTTTAAGCTACCTAATGTGAGGAAGGGTATTTTTCCAAAATGTAGTTCTTTAAATGAAGTCTCAGGTTCCTGTGGATTTTTATATGTTAGAGAGGCTGGCAAGTTGTGAATGCTTGTGAAACCCTTGCACACATGTCATATTTAGCCTCCCTGATCTCTAGGTTTTCTGTCCTCTTTGTCAGTTTTGATTTCCCCCTCCCAGGATCTAGTAGTCTCAGCAGTTATTCTGACTTTACCTCAGGATTCAGAATCACATTACATACACATTAAATAAATTCACTTACATATGAATTTTTTGGTCTTGGAGTTTGTTGTTACTCAATCTCATAATTTCATCTAGAGCATAGATTCCAAGATATTTCAGGTGTTCTCTACTGTACTTTTTGGCCTCTGTAACATCTTACACAGTCAGCACTTTATATGTTAATCTTCATTATTTTGTTGGTATTATTACTTCAACATTTAATAATGTATTAATTAATTATATGGACTCAAATTTGGGAGCGACCTTATTTTCTTATATAATCCCTTTGTAGAGAGCCTTGAAAATCCTCACAAAGAATCTACCCTTAACTGCAGGGAGGAAGACTTAACTTGGTTTTGTTGAGTCTTAACTGTGACCTCCAAACATGAGGAAGAGCAGTATTTGTTAAGGTCCTAGACTGAACAAAGATAGGAGGGCAACCGAAACTTGAAATTCTATCATTTTTGTGTTTTATGGAACAAGTAAAAATATCTGCAGATATTAATCCATGGGTATACAGACAGCTGCACCATGCATTGCCAGTAAGACATTAGTGAGGAAGCTGGGGGGTTTGAGACATACTTTTCAGTGATGCATGTTTCTTTTTTGGGTTTCCCAAGAATGCAAGTGTGGCGTTCCAGTGGCATATATAAATTTAGAGAAATGCTGTGTTTCACATTTTGCAGAATTGTTTTTTTGGTTTTTCTGTCAAGGAGACTCAGAAATGCTCTCAGGATTTGTGACATAAAAGAGAAAGTTACACAACAAAACTATAACTTTACTATAGTTCATCTGTAAGATGAATGGTCTTAATTAGACAGCTTGAGGTGAGGACAAAGGCAATTTTTTCTTCTCTGGTTAGTTAACCAGGGGTAGCTGAACCACATTAGACCAGATGCCTTGATATTAAATTGAGTGTCTAAAATTAGGCATTTTACATTCTATAGCTTGAGGACAGGGTTTCAGTAGCTGTGGCATTCGTCAAGTAGACATCAGGCGTGTAGGAACTCTGTGGCAGTGAGTAATAATTGCTCTGTGCATTTCTTATACATTGTAGTATACTGTATACAATTTTTAAATTAAGTTTCGTAGATAAAATATTTGTTTCATGTTTTAGTTCATTGTTGTTATTGCTATGTTCTGTAGTGTTTGGCAGTGTAGTGTATTGTAAACTTGGAGTTTAACAAGCTTCTAGCCTAACTGTAGGTAATGGCATCAGTAAACTTGCAGTTTCTTCATTAGTTAACTTTGTCATATGTAATGCTTCATATGATTCCAATATTTTTTTTGTTTGATTTCTTGTAGGCTCTAGGTTGAAGATGGCATCGTGCCTTCATGAATGCCTTTGTGAGGCAGGACTTGAAAAATACTATCCCCACTTTGCTGCCTTTGGTCTTCAGAAAATTGATGAGCTCACCAAACTTTCTGGGGAAGATTACACCAAACTGGGGGTCCATGACATAAATGACCGCAAGCGACTTTTTCAGCTCATTAGAATAATCAAAATTACACGACAGGAAAGCATTGCAGGCGCAAGCAAGCAAGATTTTCAACCACATGGCCTTTTCATTCAGCCTCAGGTGACCAGGTCAGGTCCCCGTAGACAGCTGCGTTTTGACACCTTCTGTGAAGAAAATGATGAAACAGATAAAGACTCTGAATCTGAATTATATCATCCACCTGATTTCAGTGCCAATGAAAATAACAATGTAGGAGACATGTTGGGACACCTTCCACCACACGATTCAGAGCTGATCAGATTAACTAGAGACGTAAATACTCCTGGAACAAAAAATGACCTGAGCTGTCCAACGGTTTCTGATGATATTGCTCCTCTCCTGGGGGATTCTGAATCTCCTGTTGTACAAAGAGTAACTCATATTTCAGGGTATAATTATGGACTACCTCATTCCTTTATCAGGTAATAATCAGTCACCTTAATTTTGCTAATATTTCAGGTTAGTCATAATTAATTCTTTCTTAATTGTGGAGCAGAATCTGTTTTCCTCACCTCCAGAGAAGCAATCCAAGCTCTACAGAGCAATGCAAAGTCTTTCAGACGAGACAGATATTAATAAACATTTGCAACTCTCAGAGTCTTATAGCAGGAATCATCTGAATTTGACCAGCTGCTACTCACCAAGGTTGTCTAAGAATAGTCTTTATTGTCTTGCAGGATTTAAGGCTTTGTTTCCTTGGTATTTGAGCCAATCTTTGTCTTTCCACAGGACTATCTTTTAAAACATTGTTTTTCCAATGTTTTAGTTTGTTGTTGCTTGTTGTTAAATTTGCTTGTTGTTAAATTTGTCCAGCTTTTCCCAGTAGAAGGGACACAGGCTGTGATGGCCATATTTGTTTATAAAGAAATTTCTGATCTGAAGCTTTAAAAGGAAGGAGAATGAATGCAGCTGGGGAGGGTTACAGACCTGGTGGTGAGAGGGATGCCTTGCAGCTGCTCCTTAGGCACATGATCTGTAACTACCATACTTTTCCCAGTGTTTGGTACTGGTTATCATGAATCACTGGTAAATCTACCCTGGCAACATTTTAAAAGCACCAAATATTTTTTTCTTGATTCAGCAGCAGAGCATGTACACCTCTGCACATGTAATACCAGTATCTAGCTTGTAGCAATGCAGTCGTGGTAGTTAAAATGCAGTGAAGAGAGGTAGTTTAGTGAAGTTAGGGCTGGTCTGGGAAGGCTGTGGGGAAAGATTTAGTTCATGGAAAGATCCATGAAGTTGAGGTGTCAATTATAGCTCCCATTGAGAGAGCATGTAGCCTGGAGGAACAGATGCTGCTGCCACAGTGGAAAAGTACTAAGGTGACATAGTAAGTAGAGGTCTTAAACTGTGAAGTGCAAGACAAAGGTTTATAACACCCCTTGGTTGGAAAAACAATCATTCCCACCTTCTGGAGAAGTGCACTAACCTCTAATATATATTGATACCTCGGTGCATTCTCTGTCTCTTCTGGAAGTTGAGCCAAGGTGCAGCTAGTAGGACAGGTTTTATAGTGTTGGCAAATTAAAAAAATGATTAAATATAAAACCTAATGGCTCAGCTAGAGGGGTTAAAGATTTTTAATCCTGCAGTAGAGTCATGTTCTTCATTGTTCTCATTTTCTTTCTTTGTTCTCTTCTTTCTTAAGCACATTTTTCTGTGCCTAGCATTATGGTTCATCTTGTGGGTTTTCTGCATCCTCCTCCTGATATGCCTCAACTTAATTTTCTCTTGTTTGGAGAGTTGTGCATTTCAGGCAGGCTTGGAGCAGCGTGCTTACACTTAGGTTTGTGATTACTGTTTTGCAAGTGCTTAACTGCTTCACTGAATCCATCCATTCCCATGCCACCTTGTGATTTGACCACTGTGAAGGCTGATCTAGTCTCACCTATGAGAGATATTGGAAAACACAGACATTATTTCAGATGGCAGAAAGATAAAGAGCTCTTCTAATATGTTCAAATTTATTTTGAACTTGCCCACAGCAAATAGCTTGATTTTGCAAAGGCATAGGGGCTCTTCTGACCTATTACTTAGTCAGGTTTCTGATGATCTCTGTCAAGACTTTTGTTTGACTTTTTTCCCTAGTAATGAAAAATTATTTTGTTGTAAAATAGAATTTATATTTTTAAAGAGTTAGTAGCAAATATAAACTTTGGGTTCAGCATGTAGAATTAACATACATTCTATTCCCATACAAAAGATACTCAACAAAATGTGCCTCTGTATTAGAAAGAATTTATTCCCTTTTTCTCATTAACAGAGCCTCTAAATTTTCAGTTTTTCCTTTCTCCAAATATTGCAATCTTTTCTACTTCAGGCTCTTACAGCACAACAGGTTCTTTCTGCAGGTCACCAAATCCAGTCTCTGTCACAAGGATTAAACTTCAGAACCTCTGATCATTTGTTGGACAACATTTGGTGCCTAGTAATATCCATAAGCTCACACCAGCTTATGAAGCATCTTATTTCAAGTGTCATTGCCTTTCTTTTCTGAGGGAGGAATTTTCCATTTAAATGCAGAGCCTAATCCTGAACTGCTTGGGAAAGCTGTACTAAAATTAAAGGGACTCCAGTGACAAGTAAAGATTACTTGTGTGTGGTCTTTGAAGACCACATCTTGAGATTTAAAGGTGCATCTCATGTGCTTCTGGGGAATCATGGAACACAACAGCAATAATACCACAAGCCTGTGGATGTAATATGTTGAGTAACTTGTGGGTTTGGTTTCAATTTGTTAGACAGCTGGTATACATGAGTTTTCAGTTGCTGTGTTAAGGGATTTTGGCATTCAGACAGCATGGCAGAAACACTGCTTTTGGGCAAGTTGGGGCTTGATTATTTGAAATTCAAATCCTGGCTGAAAATCATTACTGATTTGGCTGAAGACAGCTTGAAGAAGGGAGAAGTGTAATAAATACATTTTGGTTAAATTCAAGCCCATTACTTTTGCAGCATCACAAAGCATTACACAGCAGGTTAATCAACAAAACATGGAATGATCCCTTGTTTCTGAGGTGTTTGGAAGGAAACTAGAGTAGAATTGCCAAAACACAGGAGCACAATTTTGTCTGTGGTCTGAAACTGCATAGCCTTTTTATGAAGAAAGACCAAAAGGGAGACAAGAATGAGATCAATATTTCCTTTTTTTTTTTTTCTTTTTTTGAGCTGAATAGGAACATGGTGATGCTATCTCATTTGCCAGTTTGGGTCATTTACTTTGTAAAGAGTTGGACAGTCTATATAATGGGAAGAATTAAAGTCCAGCACGAGAGGAAAAGCAACTAAATATTACACCTTCTCACTTTCGAGATCTATTCATACTTTTATTGTACATGATTAAGTGACTAATCTTGAGTGCAAATAATTTCAGCAAGATTAAATTTCATTATATTAACTTGTTTATTATGCCAGTTTTGATCTCATGTTTGTGTATAAGTGAAAATATGCCAGTCCAGCAACAAGTTCAGGAGTGTGGCTGTACACACAACTATTCTTTTAACAGAAGTGTACAAAAAGCATCAATCTATTTCAGAAAAAACATCAGGAAATGCACCATGTAAGAATGAGGTGCATTATGGAGTTTTTCGCTAAACTTTAAAGATAGAAACATCTGATAAAAGTAACAAATTCATGCACATTCTACATTCTGTTGTGACCTGATTTTAAAATGTCAACCTCCACTATTGTTGTAGATCCAATACTTCTGACAAAGAGACTCCATGGACAGAGAGTGAAAAAATCAGAGTGTGTGTCCGAAAACGTCCTCTCAGCCTGAGGGAGGTGAGACGTGGGGAGGTTAATGTCATCACAGTGAGAGATAAAGAAACCCTACTTGTCCACGAGAAGAAGGAGGCAGTTGATCTTACACAATATATTTTACAGGTAACGTCCTCCATTGAATTTTGTGGTTATGGGCCAGTCACTTGCATGGACGGGTAAAGATTATTGAGCTTGGAGTTTCCATGAGAGAAAACAGAAAAAAGCTGTTAGTATTTCTTACACTGAAAATAGGTGGTGGGCTTTCCTTATAGCTCAGAGTTGTCTATATTTGAGTTGCTTCTGATTTATGCCAGCCTGTGCCAGAAAACCTGAAGCCAGAATTTAAACTGTAGAAGTATGTCTCTTGCAGCTTTCTTTGTATGTGGCAAAATAAACCCTGTGCTACGTGCCATTGCTGCAGGAGAAATGCCTGTTGATGGCTTTCCAGGGTACTTCAGTGAGGAGTTCCCTTTTCACTGTTTCAGCACTGTGGGTCCATTTCAATAAATCACATAGACCATCATCCTTTCCCTTCCTTTTTCCTCAAATGCTTTTGAAAATTAAGTTCCCTTTTAGTCTTTGTTTCTTACTCCCAGATACTTTGTGCTGTCATAAGTCAAATTCTCACTTGTGACTGACAGCACCAGGAACAAAACTGATTTGTAGAAGCAGCAAGGCGTTCTCGCTCTCCTGGGTGTTATTTTTACATTCTGGCTCCTAGGAACAGCTGTTTGGATTATCTGGTAAAAATTCAGTCTGGAGCTCTCTGGGGCTTGGTTCATGTGCTACCTTTTTCAGTGGGAGACATGCTGCGTCATTTCTGCAGACCATGCTTCTTTGAGTCAAATCTGGAGTGTGGGAAGTTTGGGTTTTCTTGCTCCCTTCTGAGCTCAGACAATCCAGCTTGCTTAGGAACAGCTTCTCTCTTTGGCACAAAAAGTTTTTAAGAACAGACACAATTAATCACAACTTAGTCACAAGTGAGAACTGATTTTGAGAGAGTCAAGAATTGGCTCTCAGTTCTTTTTACTGTTACAGCCTCACTGTACATCTGTAGGCTGATTCATTTCATGAATAGGTTTTCTTTAATTAGCTTACTTTGTTCTTGCTAAAAGGCTCTGGTATGTTATGCTTCAGAATGATGGGAAATTGAGGCATTTTTGCTTCCTTTATGTTTTTTTACCCTACCATGAATGTCTTGATTGGTGTGTTCCTACACAGGTCATGCTGCATATTAAGTGTGCTAGATCACTTTATACCTGATCCAACGTCACTGGAAAGACTTCTCATATTTCATTTTACCTTTGAATGGGATTAGAGAACAAATGAAATGTATTTATTCTCATGTAAAGATCATCTTTGTTTTTCAGCATATTTTTTATTTTGATGAAGTCTTTGGGGAGTCATGTACCAATCAGGATGTGTATATGAAGACAGCTTATCCTCTCATTCAGCATATTTTTAACGGGTAGGGCATCAGTGCTTGCATTTGTTATTTTTTGCCTTGTTGTTTTCCAATTTTATATATTGATTGAATATTCCTTTATGCTTTTCATCTTTTGAAAAATACTTTCATTTCACCTTTGCCACATACCTTCCCACTTTCAAAATACCTTTGACTGAAATTTTGACAAAAATAAATCAGGGAAAACTTTCTTCACACTTGGTGGCAAATCTCAATTACAGAGGAAGGTAAAATTAGATCTCAGGTGCAAAAAAGAGACAGCACGGCCAGCCTGAAATAAAAAAAAATGTGTTCCAGGATTTCTGAAGTCTAATCTTTACCCTTAACAAAGGCCCCTCTGTGGTAGAGCACACTCATCTGTAGAGAAATAAGGTTACCTCTTTCCTGAGACTGCTGAGAGATATTTTTGCATGTATTTATACAATTCACAAGGCAATAGAAGTTATTAATAGCCTTGTGATTTATTTTTATTTATTGATTTGTATTTGCTTGGAGGTTTAATCATAATTACGTACTTCCTGATTAATGGGAAATTGATGGTGGCTTTACATGAGAGGTCTTATTTTCATGCAAGGTAATGAGCTTGAATATAATTACATTTTTGAGTCTTTGAAGGAAAAGATTATGTATCCATGCTGCAAATTAACAAAATGGAGTATTCTGTTACTGAAAATCTCCAAGTGTCATCAACAGAGACAGAGTATAGTGATCTTGAGAAAAGGAAAGTGAAAAAGGAGAATGAGGCTCGTACCTTGCTGTGTAATAATCACTAAAGCCACAATTCACATTACAGCTAATCCAGTAATGCCACCAGAAGAGATTATGCTATTTTTTTCTCAGCTTTCCCCTTACTTTTCCATCCCTCCTGCTGGCATTGGTCTAATCTGACACCATGGTGAGGCAAATCTGCAACCTAAGCTGGCAAGAAATTGTTTACTGTGATTGCTACAGCCCTACATTTTTACCCATTTCTCTGCCAGGAGTTCTGAGCCAGATCCAAAGTCTTTTTTTTAAGGGGGGGCAGGGAAATGAAAGGAAGAGAGCCAGCACCTTGTGCCACATCAGATCTCCACAGAATATACTTTGAAATCATTGTTAAGTGTTCTGCAGTTTCCCAGGGAGGATAGCAAACCAAACCTCACTGCTAAGCTGCCACTATGGGTAGACACCAACATTGCAGAAGATTATTTAATAGATGTGAATTAATCAGATGTGATACTAAACACATACATTATCTTCACAGAGGCAATGCAACTTGCTTTGCATACGGGCAGACTGGTGCTGGCAAGACTTACACCATGATGGGGAATCACCGGAACCCAGGGCTCTATGCCCTGGCTGCCAAGGACATCTTTAGACACCTGGAAGCAGCACCATCCAGGAAAGATCGTATTGTTTTCATCAGTTTTTATGAGATCTACTGTGGACAGCTTTATGACCTGCTAAATGGAAGGAAAAGGTATTTAAATAAAAACATGTTTTACTGTAAGCCTGTGGTTCTGAATCACTTACTGCTTAGAAATCAGATACTGTTTTCATGCAATTACATTTAACATATTAGCATTTATAGAAAAGTTATGTATTTAATTAGGGTTCTTCCTAGCAGCTACTTAGGGAGGAATGCAGGATCTGACAGTAAATACTGTGACATTTATAGGACTCCTGGTTTATTGTTTGGGGGAAAGAATAAGAACTTAGGTTTCAGATACAGGCTCAGGCTCTTTTGCTTACATTGTAATAAGAAAATAGCTGAACATGCATAGGTAGGGAAACAAGCTTCTTGTGTGCAGAATTTCCTGTCTTAGAATCACAGAGCAGTTTGGGTTGAAGGAACCTTAACGATCTTCTTGTGCCACCCCTGCTGCCCTGGGCAGGGACAACCTACACTAGACCAGGTTACTCAGAGCCCCATCCAGCCTGGCCTTGAACATTTCCGAGGATGGGACATACACAACTTCTTCAAACAGCCTGTATTGCATCAACCATTGTGGAGTCCCTCTTTCCCTGGTCAAATATAAACTCTGGCTGTCCCTTCTGCTGTGCCAGTGGGGGTTTGGCTCTTGCCAGTCCAATCTCTGAAGATCCTGTTGATCTCCTACAGCTTGATGCTGCAGAGCCTGCTCACCTTCTCCCTGGCCACCTTTACCTGGCAGCCCAGTGACTCAGCCCAGCAAGCCTCTGCAGGGGATGCTGAAATATGACTCTAAGGCTATAGGAGCTGCTTTAAAATCCTGTGCAAAAATCTTGAGAACATAAGCAGAGCAAAATTTACAGTCTGAGGAGGACTTAGAGGAGCCTGAGATGTAGTTTAAAGAGAGACAGAAACTCCAAAATGTAAACATGGTAATTTACTTCCCTGCTTTATTATATTCCTGAACTAGCAGAAATGCACTGATAATGTCTCTTTAGTGAAATGTCAGTGGTACTTGCTATAAATTAAGTAGCTCTTCAGTTCTGAAAATAAGTGAATGACATCAGGGCCTCTCCCTATTCAGTAGCCTTGATTGTTTTTTCTCAGTGTCCCTGCACAAACATGTGTTGCCATTGCTGCTGTCTGAGATTTCAGAAATCTCCTTTCTGCGCTGTTCTCTTTTCAGACTTTTTGCAAGAGAAGATGGCAAGCACGTTGTTCAGATAGTTGGACTGCGAGAGGTTCAGGTGGACTCTGTAGATCAGCTGTTGGAGGTAATGTTTGGGATGCATTCTTTGTCTCCTGCAGCCCAATTTTCCAATTTGTGAGGCATGCCACTTACAGGGATTATTTGGTGTGTAGCACAAGTGTGTGTTCCTGTTTAAGGCCCTGAAATTGGCAACCCCAGCAGAGCACCAAGGGGGCACTGTTAAAAGTACCTCTATCCATGAAGCTTCTTCTTGTGTTAGCCACATGCAAGCAGTTGATTCACAGCTGTTGCTTTTGCTGCCATTCCTGAGGGAAAGATTCCAGAAATTAAACAGTGTCCCAGTAAGGGATCTTGAAAGCTGGGTATGTGTTTTCTCCCAGTGTGATATGTCGGGGTTCTATGAGCTATACATACATTTTTGTGTGTAGAAGATTTGTGGATTTGGGACAGAATATATAAACTTGAAAATTATTAGAAGAAGAAATTAGAAAATGATGAAGATTGAGGTAGTTATCTGAATTAGGATTAAAACACTGCTTATGTGTATGCATGAGAACAGTCAAGTAAAATTAAGATCTTTAAATGGTAGCTGACCTTCACCATGAGCAAAGCTTCAGTTTTCCTTCCCTACCTGGCTGAGTTCTAAAAGGACACTGGCAAATTTTCTGTATTGTCCTGCAACAAGCAAACTGGTTAAATCTATTTTCTATTTAGCCTGACTTTGCATAGTTTAATTCCTGTCTTTGTAAGGGAATGTCAGTTAAAGTGTCTGATATTGTAACTGACTCATTAAAATTGGCATGGTGTTGTCTACTTACATTGTGCTTAATTTAGTTCTTCATCTTCCCATTAACTCCAAGCTTCAAGACAAACTGGGAATGCTTTTGCAAGTTAGAGTGCAAATTTGCTGGATGGTTGATTTACAGTCCTTGGTATTATCATATTCCACACACAGAAGAGCTATTAAATGACTTCGTTCTTACAGATATCTTGAGGGAAAAAATTAGATTTTTCACAGGCCCTTTTGAACACAGATATGTCACTGGCTTGACTCAGAGCTTCTGACTATTCTGCAACAGATACATGGAAAGAGCCTTGAATACATCCCTACTTATTCACTACACATTAATGGCTTTGATTCAGATATTACCTGCACTAGGCACTGATATAAAGCTCAGAAGCTGCAGTGGTTGGCCCCTAAAAAGCATGAATAATTCACATCTATCAGCTGAGAACGTATTGATTTTGCTGGGCAATATTTTAATTTGTTTTTAAAATTAGAAGCAAACTTAGTGATTGTTCCATGCATGCTCTGCTGAAGTTAATGTTAGACTTTCTGCAACAGTCTTTTAAAGTTTCCAAATTATCCAGATTTTCACCTTGAAAGAGCCTTTGTCCTTCTGCCTTGTCATCCTTCCTTGTTTTCTTATTTTATTGTTGTATTGAGTATAATTAAACTTTTAAGTTTGTTCCTTACTCTGGCATGATTTTTTTTTAGTTATGGAAATTTAGAAAGGTTTGGGCACTTCACATTTTTTTGTACAACTTTCTGGATAACTGTATTCATCTACCGCAAGAGAAAGTGAAATTTTAAAAAGACACAACAAATGGTCAGTCTCATGAGTATCTTAGGTTGTGTGTAGAGTCTTACAAAAGTATGCCAGCAATAGTCTCATGAGTATCTTAGGTTGTGTCTAGAGTCTTACAAAAGTATGTCAGCAATGTAAAAAGGAATTAAATTTTATAATTTGGATATTTTGCCAGTCTGAGTGACTGTGTGATGCCACAGCTTCTTATTTGCAGTGTGCTCTATAAGCCCTGTGGTGTCACTGTGAGCAAGTCCATATACAAAGCTTCAAAAGAAATATTGAAAGGGATCTAGTCTACCATTACTGCCTTGCGCCAAATTTTAAGGCTGTAATGAACCTTCCTTCACAATGTTTCCTCATCTTTGGAGGACAAGATCTCTTTCTGAGAGATCGTGGTTTTATTTACAGGTTTTTTGGATTTTGCCCCCCTTATTTTGCAGGTGATTTTGAAGGGGGGAAAAGAACGTAGCACAGGAGCTACTGCAGTCAACTCAGATTCCTCTCGATCTCATGCCGTCATCCAAATTCAAATTAAAGACACAGCCAACAGGGCATTTGGAAGGTAAGACCAGAAGCAGAAGTGCTCAGTGCTGATGTCCAGCCAAGGGACATCCAAGAGACAAAGAGAAGGTGTTAGTGCACAAGTGTGAGTTAAATTAGAATTAATTGGGTTAACAGAGACTTTGAGAAGCTTCACAGTCCTTTCTCTGTTTCCAGGGAGAATGTTTTAGACACATGTGTGAGAGCTTTGTCAAAATTGTCCATACAAATTTCCAGTGAAGGAGTTTGAAAATCAAATCCATTCCTTCCTCTTCAGTGTTTAATTTGGCTAAAGGTGTATGCCTGCAGTGGACATATTCACGTGTGAGCTCATCACCTTTGAAGTCAGTAGAATGAAATTGTCACTTCTGGGATCCAATTCATGCTGTTCTGCAGAGTGAGCTAAATTAGGTCAGATGCATTTGCCCCTCAAAGCATTTCTGTCCTGTAATTGACTACAAAGAGAGTCTCGAATGACAAACCCAAGTGGAGATGATCCCATTACAGATGTTTGCCTTTGGCCAAAAGAATCAGAATACCTCACATAAGCCTCCCAGATAATTTGAGTGTGTGACTGTGATGGTATCTGCAGTGGACAGACAGAGCAGTTTACTTACTCTTGTGGCATCCACTTTACATATTTAAAAACTAATTGTTTCTCTTCTCAGTCATCTTTCCTCCAGACTAAACAACCCCAAGAAATAGGTCTGAGGAAAAATATCTGTGTATCTACATTACTGCTGAGTGTCACAAAATCCTGCTGACACAATGTTCCATTCGCTACCACACAGTCTCCTTTCCCAGGATCTAATTTTGAACACAAGGCAAAATGGGAGAGCCACGAACAGTGGAGAAAGGAAAAGACAGAACAGGCAGGCTTAGAAATAAAAGTATAGAGGTTATATACGTGTGGCATCTGGACTGCGGGGTTTTTATATGTCTGAAAAGGAGGTGGAGCTGGAGTGAGGAAAGGGTGCCAAAATGTGCCTATAAAAGAACCCAGAGCTGTTGCGAAAAAAGAAGGACAAAAGATACAGTGCAACAGTCAGTACAGCAGCTGGCACCCACAGCTAGGGAATGTGAAAGGCAGTAATGGAGTTTTGTAGAAAGAAGATACAAGGATCACTGAAAGCTCAGTGTATTACCTGCTACACTGGAAGTTTCTGTTCTATTGTCCCAAGTTCACATTTGACATGGCAGTTGTCCATTTTGCCTGGAAGGAGAAATCAAGAAACTTACAATTCTTTTAACTGTGTTCTTTGGAAACTACAAATGGAGAGTAGAATTTGTTGCACTTCTTACAGCTAATCAGTTAAACTGTGGAGCACTGCCATCACATGTAACTACACTTTCTATTATTTAATGTTAAGATGCTCTGACACTATTCCTGCTGCTATGCTTATTTTGGTGTCTCAGATATTTCCAGTGGATGTTTCTCGTTCTTCAAAAGTAGTCATTTCTAATCATTCTTCTGATGCCATGTGTTGCAGCCTGCTGATTTAATAGAGAGGAAAAAAAAAAGAGGGAAAAAAAAGCCCCTAAGATAAATGCAACTTTGTTTTTTTCTAGGATATCATTCATTGACTTGGCTGGCAGTGAAAGGGCAGCTGATGCCAGAGACGCGGATCGACAAACAAAAATGGAAGGAGCAGAAATAAACCAAAGTCTTTTGGCAGTAAGCTATTATCATGTCTGGGGAAGGTTTTGTATTTAATTACCAGCATGTGTTTTAGGATAAAAATGAACCACAGAATAATGTATGTATGTATTCCATGGAGGGGAAAAAATAACCAAGATGCTAAGTGTGTTCAGTTTAATTTGTCTCATGACTGAAAGACGATTTAAGAAGGAAGAGATTTCATGATGAAAATTAAATATTTTTAATTCATTCTTAGAGCTAGAGAGGTAAACATAGCATGGAAAATATTAGGTGTAGTATAATATATTTTGTATAGAAGGTTTTGTCCCTTCTGCTTCTAAAGAATACTGGCTTGGAATTGCCATATTTTTTTCATAAAAGCACATCTGTTCCTGCCAGTTTTTTTCACCACTTGAACCCAGGCTTCTTTTTCAAATCAGAAATAAAGGATTTAAGAGCCTAGAAACCAGCAATTTATGCATGGGGAGGAAGGAACAGGAAGAAACGCCCTCTTAAAAGGCAAGCTGTCTTTTATAAGTGCACACAGTTGGGCACAGAGGCAGAAAGGAGCAGAAAAATGCCATCTAAGATAAAAGAGAAGTGCCTGAAAGTGTAAATGGTGCAGAAAGCTTTGTACCTCATTTAATACAAACAAGCAAAGCTCAGTGGTGATTGGGGGCTTCTCTAAGTGAGGCTGAAGGTGATTCAGGTTCCTTGGTATGAGCCAGCAGTGCAGAAGTCAGTGCACACAACTGTAGCTCTTAGTGTGCTGGAAATAGGAGGTGACTTGCTCTGGTCTGGGGATGTAAATGTTCTTTTGCACTGAGGCTTTTCCTGCACTGGAATATTAGTATTTGTGCTGGGAGGTAGCCTGTGAAGTAACTGTGTTTCTGTACTTCGTGCTTTCTTGAGTATTTGCTGGTGCATAACTGAGTGTCGTGGGGTGCTGGGACATGAACACGAAGCCTGATCTTAAAGGTCTTGTCCAGCCTAAACAATCCTGAGTGTAAACCCATTAAACTGTTCTAAAAGAAACTTTAAAATCAGAGTTTGTACATTTTTGGTATTGTGTGAAAGTAAGAAAATTCCTAGACAGTCTACAAGTGGCTGAATTAATTACAAAAGGCATCTTTGGGTAAGTCTTTGTAACCTGCAGCCTGTAAAAGTAGCTCTGCCTCAATAATCACAACACTCTCTTCAGGCCTTTAAGCCCATGAGGTTTGAATTCTGCTGCTGGTTTGAATATTCATATTGTTTTCAAGTGGAAGACTTTCAGACACTGCAACTGTGAGAGGCAGACTAAAAAATTGCCATAGCTCTATCTCTTACTTGTTACAGGTGCAGTTTTTAATAAAATGCTGTAAAAGTGAGAAATAGTGGTATTTAAGTGGGAGTTTGTAGAATGTAAAAAGGTTGTAAATGCTTGATGGCTGTATCACCATGACAATACTGTGATCTGCTATTTCCAGAAGAAATTTGTAAGAGATGTAGCTCAAAAAGCTCTGTCTTTTAGGTACACCTGCCCTGCAAGCTGCAGCATAGTTTGGGGTACACCCAGTCTGGCTTCAGACTAGTTAGCTGTGGTGCAGGCAGCAGCTCTGTGGAGCTCTGTGTGTGCTAAATATGTGTGTATTTACCCAGCTCCTTGGGTTTGGTGTAGCTCACAGAGCCATCACGCAGGGTACAAATTGACCTTGAAAGGGACAAACACACAGCAGGAGTCAAAAGTGACACAGGACATTGGCAGGTTAGGTTTGATGCAGTTCAGTTCCTCACCAGTGTGTGACTGATTTATTTTTCCCTTCTGTTTTTCCTGTCTTTTCGTAGCTAAAGGAATGCATCCGGGCGTTGGATCAGGAACACATGCATACTCCTTTCCGACAAAGCAAATTGACTCAGGTAAAAGGAGCAGAAAGGCAAGAGGAGCGATTTCCCTGAGAGGGACAACAAAAATAAGCAAATAAATAAATTAATAAATAGGCATAGTTCAGTAACTCCTTCCTCTCTTGAGAAAGGGAGGAAATGCATAAGTTTGCAAACTTTAATTTTAAAGGTAATCACAGAATTAGAGCTGACTGCCAATTTCCTCCAGCCAGTGCTGGGGATTGGCATGGGAAAAAGAAAAAACCCAAAAGCTAAAATCCAACAAAAACCCAAGCACCACCTTCTAGACTCATACAAAGTTACCATCCATCCCCACCCAGTCTGAAACCAGTCTTTCATCTTCTGTTAGTAACTGAGAGCTTTCATCAGTATTTCTTGACTCCAGCTGTAACACCTGCTTATTCCTCAAACCATATTGGCACCCTGCAGGCATCTGGTGCAAGGGCTTGTTCAGAGCCCTGATTAATACTTGTATTCATTTTAAACTGTAAACAAATAAAGGCAAGACAAATCAAAACAGGAAGGCTACATGTAAGAAAAAAAAAAAAAAAGACAGTACCTCATGTTGAATTTCTTCTGTAGACGTTGCTAATTTACAGGATGTGCAAGGAACATGAACTGCTAAGAAACAAATTTTTTTCCCTTTGAACCCTAGGTGCTAAAGGACTCTTTCATTGGCAATTCCAAGACGTGTATGATAGCCAATGTATCACCGAGCCACATAGCTACAGAGCACACCCTGAACACTCTGCGATATGCTGACAGGTAGGCAGTGAAACTCAGTCTTGCCAGGGTGAAAAACGCAAAGGAAAAGGTAATGTGTGATGTTTGCCACGACATTCTACTTTGGTTGTATTGAAAACATTGATTTAGGCAAGAAACAGAATCTTCACAATGCAAATAAAATTGTTACTTATTCCAACTCTTATGTTTTGTCTTAAAATTTTTGGGGTCTTGTAAGTACTTCCTGATGACAGCTTTCAGTGATGGAAATACCACTGTGTGGCCTGTAACTGCAGGATTACTGACCTCAGCAATCAGAACTTTTGGTTTAGTTTTGTATTGATTCTACTCAGAATGTTTGCAAGTCCTTCACCCTCCCTCCTACACAGAGCAGGAGGTAAATTACAGGCTGTGCAATGCAGGTGTTAGAAGGACAAGAGATAACTTGAGGGGCAAAAGGAGCAAAGGGAACACCTGAGAGTCAGGTTGTTAGGGGAAAGGGGTCTTCACAGTTGCACCGGTGAGTGTGATCCAGGAGCAGTGCAGCCCTGTGCACATCACCTGAGCTAAAGATCCCCACTGCAGCTACTCTACAAGTCCTACTCTGTGCCTTGTGGGACTCTGTGATGTGCTGTGGAGAGTTCCAGGTTGTTCTGCTGCATTATAATGTGTGGAAATGCCACCCCTTTCACTGCAGCTGAGGCCATTTACACTCACTTGACCTGTTATGCACTGCTCAAGAAGGCACTTTAAAAAATTGCTATAGATTTTTCCAAAAGTCCAGGCATTTTGACAGAGGGCTTTTGATACTTGTGTAGATCACTGACAAAAAACAAACCATGATATCAAATTCAATATTTAGTCATAGTATGTGACAGCATTAATTAGTTCTGAAGATGCTGTTATTGATCCAAAAACATGACATGGATCTTCTAAATCCAGATTCTTTTTTACAGGGTCAAAGAGCTGAAGAAAGGGATTAGATGTGCTAGTCCTGTCGCAAACAGGCGTCGCAGAGCCGGAAATGTATCTCCAAAACGTGTCCAAAGCACTCCAGCTTTGCCACCTGGGGAAAAGAGCTCTCCAAAGAAAGTGAAGCTAGGCCTACAGCATTCCTCAAGTGCTGCAAAACCAAATGCATATCCTGCAACAGTCCAGCCCGCTGGTGTCCCTCTTACCTCTACCCCCAAGAGGATGGGCAAAGGACATGCCTACAAAGGAAATACCAGCACTCCCTGCTTCCACCACACCACCCCAGTTAAGGGAGCCCTAAGGATAACACATGCCACAAAGAAGAAAAATGATGATCTCTCCCCCGGCTCTGAAAAGAGCCCCTCAGTGAATGATTTCATTGTCAAAAGTGCTGCCATGGCAGAAACAAAAGAGGGTGTCCAGCAAGACAAGTATGTGCAAAACAGAGCACCTGTCCAGTGCCTGAAAGTCCAGACAGTGCAACCTGTTCAGAAACAGCTTGTTCCTAGAGATGATAATTCCTTTAGAGATGGAAATCTGCCCTCTGACAGTGGACAGGAATGGGGAAATACTTTTTCTAAACAGTCGGTTGAACCCTGGACACATCTGCCTCCATTTCAGAAGGAAAGGGAAGAACATTTACGTCTTTATCACCAGCAGTTTCAGCAGCCTCCTATTGTACAGCAAAAATTGAACTATCAACCCCTTGAGAGGTTTTTAATGCAGTACAAGCCCGAGGAGATTCAAGTGAAGCAGGAGCTGAGCTTTACAACAGAAGTGCAGAGCAAAGAAGGGATGCAGTTGGAAGATCTGGATGACAGTGATTTCAGTGAAGATTCTTTCTCGCCTATCTGTAGTCAAAAGAGCGTGAAAGGAGGAAACATTAACAAATGCAGTCAACGTTCATTTTTCCTTCATGAAAGAGAACAAGGAGCTGAAGAAGAGCAAAAAGGCCAAAAGCGACAGGATTTATTTTTTAAATATGCAATACCCATGCAAGATCATGAACTCGATGACAGCTGGGATTGTAGTGAAGGCAGCCCAAAGGCAGAGGAATCTATTAAAAATGCAGGCTGCAGCAAAACTCCTGCAGACTGGAGTTATGATTTAGCTCTTGAATCCTCTCCAGGCAATACTGCAGAAAAACCTTACTGCCTGCAGGAAGAACCTGCTTGCAGCTGCAGAAATGACAAGGATTTCGTAGCTGATCACAAAGAGTACAAGTCCAAACACAGATGTCTTGTTTACTCCAGTGAAGCCACCTTAATTCCAGAAAAGGATGCTTCAAACCCATATGTATCTCCTGCACTGAAATCAGGAACTCCAGAATGCAAAGAGATTGATCTCCAGCACGAGGAGAAGGAAGAATCCACTTTGGATAAAGAGGCTGCTCTTGCAGGAAGTGTAAAACGGAAAGGTCAAAAAAACGGAGTTAGCCACCGTGTGTCTTCCAATTATTCCTCAGAATTCACCACCGAGCTCATGGCCCCTCTCCTGGTGTCACCCCTTGATGGTGAGGACACAACTGAAACAGAGAAAGTGTCCTCCAAGCAAGAGAAGCCCCACCGTGAGAAGCAGGTGCCGGACAGTGACACCCAGGGCAGGTTTGAGGACGAGGGCTGGCAGTGCACCAGGAGCAGAGCTCTCACCGACAGCATGCTGGAGCTGGGAGAGCAGACCTGCCATGGGGGAAGGCACTGCGCCCTGCTGGGCTCCCCTCAAGGCAGGCACAAGTGGATTCCTCCTGCCTGTGGCCGTGTGAAGCCGTGCTGCTGCCACCTGGGATCACATTTGTCCAAGCAGGGAGTCCGTCGCAGTTTGTTCTTTGGACATGACCCGACGGAAACATCTGCAGCCGGATCCAAGGGCTCCAGGGCAGACAGACAGGCTGCGGGGCTTTGCAGTGACTCCCCCTGCAAAGAACACGCAGGTGGCAGAAGGTGTGGTGCTGATGTTAGTCAGCATAACAATGCTGGCAATTCAGGAAAGTCTAACTCAAGTCAAGGGCCCGGTGCTGAGCACATGGCTGAGGAAACAAATGCTGAAATACCTAAAAAGAGATACTTCTCAGAGGCAACATGCGTGGGACACAGGGATCATGCAGCCCAGTCTCCCTCTCAGGAGAGCAGCCTGCGGCTGCAGCCCAAGCCAGGACTGAGGAACGAGGACCTCATGCATTCTGAAGACCCTGCCAAGTCATCATTCAGCAGTGAGGATACAGGGTTGCTAAAAACCAAGTTAAAGCAGAGTATTTTTACACAAGAGACTTTTGCTGCAGATGCAGGATTTGCAACCAAAGATAATAAGCCAATAGCAAATGCAAAGAGCCCCTCACATGTGTCCAGCAGCAGCTCTCCAAGTGCTGCATCAGAGATGGGAAAATGGCAGAGGGAAGCCCTACAAAAGGCACAGTAAGTCTTGCTTGTAATGAAACTTAGAAATTCTGGACTTGTTACACATTTGCCTTCATTTGTATGGCACAGTCATATGTACTTCAAAACCAATGGTTAATCATTCTATTAAATATTTTATAAGATTAATCATAATTTATAGCAGTTATAAAAACATGGTTGCTTGTTATTTAGTGATATTTTAAAATCTCACAGGAAGCCAATTATTCTATTAGAGCTGCTAGTATAATGCTAGAGAAGTAAATATAATACAAACTGCAGTTCTCAGTAATTAATTGGCTTCCTATATACTGTAAAGTACCTAAAATATATCAAAACCTCCCATCAAGAATCGGGTCATAGCTATTCCATCAATGAAAAGAAAAGCTGCTAGAGCAGCTGGGCAGTCACTGAAGATGCAGATATAAAGCTTCTGAGTACTCTGAGCTGCTACTGTCTGCTCCCAGGGACTGGACTGCATTCACTTGACTGAAAATACCTTGTTGATCAGTGGAACTTGCTCAGAGGAATCAACAGCAGCACTGCCTTCCTGCTCTGTCTGTCACTGAAGTTACTTACAGACTCATGGTTGTAAGCCATTTAATTAGATTATTAACCAATTAATTAGATTATTGTTTTGTTCTTTGATTCTCCTACAGTGAAAAGCAGATGTGTGCTGCATGTGCTAACAAAGGGCTGTGGTCGCTCCTCTGTGAGCAGCCCTCAGTCACCCAGGTCATCCTGACCCCAAACCAATGCAGTCCACTGATGTGCCCTTCCTGAGTGTCAGGGAAACAGGACAGCAGGGTCCTCTGGGCTATTCTTTCTTGCAGGTTTATTGAGGCCAGCTGTGATTACATTACAGGCTGTGTAACCAGTGGTGTGTTTTTTGTTAACCAGACAGGCTGTATTTCGCGCCCATCGGCAGCAGCTGGATGAAATGGCATGCCTGTGCTTCAAGGAAGAGTGCTTGATAAATCAGATGTCAGTAATGGTAAGTGTTTCAGATGATGATTTTGGTGCCCGTTGAGCCTGTGTAAATTAATCTTAGAGATTATTAACTTGAATTGGTGATGTGATGTTCCTTGTCATTTCAACCTCTTGTTCTCCAGGGCTTGTCTGAGTCCTGGGAGAGGCCTCTCATTTTCAATGCCTATAGTGTCTTTGCTGGTCTGCACTCTGACAGGTCTTTTGGGAGCAGGAGACCAATGGGCCAGCCCTGAAGCCCTTGTCTCTGATAAGACAGCCCTCCCTTATCTCACATCACGGGGCAGACTGTACCAACAGGCTGTCTGCCCCTGTGATGTTTTAGTTCTTAAAGGCTGGGGCAAGCAAGTCAATACCACAGAACACAGCACACCCCTAGAGCATGACACTGGTAGCATTTGGGTCTTCCATCTGGAAGCCCCTTTGCCCCCCACACTGCAGGTGTGCCAACACCCCCAGCCCCACTCAGTCCAATGCTCTGACCACTGTGGCTTGTGCCCTCAACACACCCTTGGCTTTTGTCACTCAAGTGTTTCTTGGCTTGTCTTTGTATCAGATGACAGCAGTGTACCCTAGACCTAAAAACTGGGACCTCCATGGCTCCACTGACAGCCAGGCAATCCCAGTTCTCTGTTTCTTCTGCATCCCATCAGGTGCATGTCACAGCTGCATGAAAATCCAGACTATGAACATTTTCCAGTGAGAATTCCTGCCTTCCTAGTTCCCTCACCTTATCAGTAGAGCCAAGCTCCATAGTCACATTGCATTATCAAACTATTTCAATTCCTATCACTGTTCAGATCTGAAGTACAGGGACTCTTCCCTCAGGGACTTTGGAGTGGGGCCACCATATGGCTTATTCACTCTGATTTTGAGCTTCATGTGCTGTTTTACAGATAACATACAGAAGTTCACAAAACAGCAGAGGAGACAAACTGTATTAGTTTTGTGGCAGAAAATGCAAAGAAACAAAGCTATCTTTCATCTTAATTTTTTTAAAATCTTTTGAGATTGTTCCTCCTAAGTCTGTTGGTCACTGGATACCAGCCCTCCCCCACCCATTTATTTGCCCCTTGCAGCAAGCAGTTATTTTCTAGCTAGCAGAATTCTGACAAGTTTGCCAGGCCTCCCAGCAGTGTGTGAATAACACACCCTGTAGTTTTATTTCACAGCATGGCCTTTTTTGGATAATGAAATGTGCTTGGCCTTCCTGCATCAGCTTCTTGTCTTCCATTTTCAGAAGATTTCAACTTCTCCAGTCATGAAACTTTGGCCGCAGGAGAAACTCCTGCCAAGACCAGCCACACACTGAACAAAGCAATATTTAAAATGCTTAAGAAAAATATGCCACAGCAGCTGGGCTAGTCTTCATCACTGTCCTGATTTCCCCGCAGGACAGAGATAGAGTGCAGGAGATACAGCTGGAGTACTGCCAAATAAGCTTTTGCGTGATTGATTTTCATGCACAGCAGCTGAATTCCCCAGCCCTGGGGATGCTGACACCTCCCAGCTTCTCAGGCACAGACCTGTGAACAAAGGCACCAAACCACCCAGCTGGAGAGCAGAGCATATCCAAAAGTGCTCCCTTATTAATACAAGCCCTACTTAAAAATGGATTAAAACTCCATTTCAGTTTTAATCACAGTTCCATACTGGTTTTTATCCGTGTGGCTATGGAAGGCAGAGTTCTCCTGGGCTCAGTGCTGGTGTTGCTCATGGCAGACCTGCAGCTGTGGCACCATGACCTGATGGGAAATAAATCCCTTACATCACTCAAGATTCGGCTATTAAGTCTGATTCATAGTGGCCCAACTCACCATTTATTTTCATAATTGATAAATCAAACATGAGAGGTGTCAGGAGCAGAGTTCAGTACATGGTAAAACTGGATGACCAAAAAAGATAAAGCACCTGTACCAAACCTTTGAAAAGCTAACCAGTGTAGAATAATGACAACAGCTGCTTTATACATTTTTATTTTTAAACCACTATGCTAGCTGTAATTTCACCAACAGATAACACTATCAGAGTCAGTGAACCTTGGTGTTTAGAGGCACTGACCTTTGTCTGTGAAGGTTGTGACTTTAATAAGGAAATGCTGATTTAATCTACTAGACTGCAGAATGTTTTTACACTCTGCTGCAGTGTAAAAAATATGCTGATTTTCTCCAACCTGCTGATACTGTTTCCTAAGTTCTCCTTGTACCTTCCCCACCAGGATTTTCAGAATTTCATGACCATGCTGGATGAAATCTTGGTGCTGAAGTCAAAGTGTGTCCAAACGATGCGAGCGCAGATTCAGCTCTGTTTAGCCTCCCCTGCCACTGACAAGTCACTGCAAACACCTCCACCAGTTTAGACCTTCTTTGCTTCCACATGCACTGCAGCAGCTATAGAAAACACCAGCCAGCCCTTTGCTACGCTTGGTGCTGCAGAGTGGTAGAGAATAGCTTTTGGTTTGATATTTGTGATTAGTGTGAGTTTTACATAAGGATGGAGAGAATTCTGAGTAAATGAGAGATGATGAATTGGCACCACAAACTTTGTATTTCATTAATACCAGTAAGCCACATTCTGAACAGTAACAATTCAGCAGCCTTTAAGTATCTCACCAGCAGCAGGCAAGTAGTGTTCATGTATCATAGGAGTTTCTCACATGTTAAAGGCAATTCTGTGTTGCCAGGAGAATGGGGATAAGAGAAACAACTTTGAAACCAGATACAGGTCTGAACAGAAGTGCTCAAAAGCTAGCCAGAAAAGTGTTTGCAAACAGAAGCCAGAAAAGAGAGAGGAGCCCAGGGGTTGTTACACTAACTTGACTGGACCTTAAGTAATTGGAAGTCAAGGCAGGGTAGGAAGTGCTGTCAGTTTCAGAAGAAGGAAGCCTATTGTTGAATTAGTTCTTGGGATGAACACTCCAGAGCTCCTGAAAGAGGTGGCTTTAAGTGATGGGTGAGGAGTGGTTTAGCAGGGGCTTCATACCAAAGACTGATGTGGTGTGTTAATAAGCACATGGGTTTCATGCTGCTGCCCAGAGCAGCTTTACCTGCTGCATACCACGTCTGACCCCTGCACTGCTCAAGCTGAATGGATTTCTCACATGAAAAGCAGGTCTGCTTGGAGGCACTGGGCTTCCAGAAGCTGCTGACAGCACTGGTATGTGGAACTGGTATTTGGATCAAGACCTACGGAGCCATCAGCTAGAGCCCTGAAGAAGCCCTGGTGCTGCATGCATTGCATCTGAACCACAAAGCCAGTCCACTTGCTGAAGGCACAAATGACCTTGAGACATGCTCGCTGACAACGCACTCTGTGAGCTCTCCTACTCCAAAATTAGGGCTGTCGCAGCACATTCATCCATCTCTGTGTCTCCTCAGTAATGCCTGTGGTAGCTCATTCAAAGCCTCATTCAAAGCTCATTCAGTAGCCAGAAATGCCAAGGGTAATGGAACACTGCTGTCTGACCAGCTGTGGGTTTTGCTGCCTGCCTGTACAGCTCCCCTGAGGAGCCCAGGTTGGGCTGAGCGGCAGGACAGTAATCGCAGTGACACTCGGGGATGCATATTTGGTGCAAACACTCCCAGGAATGTCACCCAGCGTAGGCCTGCAGAACAGAAGCAAATTCCACATCACTGCCCTGACTGTTGGGTTGTTTTTGGCGCTGGTTAGTCTCCATCTTGCAGCTGAGACTGGATTTCTCTGTGGAGCAGAGAGTAGAGTTCCTCTGGGGTCTGAGGTTATTATGGCTGTCCAGATGGTTCCTGTGTCCTGGTTACAGGCCAGCAGCAGGTCACTCTGGAACCTGGGTCTTACAGCCCCCTGTTCAGAAGCCTCCCTCACCCAGGGAAATGAGGCATCCAGGAGCAAGACTCTTGGTATTTCTGTGTGGCACAGAGCAGTGGTGCCCGACAGCCACCAGAGAGCCATAAAGCAGTGGAACATCAGCACTCTGATAAAACCATGCAGGGAAGAGCAAGGGTTTAAAACCAGCAACTCCCTCCACTTCCCGGGGCTTCGGGGAGCTTTCCCATGACTTAAGGTGAGGGGAATATGAAGCAACTGGGTAGTCCCTGTCCCTTCTTGGTAGCATAAATTGGATGCGGGAAACTTAGTTTCCCCAGCACGTTCCCAGCAAGCATGTTGCAAATACTGCTGTCAGGGAGCAGCTGAGGAGTTTTACAACTGTTTGGAACCAAGGAAGAGGTTGGACTGTAGGATGTGTGCACAGGTCACAGGAAGATGTGATGCCCAGTCAGAAACAGTGCGATGGAGGAAAATTTCTCCTCAATGTACTCTTGACATATGGGAGATGAGTACTGGTTGATTGCACTTTCAGATTTTTAAAAAGCAGCTCAGCCATGTACATTCACAGGCATTTTGAGTGTCTTAAGCAACACACAAGAATCATTTGCACAATCCACAGTGCCATGTCCTAACCTCGGTATCTGCAGGGGCAGTTGTGACAAGACAGATGAGCGACCAAAAATTTCCCTGAGCACAGGAGATGGGAGTTAAGTCAGCTGCCAGATTTAAGCCACATGTGAATCCCATCCGATCTCTTGTGAAAAAAGCAAGTCTGTCCAGCGGATCTGAGCCCCAGCACCAATTCCCAAAGCAGGAACTATTTGCTCCCTTGAGGAATGGCCAGGGACATTGAGAAACAACAAATAATCAAAACAACAACATGCAGTTTTCTGACATCTGACACAATCTTTTTTTAAATGGATTATTCAGCCAATCCATATAATTCTACCTTCTTAAATGTGACATTTTATTATCAGTCTGTTGTCCAAATTTTATTTTCTCTACTGAAGGTGTGACTTGACTAAAATAAAAAAGATAAAGCACCTGGCTGTGAAAAATCAGCCCATCCTTGGCAATAACATGACATGCTTGAAGCGCTGCACACTCCGAAGAAACCAACAATGGGCTCCTCATATGCAACAGAAACTACCAAAGCTGTTGTCAGAAATGGTAACGTTTTTTCTCTCCCCTTTGAGGGTTATTACCTAGTTGCTGCTTTAATTCTTGTGTGAAAATGTGCTAAATGAACATTTTAAGTGTCATCTCCTTCCTACTGTTTGATATTTTACTGACAACTGCTAGAGAAGGTTTTAATTTCAACTTGAGGAACATGTGTGAAAAAGCAGTCTAAAAGATTCAGAGAGCTTGGCCATGTACAATCAAATAAACATAGAACTAAAATGGATTGACTGTTACATTCAGATGCAACAATGACTATTAATGCTTATTACCAAAGGCTTGGTATTTTATTTCAATACTTGATATGATTTAAAATAAAATACAGTTTGCTACAGAACTCTGGTAAAAACCATTTTAGGTAAACATGATCAAAATGCCCACTTGATTGACTGCAAAAGATGAAGTGGGGCTGGAAATCTGTATGAGATCCCCTTCTCACTGGGCCTGTTGGTGTGGAGTGTTTCAGAAGCCCTGAGCCAGGGGCAGAACAACCCTTCCTGGCCTGGCAAGCAGCCACAGAAAGCTGTTGACAAGGGCGCTGTGCTCCAGCAGATCCAGGACAGGAGCCACAAGGTCAGGAGACAAAAGCCCCAGCGCACGGGGGCAGCTGCCACTCCCACTGCCCGACGGCAGGACCGGGAGCTCTCAGCTCCCGTGGCAGGGATGTGGCAGGGATGGATGGCTCTGCAGCACCAGAGCCATTTCCAGGCTGCTGCTGCCCAGAACCAGCAATAGGCAGCTCAGGGGAGCTCCAGCTCAAAGCACAAGTACCAGTTTTGGCTCTGCCTCTACCCTTGTCACCCACCTTCCCACCTAGGCGCACAGACCTCAGTACCCAGCAGAACCTCTGACAAAGGTACAGCAGGGACACATATAAATGTGATCTGAGAGCCCAAGAAAAGCTCCAAGATCTCAAGTGTGACCAAGGGTGCAGCCAATCCTCTCACCAGCCAGCAGCAGGGCAGAGCCCAGCCTTGCTCTACACCCACACTGAACTGTGCCAGGACACAGCAGTACGGGATTACTAAGACATGCACAACACCCGGGCATCTGAGCTCTTGTCACATTGTGTCTCTTATTACCCATTTATTCAGCAATGCCTCTCCTCTAAGACACCCCTTTAAGCCCCTCACTCTCTGGTCTTTTCCTCTCTGAGATGCCACCCCAGGAATGTACTTCATGCCTTCAGCCACCCAGGGACTTAAGTCCAGAAACGTCACTGCCAAAGCAGGAGCAGTGGCACCAGAGGTGACCCAGGTGGGCACATCCCTCCAGAATACCCACCACCTTTACAGGTGTCACTTCCCATCTTCACCTCCCTGCTCTCACCTCTACAACAGCCTCCAAAAGCAGAATGGTTATTCTGTGGTGTTAAGAGCCAGACTTCACAGGGGAACTGTGAAAAAACAACACACACATACAATCAGAGATTATTTTATTCAGAGGTTTGGTCTAAATGGTTGTTTCTTTGCTGGCAAAGACTTCTTGCCCCTTCAGGACTGTCTGGTACCAGACAGGGAGTTGTTGGGGTAGCAATTCTGAGGAAACCAGAAGCAAGACAATCGAATGCTTCTCAGTGGCAATGGTAAAGCAGTTTGAATTTTGTTTTCAACATTTTCCAATTAATCAGGATCCCCGTTTTCTCACTTCATACTGTCACATTCCTCACCTGGGAAGGATGAAAAGCTATGATTACATGCATCCACAGACAACAGCTGCTGAATGTTCTTAGACAACCTTTATTGAAGCTCCAACACTAGAAACTAGTAATGTTCAACACTAGGGGGTATGTGCAAGGCAACCTACCCTGATGCTCCTCCTCCTATCTCTCCACAGCTCCGAAACACTTGCCAGCAGATCACTCCCTTGCATCATTTGCAATAAAGGTATGTAATTAACACAGTAGGGCACCACACAGAGAATTCCAGGAGTGCACACTGGGTCCAAATTACATGTTTTGGTCATAGAAAGTTAACATAATGGAGATAAATGCCATCTTCTTCACAGTCCCAATGAGCTGAAACCTCCTACTGAAAAGCCTACACTGATGCAAGGAGCTGAGCCATTATCCCCTCCAGAAGTACAGCGGCTCAGCTCTGGGCTCTAACCTGAGTTTGGATCCCTAGGCTGGGGTTTTCCAACAAAACAAAAATAAGCCACAGAGAAGCACAGCAGCTTCCACCACTGCAGCTGCAGCCCAGAGACCTCTGGTTGTTCTGCCCAGCAGTGTTCACACATGCCCACGGGAGGTGGCAGCACCTGGGTGGGCAGGATCCAGCAACTTCCTTAGTGTGCTGAAGCCAAAGAGCATGAGAGATGGGAACCATGACACTGGGAGTTATATTTGAGGGTTTTATTAGTTTTTCTTCTGCAGAATCAAAATATTTAGCAAATTAGAGATTCCTCATGACTGCTGATATTTCACGTATTTAAAACTTGATCAATGTACAACATAATACTTTGAACTATCAAAAACAACCCCAAACCTGATTTGTAGTACTAGATGTTATTATTATGTAATTCTATAGCAGTGTGAAAAATGGAACTAATGCAGTGAGTATATTTGTTTTAAAGAAAGTGCTTGAAAGAAAACCTCCTGCATCACACTGTGTATTATTTAAAACAAAAAGATAACTGACTTTCTAGCAGGGCATTGTCTTAAATATTCTACAAGCCTGGGGGATTAAGAATACTGAGCCCCAGCTCTCTGCCTTCAGGTTCAAGAACCAACACAAGTTGCAGGTCCAGGTCTCCAGAGCTCACAGCTTACCTGCTTCAAGGGAACTTACACACCACTCAGCATTGGACACTCATGTCTGGCAGAAGTGTTGGATGCATGGGTGAAAAACAAAAACCAAGAGGACAAAACAAGGTTCTCTCTTTATGCATAGTGACAGTTTCTGAACCAGTGTTTTACTAAGTTACAGACTAACTTTCAACCAAAAATAAAACTCCATTGCACTAAAAGTCAAATTTAACCAGGTAATCTGGACTGTGACACAGTCAAGTAATTCAGTACAAGCAGACAAGACACCATGAAAGCAGCTTCAAAGAACCAAAGCATCCTAGTTTCAGAACCAACTTAATATTCTTCTGTCCAACTCCAGTGCAACAATGAAGGGGGAACCACTCCATCTCTACCTATGTACAATTCCAGTAGAGGCTGGGCAGTCTCAACTCTCCATGGCCAAGCTGGAAAAAGGAAACTTAGGAAAGGACACTTTGAAAATTTAATTTAAGAATGACAGTTGGCCCTCAGTGGAAAGAGAAATGCTGGAGTGATGCACACAGGCAGGCTTCTTCAATCACTCTCCCTTGTTTGCAAAAAGCTGGACTCCTTCCCGCTGAGAGCAAGTCACACTGGATGTGAAAGTGGCGGGGCTGGTCCTGCTCTGTTGCACGCCAAGAATCCAGGAATGTGTCTTCAGCTGGCTCCTGCACGGGCCATTAGATCTTCCAAAGCGTTGTGTTGGTCGTTGTTATGTAATAATAAGACCTCCTTAATGTCTTTTAGTTCAAAACCCATTTCTTTAAATTGACTCATTAGTTGGAGAAGTTCTGTGATCTGAAAAACAGACAGCCTGTTATTTGCAAGAGAAAAGTGGATGGATCAGTGCTTGGTGGAGGTTTAGCCCACAGCCTGTCTTCAGCAACTGGGCATGCCGTGGTTGTGGATTCCTCCTCCCCTAGCACAGGCTGTTCCAGCTCTGCTGGCAGGAAGTCTGCTCACACCAGAGCCACCAGAGCTCTGGGCACAGCAGCCCACAGGGTCTCACCTTCAGTCCCCTCTGCCATCCTTCATTTCCAAAACCTTTTTCAACCAGCAAAGCTCAGTCTGTGGCAGTGTCTCTCTCACAGAAGAGTACTTACCAGTCCTGCTCAATGTGGGCTTCCAAAAATGCTGATTAATGGTACCCAGGTGTCCCATCCAGCAGCCTCTAATGCACTTGATTTTTTTTAAAGTTACTTCAACTTTGGGAACAGCACAATAGCCCTTTGCTATCAACTGCCTTCTCAGATCTAGAGCAAACTTGCGGGATTAGCACAAACCCCACTGTGTACATGTAATACTTCCAACATCAACTATGAATCCTCCCCAAGCTTTGAAAAAAATCAAGTGGCAAGAAATGAGTCAGCTGATCACTTTTATGAGTCCTCTGCCATTTACAGTGCCTCTGCTCCACTCCAGGAAAAAAAAAAAAACAAACAAGCAATAAGGTTGAAATGTGCAGTCAGGAGACTAGCCATTTCCAATTTCGGGGCTGAGCCAGTAGCAAATGTGTTTCCCAAACTCAGTTACTTCCCATCTTCACACTGCTGTTGCTCTGTTTACAAGATTATCAGTAGTCCTAGACAGGCAGGAAGGTATATCTATGTTAGAGAGTGTTGAGTTACACCTCTAAAGACTTCATGTAATAACCTGGCACACAACAGGCTGGCAGACTTTAAAAGATCCTCCTGTCCTCTGCCCTGGCTACCTGCTCCTGCTGTACTTTTGGTGTTGGTAGAACAGCCAATGAAGCAGACCCCAAGCCATGCATTTTTTAGCTTCTTCCAGTGCAAGCCCTAACTCAATTTGCTGACCAGACAGGCAGATGCACTTGTACAACGGAGAAAATTCATGGCCAGGGCAGGCTGGCAAGGTTTGAAAGGCAATTTGCTGCTGCTGAAGTTAACTATATCTGTACGAAGCACCTCATCCACAAGAGAACTCTGGGCATTTAAAACATGAGAACCACAATAAGCAGAGTCTTAAAAACATCATGTCCCTTATAAAAATGGAGGCAAGTGATACTAACAGAACAACATAGACAAATTCTAATGCTTTAACAATTTTTAGCTTTATCAACACAAAGATGTCCTTTGGCAGTCAGTTTTGGAAACAAGGCAGCATTACCATGAAAGCCAGAATTACATCAGCCAGAGGAACTGCTGCTGGAATTCCCTGTCATGGCACATTCTTCTACTCCTGCACACACTGTGCCCTCACCTTCTCCTCTGAACACTGGTGCATTTCCAAAGCTGCTTCAACAAGAAGTGGATCAAAGCCCTTCTCACAAAGCTGTCCATGTGCAAACAGGTAATCCAAAACCTGTGGGGAATAAAGAAAACAAACTCTGTTTGCAGAGAGCCACTCACAGCACGCAGCTGAATGGCACCTTTATACATGCAGAGGGGCTGAGCACAACTCTACCCAGGGCTTCACCAGGGCTGGAGATACAGCAGAGTTAAGACACTCCTTATACATGAGCTTTTGCAGAGAAAGCACACAAGCCCTTCTGTCCTACTGTGCTCTCTGACCATCCCCTTCGTTCTAGTCGAAGCAGCCTCAGAAGTGTATCTTTAGCCCCGACGGCAGAGCAGAAGTTAACTGTGCTTTTTATACTACAAGTTTTAAAAACGAAACTGTAGGTCCAGCAGTCAAGACATGTCTGCTTTTAGCTTCCTCTCAGACAGCCACAAGAGCTGATGCAATCTGAGAGCAGTCAGCCTTTGCAGATCAACTCAGCATACTGGTGAGTATGCTGCAAATGTCAGCTCATGCACACACAAACTGCTGCCAAATTTCTTATCCATCCTCAGCTTTGAGGGGAATAGTCAGGTATATAGTACTAGGTATATGAAAGAACAGAGCCTGAAAGTAGAGCAGGATTTAAAACTGTCTTCCTAAGGGACCTTTTCTTCCATTTGATACCACAGTTCACTCCAGTGCACGGCTTAAGCCGCTCTCCATGTGTAGGGAGAGTGCCAGCAGATCAGTCCTGCAAGCAGGAGGCCCTGAGATATGCTCTGTAAAGCACCACAGCCTGCTGAGGGCCAGCACAGGAGGCTGGGCCATGCTCTCCCACTCTGAAGTGTTTGTTTGAAGTGGATCCAAGAGCCAGAGCCATGCTTTGCCCTGCAGCACTTGGTGCCCAGTGACCTGGTTTCAGCAGGCATTGGAGGCAGCACTCAAGCAGGAAGCAGCAGCACCTGGGTGAACACAAGTCGGTCACTGGGGCCTTGCAGGAGCCTTTCAGAGCTGTCTTAGGCCTGCAGGGGCCAAACTCTCTACAAGGAGATGTCAGCATTGCAAATCCTTGTGCTCAAAACAATGGAAGTTGGCTGAATTCTGTCACATGGCTCTAAGCATGGTGCAGAGCCATGCTAAACTTCCTCTGGATGGGTTTGTGGCTCCTGGGAACACCTAGTACCTTTCCCAGTTTCTCACAGAGCAAAGGGCCCATCCCAAACTCAACATGGCTCAAACCCAGCACCCACAGGTGTGGCTGACCCCAGCAGTCTCTCATCCGAATTAAGCAGAACCATTAGGCTGCAACCCCCTGTTATAGTAACAGTATTCCCCCCATATCCATTTCATAAACCCAAGACTGCTTCCCAGCAGAATCAGCATCCAATCGAGCATGTCTTTGCACTGGACAAGATCTTACCTGGTCTATGTTCTGTCCCTTCTTCTTCATGGCTTTCAGGACGTTCTCAGGTGAGTAGCCCATGTTGACCACAGTCTCCACACACTGCCTCTCGCTGGGGGAGAGGCCCTGCTGCAGCTCAGCCGTGAGGCTGCCTGGCCGCTTCGTGCAGCTGCTGTTATTGGGCACTTTAGACATTGCAAAGTTTTGGTGTGTTACCTAAGGGGAAAAACCCAAAGGCTGAGGTGATGGTCATCTCCTGTATGCCCACATCCTGTTTCTGCCTAGTGCAGAACCAGGATACCCCATATAATTAATGCAAAAGGCTTTCTAGAGTGCCCTTGGGAAGTTACACACTGTGAGGATGAAACCAAGTCTGATTCCCACCATACTCTTAACCTTCAAAACAATAATCAAAAACCCAGATTCTCCACAATGAACCCTCTCCTACTGATGTGACCAAAGCCTCTGAATACCCAACCCCTGCAACAGTGGAGGCTGTGATGCAGCCAAACCCTCCAACTCAGAGGAAGCACAGAGATTGCTTCCTTCACCTCAGGTTTACTCATCACCAACAATTTCCTGTACTCAAAGGAGAACCACTTCTCAAGATTACCATAAATATGGTCCCATGCAAGCAAGCACACAGGTGTATCTGGAAACTTACCATAGGGATTTCTGCGTCCTGGTAGTCTGGGTGTACCTGCTGGACAGCACACAAATAAAACAAGTATAAACATCATACAGCAGTGAGCAGAATTTGCCACTGCTGAAGGAGGAAGGTTTTATAGAAGATTCTACTGTAAGATGGGAGACTTTAGGTCTGATTAGGCTTTCACATGTGAGATACTGACATTACACATTGCATGCAACTGTAGAATCATCATTGTAAAGATCATTTCTCCTCTCAGCACTCTACAAATGGATATACTCCAAGAAGGATGTGTGTACCCCCATAATAACTGTAAGATTGTTTATTCTGTCACTGTAACACCTGCATGTTCACACAGCCCCAGTTCAGCTACTGACCAAGTCTACACTGCCTGAATAACAGTGAAATTCTCAAGTTGTTGCCTAAAGACTTCTCTTGACTTTTTCACTATGTGAAGGGGTAAGAGAAAAATACACCTCTTTTCTATTCCCAAAGCACTTAAATCCATATATCACATAGGAACAATGTGCCACACTGGCTCAAAAGAGCACGTGAGTTTTCTACCCAGCACTTTCCCCACTCCCAGTACAGCAGCAAGGCTGGATCATGTCCCCTGCTACACACCTGCTCTGCTTCTGCAGAACCATCTCACCACTTTGTACAACCTTGCCCAAGTTAACACCAGTGCAAAGTCAGGCCTTGGCCCCACTAAAGCTGCACATTTCAGTTCAATACATTTATAACTCCTGCACTTTAAATAGAATTAGAATATACTGCAAGAAATCACCGTGGAGCAAGGACTGCAGTTTTAAGCATTTCCTAACACTTATTGTGCCAGTATAGATTGCTTGGAAGCTGGTCCACATCCCTCAGAAAGGCCTTCTTTGTGCCTAAACTGAACAAGAAAAAACCCTCTACAGAAAACCAATTCTGAAAAGATCTATTAGGATTTTGACAAATTCCATTTATTTGCAAAAAGATCCCAAACCACCCCCAAGAAGGTTCTGTTCTGCATTCCTGACCATCTCCAGGGAAAGAATTTTTCTTCGAGAAAACAAAGCCTTAGACACATTCACTCTGATGCACTGATAGTACAGTATACTGAAGTACCCAACAACTTTTCCTCATGGTGGTAGAGCTCTTCACACACATCCTCCTTCCAGACACTTTCTCAGGGCAAAAAGCACTACAATATGGAATACACTGAAATGGGGACTAGAGTAGCCCTGAAATCAGCCAGTTAATAGACTGAAGGATGATGCTTTGTTATTGGATACTGCAGCCAGGAAAACCAAAACTGTTTCTGACACGAGATATTCAAGAGTCTGGGAAAACCAATTCATCGTAGTCAATCTACCCAAGTGTAATTTCAACTTGCTGTCTTCATTAGCCATCTCTCCCTCTGCCAAGGCTGTGAAAATCAAACTACTGAGCTTCAAGAAAAAATAGAAGTGAGGAGAGATGACCACCACAGAACCCATGCAACCTCAGAGAAACCACAGATTTATATCCATCCAAAGGTTCCTAGATCCAATTCACTGGTAAAGCAAAAACTCACATGGTAACTGCAAATTCCAAGTTACAATTTTTAATTTCATGAGAGAAAAAAAAAAATTTAAAAAAAAAAAAAAAAATCAAGTCACTGTGGAATACACTGGGATGTGAGCCTTCTGTTCCCAGCCACCTAGATGACTGTGAGTTCTTTCCACTGTTTTCATACTCTGAGGATTTTTGTTACATTTACTTAAATTCTTTTGTTGCATTTACTTAAATTTCTTCCATCTCAGCCATCATTTTCCAGAGGGACTATATTGTGGAAACATAAAACAAGCAGAATCTGAATCTTGGAATTTAAATAGAAAGAACTAAGTTCTGTCAGCATAATTATTTCTTAGTTCATTAGTTCCAAAGCAGAAATAGTTTAAAATTAATTAATTAATTAATTTTATTACTTCTCTTAGTAAGTCTACTTTTTTTGTCCCCCGCTTTGCATCTTCCCTTACAGCATTCTCAAGAACACACTTTTCCTCTTGGTCTTTAAAAAATTTTAACTCAGCAGAGCTATTTGAATAGTTCACGTGGAAATTTAGGCATCTTAATGCCTAATTTTGAGCTGTATTTGAGTTTTGTATTTGAGAAAGTGATCTATTGAGTTGTAAGTGATGTCTCATCTTATTCCCCAGAGATGCTATGTGTTCCACACCTGAGGTCATACAGCCCCCTCTCACACATGTGACCTGCAGCAGTGAGCAGGTGCTCCTGCCAGAGTTAACACTATTGAATTTGTTCCAGCCATCAATAAACAGGTGTTCTGCTGTGCTCTGACAGATATACTATTTCCCAGGATACCAAGAATACTTCACAAGTATTAGTGCATTCACCTAACCCTGAAAAGAGGTGGTAGAACAGGGGACAAGCAGTGTCATTTGTTTCAGAGAACATGGTGTCACACAAAAACCTACAGTATGCCACTAAAACCACAAAAATCACTGAAACACTGCTTATATTGGACAGAAAAAAAACCCCACCAGATTATTTTAGAAAAAGCTTGAGGATTTGACTGCACAGCTTTCACTAGGCTTCATGAGTGCTGGTGTCCAGATTTGAGGTTCTTCATAAAAAAAGCCCACAAGCTTACTCTAATCTCCGCTCTTATTCTCAAAAACAACAGCTGGTGTGAAGGTACAGTCCTCAAAGTAATTTCAGAACTTGGAACAAGATTGAAGAAATGAAGAGTCAATCTCCCATCTCAGAGCTCTATGGTGACCAACTGTAATGTTAAAAATACAAGATGATCTTCAAGGCTGGTTTTGGTCTTCACCAAGCAATTACTCCATCCTCCGTCACAAGAAAGAGGGTGAATTACCATATTTCAAATAACTATATATTTTTTTCCTTTTAAAGATTAGATTTTTAAAAGATCTCAGGAAGAAAAATTATACTAAAAAAAAAGAAAATAGGCTTATTTCACTGCAGGTCAACCACAAGTGCTTCTTCCTTCCCTGAATGACACAGCACATCTGTGTGTTTTAATCTATTATTACTTCTATTCCTTGAGAAGCCTACATTTCCCATTATTTCCAGCAAATAAACAAGCAAACCAAGGAAGAAAACCAGATGAGATTTGACTTAAAGCCTAAGAGCACTTCAGAATCTGATATATCTCATCTGGGTAGGACAAAATGCAGGACTGTACACAGAAGATGCCTTATATGCTCAGCTAAAAGGTGTGCAACTATCAACAACAAACAAGAGCTGAAAAGCTGAAAGAAAAGTCACAAATATCAAATTTGGGGGAAAATGCAGAGTAATAGGTTGAGAAATACCAGCAAAAAGACTTGCTGGATTGCTCCATTTACCACATAAATTAAGAGGATTTACATTTCACTCCTAGTAAATGGAACTATAACCAAGGCAATGGGGTAATTTAGAGGCAAGAGTTGCCTCTGCATCTCCACCTCTCCCTGGCAACCCCCAGTTCTACTCCCCTCTGTGTTTACCGTAGTCGATGTGCTTTGAGATGATTCTTCTTCTGTACAAACAGTTGAAACAGCCAGGGAAGACAGCCTGGGTGAAGAGGATAACGTCGATGTCTCCCTGCCACTGTCCTCATTTAGAGCGGAAAGACCAACCATATGGTGTCCATTCAGTTCACTGGCTTTGCTCTGAGCACAGGTCTGCAAAGAGCTGAGCAAAGTGCCGTTGCGGAGACAGGTAGTGCTGTGGAAAGTGCTCGTGAGCTTTGATGGTTTCTGATCACCCTCATCGGAGTCAAGCTTAGGGAACGACAGGGATCTGATATTGCTCACTGAAGTGATGGGGGAAAGGGACACTTTGGAAGACAAGGACATCTTTTCACAGTTTCCCAGCTGTGGTAAAGTGATAAAGCCATTGGGTTTGTGAAGAGGTTTGAAGTCCAACGTGGCCCTTTCAATGGATGCCAGAACTTCCTCATCTTGCAACACAGACTCAGACCCTCCTTTGGGCAAAGTATTATCTAACAGCTGGGCAACAATTGGCCCAGTAGTACCAACATGAATTTCAAGGATATTTTTTAATTCCTCCTTATCATCGATAGTTTTTAATTCCAGTTTGTCAAATGGGTCTTCTTCACATTCAAAATCAGCTGGGTTGAAATCTGCCTTTGGACGAGGTGGACTGAGGACCTTTTGCTTCACAGAGCTGCTGTTGGCTGGGGTGGGAGTCAGAATATTATTGTGCTGCAGGCTAGCGAGGATGGGGTTAATAGGCGGAGGCATGGCTTCAGGGCAAGGTCCCTCTGAGAACCCCATCTTACTGCTGTCCTCTGGAGCTGCTTTTGAGTTTGCTAGAGCTTCCTCGGCCTTGCGTTCAGCTTCTCTCTGGGCAGCCTGAATTTTTTTGATGCCTTCAGCCCATTCGATTGTTTTCTTTTCCAGTGAGAAGTCATACTGGATAGGGGTGGAGGGGAAAGAAGAGAAGGGGAAGAAAAAAAGCAGGAAAGTTGTAAGGATAATAGCTGCTATTTCTAACAGCAATATAAATTAACACAGAATAAGAGCTACATAAATTACCAGGGACAGGCAACATTTTTTCACAACCTGCAGATTGACAAATCTGGCAGACACCAGAATTACTTAATTTTGCCACTAGCAGCAAAATCTGTCTGCAACCTGGATTAGAATATTGTATTTTGCCTCCTTCCTACATTTAGTTTTGCTTTAGAACTACTCATCATCCCAAGATCAGTTTCACAGCCCTCCCACCTTCTTCCCCCAGGATAAGGGAGATAGAAAGGGGAAGTCTAATGAGTTATTAGATGAACAATCACATCCTGATGTGGCACCACTGAACCATCCCTTGTCCGTAAGTTCTACAAGTCAGTCAGCAGAGTATTTCTGCATCCAAAGGCCAATACAGTATTACTCAGTTTCCCCTTAAAGATTCCTATGGGATTCAGTATTAGTGTTACACCCACTGGTTTAAGAGGTATTTGCATTCTCACTCCAGTGCAGTGCCTCGCCAGCCAAAGGGGATACAGTGGCTAACATCAGTGACAACACCTACAGGAAGCAGCAGATTTTACTGTAGTTACTAATGTGACAGATCGCAAAAGCTTTTCCCATTTAACATTAGTTCCTTTAAGGCCAGGTCAGCACAGGGAGGCATCTACGCACTACCTACTGACCACAGAGTGGTCTAGTTGTAAAAGGCAAAATTCTGAGGAATCTAGATCTATCTTTAAATATCCGCATATTTTTTAACACTAAAAAAAGGGTCGGAAGCTGTATTTCCTGCACTTCTTTTTTTTAACAGTGCTCCCTGCAGCTGTAAAAACAGTCAAATTGCACTGTGAGATGCACAGTCCACACTGTCCAGGGTGTTGCAGCCTGAACAGCCACACTACACAGGCTGAGCCCCAGTTTGACAGTAAAATGGAGACACAGCACAATCAAGCCAGCAACAGGACATCAGAGTCTCCTTTGGCTCTTCCACACGACCTTAACTGAGTGGGAATATGGGTACTAGGACAATCAGGTCATTGTTTAATGGTTAGGAGGGTAAAGCCATGATGTAGGATGACAGGGCAATATGCAGGGCAAGGAGAAAACAAAAACAATAAGAAGAAAGCGGAACCATATACAGCAATCTGTCACAGGCAAAGTAAAAACAACTATCAATTGGGACTGGACAAGGAAGATCATGGATCCAAATGAGAAAACTTAGTTCAATTAGACTTCCTGTATCACAACCTGCATTTGGAGATTAGATTTTCAAGTTATGCTAAAGCAATTGATTTTATGCTAACAGTTTATCAGAAATATGCTCCTCAAGACAGGGAATTCACTCATGCACCAAACTGTAACGTGTTTGCCCCACAGCTTGAAAAAAATTCTCACTCAGAACTACACAGAAAAACACACAAGAACTACAGAGAAAACAAGAACTGAAAATTATGCCGTTGCCCAGGTGTATCAGTTCTTAGCATTTTTACTCTTAAAAATTATATTCAGATTTTGTCAAGGTAACATTTAAAACTTACTACACAAAACCACTATGCTTCTTTGAAGCAGGAAGACTAAAACAAATCCATAAAAATAAAAGCATAATGGCTTTTTAAGACAATAAGAATTAGAAGCTTTTTTCCATGACCTATCATATTTTTACCTTTCTGTATAGTCTAACAGATCTTCTAGAAATACAAGACTGTCATGTGTGCAAACCGTGACAACTTGCAATTTACAACACCACATGCTGGGGCCAGGGGTGAGGGGAGAAAGAGCAGGAAGGCAAAATATCACTTACCTGGGCTTCTCTGACAAGCTGAGAAGAATCAGGCAGGCAGAAACCAATGGGTAATCCAACCTTTGCTGGGGTTTTGAACTTGTCGCCTATCTTAAATGGGACATCATCAAGGTAACTGAAAGGCCCTAAAATCAGAAGCACAAATTGTATTAAGAAAAAAAACCCACAACTTGCAAGTTTCACACTTTCAATTCAGGCTCACATTGCTGTATTTGGGAGATATTTTATCTCTGCTGACACAGCAACACCTGATGACAACACAAATGGAGTTTTGAGCTGTTTGAACCTCAATGCCTCAGTTTAGTTTATGGAGTTTGTTTTACACCTAAATGGTCTAGCCCGTAACTGTTAGAAAAGGGCAAAACCCCTCATAACATAAATATCCATCAGATTTTGATGTCAATGCAACCAGTATCTTAGTTTCCCTTGTGACAACACTATTCCTACACAACTGAATGCTGAAGCTCTCTGGAACACTGTATTCTATCTCCATAAAAAGACCCATCATTTTTTGTCATATTCAAAGCAGGTTTTCAGATTACCCAACTTTAGAGCAACTAAGACAAACTTCAATCCAGGTTTGACATAAAAGTAGTAAGTAACATTTGGAAAGAAGTGGTCACAAGGGCAAAGTGATGATCCAAAGCCATTCCACTTTAAAGAAAGCACAGTGAAATACCAAGATATTTAGCACAGCAACTCTAATTTTTGAAACAAGGCAATCTAACTTTATCAGGCCCTGCATCGGTCCTTTTTATCTAGGATGACACTTTTTCTGCAAACTCACGAGGAAAAACTATTTAGAGCTCAACCACCTCCAAAGCAGCCAGACTATTGTTGTGTTTTCCTTGACCTGCTGTGAAGCAGTATAAGAAAACTCATAATACAAACTTGCACTGAGCTTTTCCATTAACTGAAAGTGGTCTCTTGGATCACTGGCCTAAGGTTTTGGAATTACAGGCAAGGTTTCTGGCATGTGTAACAATCTCAGGAGAGCCTCTAGCCCTCACTTGTAGCTTCTCCCTGAGTGACACAGCTGAACAAAGACATTACTGGGAACATCTAAGATGGTGTTCAGTGACCAAGCCCTCGCTCAGTGAACTGTGACTCGCTATTTTTATCTGACCCATTTTCATACTCAGATGGCAGTTTAAGTACTGTTTGTGTTCCCTCACTGTTGATTCATCTACAAGGCAGCCACAGACTCCCAGAGGCTGAGCAGCTCTCATTTTAAACAGGAACAACCTGTCAATCTGCAGTTAAAGGTTTAAAGGTTTATGTGCTGTCATTACTTGAGCTCTCATACTATGTACCACACTGGCTGGTCACGGAGTCCTGTCAGGACACTCTGAAACCATCAGGAGGAACAACCTGCATTCATTTTCAGTGATTCTTACTGGGAATCACACATTCAAGCATTGCACAGCACAGTATGCAGACAGCACCTCACACGGCCAACGCCATCACTATTTGCAACACAGCATCCAAACTGAACATGAGCTGACAATTTCAGAGCCTGATATGCCAAAGCACTTGCTTTTACAGAAATAACAACTGTGGCAGCCTCTGCACCCACAGTGGTAAATCATGGCCAGGTCAGAGGCAACCAGATCTGCCAACCATTGCTACCACGTCCTGCTTTGTCCCACTGGCACAAGTCCTGCCCTAAGTCAGATGATCCAAGTGCAGCAACATTACCTCTCCACATGGATCTCCCAGCCCAAATTGCTCAGCGTGCAAATACCTGTCTTACTAGACCTACTGACATTTCCCCTTGCACATTTCCAGCCATCAGTGGACATTTCCCCTTGCACAGCCACACCTGAAGAAGAGAACAGCCACAGACATGTCTATGTACCAACACTCTTCTTTTGCACAGCAGATAAAAAAAAAAACTGAACACACCTACACTAGCTACATTGACAGCTGCCAGCTTAACCCCAGACTAAGGAATGGAAGCTTTCTAGTTTCTCCTCAGTATACTGATTTTTTAATAACACCCCCTGCTATAACATCATGAATATAACTATGAGAAAAAGACCACAAGTGCATATTAAAAACATATCAAATGGTTCAGGACATTTGAGGGCAAAAAGTCTGAGGCAAAACACATATGCACACAGTATTCTGTTTGCTCCAGCCCAATCAGAACAGTACTAGCTCAGTGAAGCTAAAATCTCATCCAGAAAGCCAAGAACCCTTTTCTTTTTTTAAGTGGATCACACTGAACACACTGAGGAGTTAAGGGTGCAAATTGTTTTAAACAGTACATTCAAAAGCAGTATGAAAAACCTACACAAAGAAGGTATTATGAAAGACATTGTTACAACAGTCCCATGTTCAAGTTAAACAATTTAAGTATTTACCAAACTCTTATTTAATACGGCTGTTAGCCACTTCATCCTTGTATCAGTTAAGAGCATACTGAGTACTTTCTGAGAATAGGATTGGCAAAAGTGTACTTGTCAGCCTAGTCTCTGACCCTCTGCTCTGTATTACATTCCTGGCACAAACAAACTACAAGAGTAAGATTTCTCTCAACTTCAGTGTAACTCAAAGTGTCCTTCTGTTGACAGCAAAATGGAAACATTTCAGGGAAAAAAAAAACCCAAACCAGTTTCCAGTTATGAATGGGGAACAGTTTTGAAACCATGTGGAACTTAGTTGTTGTGGTCACATGAACCACACGTAATTTTTGGAAATTGTATAGTGACAGCAATAATACAACTGAAATATTGAAGCATCACACTTGGCATAACCCACATAGGAAAAGGAGCCCCTTTCTCTCCACTCATACCTTGTGTTCCCATTTTTACCTCCATTTGACCACGATCCTGAGCAACCTGCTCTAGGTGACCCTGTCTGAGCAGGGGGTTTGGACACGACAATCTGCAGATGGTCCCTGCTAGCCTCAAACATTCTGTGATTCAATGACAGCCCTCTGACCTCTAATAAGTAGCTCAATAATAATCACAAGAGATACATCAACTATATTGACCAATTTCATCAGCCTGCCAGAGACACAGAGATTAAGGCAGCCATTGGGCTGGATGCTCTAAACCAAAACTCAACTTAGTGATATTACTCTGAGCAACCCTGAAGGAGACTGAAACAAGTGCCCTGCTGATCTCTTAAGACATAATTAAGACAAAGAAGTTGCTCCACTACTCCTCAGAAACAGTACTGTGACCATGTGATTAGGAACAGAAGGTGCACAAAGGAGCAGACAAGTTAACCAGGCAGCTCACAGCATCATTTGTTTGGATCTCGTTATTTTGAAGCCAGGTGCATGTTCCACCACACCACACTGTCCTGGGAGATATTTAAGACATGCTGAATTCTAGCTTTGAGCAGTGCCTTTGCTAGTTTGGTTAGGTGAGGAGAGAAATAAAAACATACATAAAAGACAAGCAAATGAGAGTATTCATAGGGACCATTTACAGACATAGGAGCAACTGCTGAATAGCTGGCAGCTACCAAATGAAAAATTAATTGTCTTGCAGCAGGGTCACTGGGCCACAGCAAAGGAGGAGACCATCTACAAATGAGGTTTTGATAGGCTATTTTTATTAATCCTTAATCATGTATTTAAGTGATACATTTCTTATTTGTACTTCAGCTTTACATTTGTAAGACTGAATAAAAAGCTCAAGGAAAAATTAAATTCCCCAAGACTCTGGAGAATTTTTCCAATCTCTTATTAGAAAAATTATCCAGAAATATCAAGGTTGAATTTCTAAAATCAGAAGTTTTGATAGGCTGAGAAGTCATGATTACTGATTTGGGGAAGCCACATTACATACAACGAACTGAACTTAATGTTCCACAGAAATATATAATTACACTCAAATTGTACTTCATTTTCTAAAAAATAAAGACATTACTGGCAAATAACTTCTATGATACCAATCACCTGCATGATTTCATGCATCTCCTATGTAGAAGACAGAAAAATATAGTCTCTTCTTCACTTGCCTTTTAAACCAGATTAGTCCAATTTAGGAAAGAAATTCATGTATGAGCAAAATTTAGGCACAATTCAATGTTCTATTAAGAGCTTCACTTTCAATTCAACTTCTCATGTGACTCCCATAGGAAGATGGTACAGATCTATTGTCCAGTACAGCAAACATCAGAGCAGTTCAGTTTTGATTTTGAAGGGCTAAGTTGGGGAAGCAGGTGGTGTTATTCTGCCATGAAGGAACAGGGAACAGCCAGAGACTGATTTTCAGTTTAATCAGAGAACAGGCAAACACAGCATCAGCAAGCAAGTATGCAAGAAGGAAGCCAAGGCACTTCATTCCTAACAAAAAACTACTCAGAGGCTAAACAGATTAGTCTCTATGGACTGTCTAGGCTAAGACATTAGTCAGCACCAATAGTAGGATTCATCCTGTTGAAAAGACATGAATGCCAAATTTTACTTACCATGAGAGTCGGATCCCAACTTCTTAGAAGCCATTTAGAACCTGAAAAACATTTTAAAACAGCTTAAACAACTTTGTATATGTAGCACAGAGTAAGTCTGTGCGGTTATGGAGTCTTATCTCTAGGTCATGGAACACGTTGCAGACTACTGATGTGGTGCCTGTTCCCACAACAGATAAGCAAACATATTTTTTAGTCTTGAAACCAATTGAGCAGACAATTTAGCCCAGGGTCTGCCAACTGAAATAGCAAAACAAAGCTGAAAGGAGAAAAAAAAAAAAAAAAAAAAATCACCCAACCAAAAAAACAAAACAGCAAACAGCCAAGACACAACCAGGGTGATAAGGAAAATAGAGTTATAGATCACAGCACTCAGAGGCTACTCTGTCCCAGCCCCATGAAGCACACCCTGCCTCCCTTGGCATTAAGAATAGCTCTTCCTACTGGAAATACCACACTGATCCTCTTCAGTTTAATCCCTGCTGCTCTAGAAAGGGATACTACCACACTGGGTTTGCAGCCAGTTAGCCAGCGTGGCACTTGTCTAGACACACTGGGCAACACACAATACAGGTATACAATAAATGGTACCATGAAGAAGGTATTTTGGATATACACAAGAAACCGTGACAGTAACACGCCCCATCCACTGCCCACAACATATAGCAACAATTTTTAAAATTGGGATGCAAATCCTACATGGCCAAGATGTTAAACACAGAAGTGCCTAGCAAGCTTTTAACACAGAGTAGGCCTGCCTCACAGAAAGAGAGCTGTTCAAGATAGAATTAGCCATCAGCTCCAACCCTTCTCCAGGATGCTTATGGTTTTACTCAGTAACATTAGATTTTTGCTAGACTGGAAGTATATCACAAGGTGTCTCAAGACACCACAGCATAATTCCTTGAAATTCCTTGAGTAACTGAATTTATTTGTAAGTGCTCCTGTGACATTATGCATGACAAAGACTCAGAGTTGCCCTTTGTCTCTGAAGTCCTACTCCTCACAGACTGAAATGACCAACAGCTGTTCTTCATAACCATGGAGCTCTCTGGCACCTCCCCACAGGCAGCAGAGCACAACAACATGGGGCAGATCTAACATTCACACCCATCATTCCACAGTCAAGGATTCTCAGTCTCACTGTTTCTATTGCAGATTCCAACTCCAAACGTTACACCAAAGGGAGGCAAAAATAAGGTGAGGATTACACAGACAGCTTAGCTATTCCTTCTTGCTGTTGCTAACAGGACTGGGGACAAGAAGAGCCAGTTTCAACCACTCTAGCATAAAATCCCTTTTGCAGTGCAAAGATCCCTTTCAACATTATGCTGGAATCAACAGGTGAACTAGCCCTGGCTAACAGGAATCAAACGCAAAGCTAAAGCTGTATGAAGATCACCTGGGTGCAACCAGACTTCATGAAACACAGTGAGCAGATGTTGGGCCATGAGGAAGTGAGTCCTGCTGGGCAAGTCCAGGTGCATGCTGCACATAAAAGCTGTGTGTCATCCTGCTCAGTGTTTGTCAGGTTCTTTTAAGAACTCACCAACCTCTCTCAGGAGCACTATTATGTCCAAAACTATTCCAACAAACCAAAAAACTGGCTCTGGCACCTGGTTCTCAGAAGCAAACAAAACATTAAGGCTTCAAAGACAGAAAGAAAAGGAGGTGAAACAGTGTGAAGCCTGCCATCCGAGGAAGGATGTCAAGAGCACCCGACGGCCCAGTAGAGCTGCATGTCAACCACTGGAGCTGAACGAACCTTACCAGTCCCAGTGCCCAGACTGCAAACAACAGCACATGAAATAGCTACACTTCCAGACACAGGTCTTGCTGCCAGACAAGCTGCAGTGTCACTAGTTCCTCCATGTGAGAGTAGCAATTAGGACGTCAACTGGATTTGCTGTTAGTGAAAAAGCCAGGTGATAAGTAAAATCATACAGCCTTCACGTCCTCACCAGTCCTCTGTCACTGGAGACTGCATGGCACTGCATGCAAAAACTGCATGCAAACACTGCCCACCATCCACTGAACTTGGGACAAAGCCTCTACATGCTTCTTTTAATTTCTCCAAGTTTTTTCTAGTTACTACCTCCGAGTGAAAAGCAAGTAGTCCTTTTTCTTAGGATTTTAAAACTTCTAATAAGAGGAAGTAACCTCCTCACTTTGCCAACTTAACATGACAAGGGAATTTTCTCAGTGCAACACCAGTTCCTACATGTTGCGTGGCAACGTGTAGAAATCCCAGTGAGCCAAAACTGCTCATCCAGCTTCCAAGGAGTTTTGCAGTAGCCTATCATTCTGGAGCTGCATGAAGTCTCAGTGTCAAAATATCCCACATACACAATATGTCTCTTGCTTTTGCTGCCAATCCTGTAGTAAAATCCTAATGCTGACCTGGTGTCTGCATTAACTTCATGGTGCACTGGAAAAGTAATTCCTCTGTCATATGCAACACCTTATAAACGACAGAACTAGCTAAGGCCCATCAACAGCAAGTTAGTAATGAAACAGATCATTTCCTGAGACAGTCAGACTTTAGATTCAGGTAGCATTTGAGTTTGCATCACACAGGCTCTTGCTGATGCACTGTGAGTGTGCACTTATTAAGACACCATTACTGCAGAAGGCACTTGTCAGCAAACAAAAGTGTTAAGCACCACACACAGTAACAGGAGCACAGGCTGCCAGCCACATTTCATCACCCCCTTCCCAAAGAGCATTTAATTAAAATAGTGTCCTGTGACTAATCAGATTTGACAGGCTATTCAGGGACCACTGTTACAAGCATGCTGCTGTTGCTCTGTGGTCCTGGCTGGGAAAACAGTATTTGCACCCAGTTAGGTGGCTAACAACTCATGTTGTCACTATGATTCTGGGCATTACCTGAACATTAATTACACCATGCAGTAAAAGTTTGCTTACTTTTGTTACCACTCATTTTGAAAATTAATTTGAAATTTTGACTGCTTCCAAAGCTTTATTCCAAACCAGATGATGGACAAGTGCAGCTCTACCACTGCTCCCTTTGATCTTCAGACTCCAGAACAAGATGCTGAAGGGCATTAGTAGCAACAGCACACGGTGGCACAGATTTTTGCCTGATGCTTTGATACCTTAATAATTTCAGGTCTTTTTTTTTCCCTCTTCATGTATCTGTGACTTGGTGTAGCTCTGTGCTCTTATAAAATAATGAAAACTTCTGTTCCAAACACATTTAACCAAAACAAAGCTCTCTGGATAGAGACTCAACGACATATTCGTTACTCTAGGGCCTGGAAATATGTAAATGGTGGAAAGGGGAAGCAGGTCCTGGAGTGGTAAGTATCATCACCCGAAGGTATGACTGGGGAATTAGGGACCAATATGCTAATAAGACAAAACTTATAAGAGGGGAAGAGCTCGTGACCCGGGGTCCATTTTGGGTGCAGTCCCCAAGGGGGGGTTTTGCTTGCCTGAATGTTCCTTGAAGGCCTTGAATAAATTTGTCCATTTTTTATACACTTACTTGTCTTGGCCTCTGTTTTCAGGTAGCCTGTTTCAGGCATCACTTTACTGCTCATTGTAAATTGACAAAGGACATATAATCTTTTTCAACACCTTTCCTGCTTTAGAGGAAGCAGTTAGTACTACAGGGTATTCTTACAGCCACCTACAAGCTCACTTCTATAAATGTAGACCTCCTTAGCCTCATTCCCTCATTCTTGGTTCTGGCCAACTCTCCACAGAGAAGGTAAGGGCTACAAGTGCCTAAAAGTTGTAAGGAACTGAAGCAACTTGATGTTTCTTCCCATCTGCATCATCTCCAGCAGGTCAGCATTCTTAAAACCAGCCAGTTCAGAGGAACACAACATAGCAGAGCCCAGGATGAGGGCAGAGAACCTCAGAGAAATCATGATAAAAGGGGAGGGGGGACAGGGAAACAACCACAACAACAAACAACACAAAGATGCAGAAACAGAGAAGTGGCAGGGCAAAACTGATGACAGGAACAACTGGCACAGAGGGGTGACAAGCTGGAAAGGCTTGAAGAGATAGAGGTGACCAAGGCAATCCACTGGGCATATCACCACTTAAACCTGAATGACATTTAGTTATGCTGCCAGACAAGGAGAACACGGAAAAGCATGACTTGGTGCAGGAAAGCAATGCCAAAGGGAGAGTCTCATCAACAGAAAAGAACAAAAAAATTATTATGAAGAGTGACTCACGAAGAGCTTCTGGAAAGTCAGGGTGTTTTTTCACTATTATTTCAATGTTTCTTCTACTTTCCCTTAAGTTTGTATTGTCATTCCTTTTCTTCTGAAGGAGCTCTGACTAGACAAGTTGGAAGTACTGGTGCCTGGTGATTTTTGTCTTTTCTTTTTATACCCTTTTTATACATTTTTATACTCTTTCCCCTACCTTGTACCCTTTACAACACTCCTTGTACCTTAGCCCCACATGTTTATAATTCTTGTAGTCTGACATTTAGCTTAGTTTGGGGGTTTTGCAAAGTAGGAAGACCAAATATTCATTCTGTCTCAGAACTAGAGGCTCCAACCTTGGACAGAGTGTTCTCTGTGGAACATGTTTTTGTAAACTAGGCTGTAGTCTCATTTGGCGGGGGGGTAATTAGAACAGAGGTACAATTACTTCATTTATTAAGTTATTTATTGGGGGATTTTAGGTAGATATGCTAATTTGCGAGGTCCGTAAAAGTTGTATACGCATTGTATGTTGTGTGCTTCTCAGTGTGTTTCCACCTTTGATGAGTGTGCACCTAGGATCCTATTAAAAACTGAGGTAATACTCCCTTTTCCCTTTACTGCTGTGGCTGACACATATTTTTACCAGCTGAAAAGGCATCAGTATCCTACCACTAATGATCTTGCAATTTCCATTTTACCTGCTAATACACATTGTGTAGTCCACACACTACTAAGGATGCACCATTCACTCTGAAAACTACAAAAAAAAAAAAAACTGAGAAAGTGAAAGACTTTTTCCTGCCTTTATTACATTCATGAGCTACTACTGATTTTACAGTAATGAAAAAAGTGAAGAGCTGTTTGATTCAAGTGATTGATTTCTAATGGTCACAGATGTTCAAAATTTAGACAGTGTTTTCAGTTTTCACTCTAGCTACTTTTTTCAGAGCAAGTGAAGGGCTATAACCAACACTAGGATTCTGTATATAGCCTCAAACAGCAAAAATAGAAGTCAGCAGTGCCTGTTGCTAAGACAAAACAAAAGTTAAGTTTCTCATATCAAAGCTTCCTGCCTATATAAGTGTTCAACCACTGCTACACAGTTCAGATCTCTTATGATCTCTCCTGGCAAAAAGCTGATCAGTTCACTACAGTACAAAGCACATTCCATGTTCATTTACTGCAGCACCCAAATAGATGACATTACCCTAAAACCTGCAGCAACTGCTTCTGTCTTGTACCTCTAAGGGTTCTGCAAACAAGAGCACACAGAGGTACTCCCCTCCCAAGAAAGGACAATGTTGAGCCACTGGAAACAGCTCTTTGGATACAGCTGTAAAACTACATGGGATGTGTTGCAACTACATGCCCACAACAACCCCCATCCCCCACAAAAAAAAGCAAACAACCAAAACCAAACTAAACAACAATAAAAAAAAAAACCAAAAACCAAAGCCAAAAGAAAAAACCAAGACCCCCAAACCAAAAACCCACAAAGGAAAGAAAAAAAAATACCATCTCTTTTCACTAGTCCTAACAGAAAAGTAAGTTTTAACTTTATCTACAGTAACTCCTCTTAAGTGCTACCACAATCCAGGAGATAGGGTAAATTAAGGATCTTGGTCAATTTTAAGATTGACAAGAACAAACCAAACCCTCCTTGATGCAAACACTCTTATCCAATTTTCAAGAGACACCAGTTAAAAAAAAAATCTAATGATGTCTTCATGTTATGAGATACAAATGGTCACCCTACATTTAACCAAATGCAGAGTAGGGCTTACACTGACAACAGGGGGCTGAGGGAGGAAAGTGTAAGGTATCCCAGCTGCATACATATCCCATGGAATAACAATCCAAGCAGCTGTGATGTGAAATCTAAATCTGCAAAACAGCTTATAACATCAAACTAATGCAGTTTGTTATTGCTAGTGCAATGACTGAGGGGCAGAGCAAGAGAAACCAATGAAATGGCACTTTTTAATGCATTTTTCAAATGCATGAGTAAAAAGGACAGCAAGAAAAGGCCCTGAAGAGTAGGACTGTGTGCAGATCACATTATTGGATTACAAGACAACACTAGTGATGATCACAACATCCATTATGGGGCTTCACACCCGGATGTTCGATTGCATCTTCCTAGCAGCGCTAAACGCTAGGAGACATTGATTCTTCAAATTGCCACTGCTTAACATGACACAGTGGGCAATTAGTCTTCTGCTTCAGGACCCCTCTGTTGGTGGCTTACACACACTCCCAGTGGCATGGCATCTCTCTGTCATTCCATATGGATTCACAGCACTAACATCAGACATCTGCAGTTCCAGTTATCCTCATGTCATGTCCCACTTTGTTCATTAGAGACACTTGCACTTGTTACAAGCACATACTGTTTGGGCTGGTTAAGGATTTAAGGTTCTTAGCTAATAAGAGCTCTATTCCTCCTTTAAGATCCTGACTACGTATTTGAAATGTAAGATAATTGGCCTTACGTGTCACCCAGAAATCAGGGACAACCCTACTACAGTGGCTGCAGAAATGAAGTACACTAATAGACCAGACTTTTAGTCACTCAGTGACTTACCAGCCATCCAGGTTTCCAGCGCAGTTGAAGTTTATACACCACATAAACCTCTAGAGATACAAGTTTCACAGGCAACAGCACAAAGAAACAGAAAAGTACTTATAGGCAGCCCTGTGGTCAAAGCAGATCAGTGAAAGCTTTTCCTTTGGCTGGACACTGACATGCCAAACAACTGCATGGAAGATGCACCTACTCTAAATCACATTTAACTGGGGCAGCAAATGGGTGACCTTTTTAAAAGGACTCTTTCCAGAAAACTCAGTCCTGTCACAAAAGAAAACCATCTGCAACAAATATCTAAGGCTGGACTGACTTCCAAACTCTGGAAACTTGGGCATAGTGCAGGTTCTGTCAGCTCCAAGAACAGATGTGGATTTTAGAGTGCAGTTCAGTGATTTTTACCCAAGTTATTTAAAGATCATGTAAACAGAACAGCTGAGGGAAAAACAGATGTGTTTACTTTTTACTTCAAGATTAGCTTCACTAATCTACAAACTACAATAGCACTGAAAAAAAAAAATGGTAAACTAGAAATAGAGAACTAACTTCCCCTCCCCGAGGCACTAAAGAAGCAAGACAGAAATGTGAGAGATAAATCACAGCAAAAAATATAAACGTACCATGCAATTCCTACATTCTAGAAAAAAAGTGAGAAAGATGACCCAGGACTCATACCAGCAATGAAGGCTACAGTAATCTCAATGCAGTAATGACACAAGCCCCACATTAATGAGCAGAGCAACTGTTTTTAACTGCAATTTTCCTGTATCTAAAGGTTGGATAGCAAATACCTACCAGTTTTGAGAGTTTAGAACAGCCAGGTGGTAAGCATCTAGTAACTATCAACAAATACAGCTACTTCAGCTTAATTACCATATGATTTCATACTACTACAAAAGAGTCAAATTTTCCCAGCAATCTCAGCATGTGCATTAACTTTCCTCGTTAATCCCAGCACTCTAGAAGAAAGCTATTTCACTATTTCAACACAATCCTTCTTGAGTGAGAGAGACTGCTAATTGCTAGTTTCAACAACAAAATAGCCCACTTACTCTGCTCTTTTGGTAATGACGTGTGAAGAAGCAGTGGAATATCCTGCACTGTTAAAATGTATGCCTGGAACCCAGAGTACCATAAACTAATTAAAATGCTGCTCTGTTTGTTGCAGTGATACTTCAATATGTGACAAGCGGGTTCTAAAGTACTTGAGTATTATTAATACTTCAGACTTGTCCCACTTATGGATGAGAGCCAGACAGACTCTCAAAATGCTGCCAGCATAACAGAGTAAAACAGCTTTTAATCCATTAATCACAGCATACCCTTTTTAATCCAAAAAAATAACAGAATCTGTTGAGTTTCAATCTTTTTGGTTTTATGCTGTTTAACCAAGAGATGTAACAGGTAGTTGATCTGGTATTACTTAGCTCTAAGTTCAACTCTGTTGACCATACCAGGACCTACTCTCAATACTGACACAAGAACTCAAAGTATTTTGGTGCAGAAAGCACTTAGTATTCATTCATTTTCTATATTTACTCATTAAACAGAACTTAGTGCATTTAAAGACACTGCAGCAATTAAATAACTATGTAAAAAATCCATTCCAAACAAAGCTATCTCTTCCCTGTTACGAGAAAGATAACATTTGTTGATATGCTCAGAAGAGATATGGTAACATTTTTTGGTAATTATGATTTTGATTAGAAATTTGGTGAAATATTAACACTTACGGAATTACATTAAAAAAGCAGACAAAAAATGTTATCAAGAAATCAAGTTGGACAAAAAAAAAAATTCCATTTTAAAATGGAAAAATAAAATCTGCCAGCAGGTCAAACATCACTTGCAATTACATGTATTGCATTCTCAGCCAAAATATGTGCCTCTTGCATTGTACAAGAATAATGAGAACAGTGTTCTACTACTATAGATGCATCAATTTTTCTGTTTATACTTGGATCACATGCACTGCCCACTCTCACTACACATTTAATATTTTCCCAGCAAAACTCAGCTGTACTGACAGAAAAAATAACCTATTACATTTTCTATTCCACCTCCAAACAACCCTGCCTGCCCTGCAGCAAGCAGGCTGAAACCTTGACATTCAGCATGTGAGCCACTGTTTCATACCCTGATAGCACACTCAGTCCAAGCAGTTTCAATACACATCAGGCCAACAACAGCCTTCTCTCACTCCCTACAGGATCTCTCCCATCATGTGGTTAAAACTGCTGAACTACTCCTGCCATCTTGATGTCCCTGTTTCCCACTAATACATCTTATTTCTCTCAACTAAAAAAGCCATATTCTAAGAATACAAATTCCCTGTGAACTCACTTGATTCAGTCATGGAACATTCTGGGTTGGAAGGGACCTTCAAAGATCATCTAGCCCACACACTCTGTCACAGGCAAAGGTATCTTTTTTTGTTATCAAGTTGCTCAACACCCATCCAACCTGGCATGGAACACCTCCAGGGATGAGTTACCCACAGCTTCCCAGGGCAACCTGTTCAGTGCCTCACCAGCCTCACTCCTTCCCTTTGTTAAATCTCAATCCTCCCTTTTTTTCAGTTTCATCTTTCAGTGTTGCCATGTTCCAGGAAACACCCTGATTCACCATTAATTAATCTTTCTCCAAATACAAACTTTGAGATACATGGAAGGAGAAGTCTTAGTTGCTTCAGGAGTATGAAGTGTTAAGAGTTGATAATAGGATACCTGGAAAAGTGTTGTCTCCAAAACACTGTCTTGTAAAGTGACAACATAAGCTCATACCATCTTAAACATCACTGATTTTCAAAACATACCTTGTGAGGCTAGGTTTGCCTTTGCCTTGACGGTGCTTATGTGAAAAACCTGAATTGCATCTTAGGTGCCAGAGACATGACTCCTTCACAAGCTTACTTGAGTTTTTCTGGGGTTTATGCATTTTCTTCAACACATCAACATGTCACTGGTATAGTCTCAGCTTTTAATGCCATCTCATTTTGACGTTAAGTCATGTGTCACTTCTATTTAGCCAGTGGGCATCTGTCTTCATCCAACCCATCTTATCAAGACAGAGACAAGAAAACAAGCACAGACAGAAGTACACATCTGAAAAAAATGTCAGGCTTTGCTGCACTGAAGGACAAAACTAAAAGACCAGGGTAAAAATAAACCCCTAATCACTGTTCAAGGTGAACACTCACTTCAGCTGCTGTCATATGTTCACTGAGCTGAGGCTTCATCAGGGACATACTCCTTACCTGACCAACTCAACAGAACAAAGGAGTCAAACTGAAATTAAAAAAAAAAACAAAAAAAAAACAAACACATCAAGCAAATGAAAAGATAGTCCCATTGCAGCAATGCCTAAGAACCAAGCTTGTTTCATGTCCACGCATAGTACCACTCAATCCTCCTTTCAAGTTTTCCCACTCAGTCCAAACAGAACTGAATGACTACATTAAAAAGATGGCCTAGATGGGAAATACCACTGCGCAGACAACTGCAAATTAAATGTCACTACCAGAAACCACGTTTTTAGATTAAAAAATTTAATTTGTTTTAATTAACATGGAACCTGTGCATAACAGAACATTAAGAGCAGGAAACTGATTCAAAGTGAATAGTAACTTCTTAATTACTTCTTGCAATGGCTTGTTAGCTCTAAAAGAGACCAGAGCTGGTATAAAGATTATGTTCTGCCCTTTAAAAACACATAGTAACAGAAGCATCATTACCAGCTATCAAAAAAATAAATGCTTTGTATATGAAAACAGCAGCAGACAATTGAACAGCTCAGCAAACTGGCAGTATCCACATTGAGTATGCTTCTAAAACTGAATTAATTTGGAACACAGGAAGCTAAATTGCCTTGAGCAACCCTGTCTAGTGTACAAAAGTAAAAATTTACCTTTGAGCAGCGAAGTGAAACTGAGATTGCCCTCAGCTACAGTAGATCTATTACCAAACAAGAATATAAGTAAATTAATTGCTTGCTGTGTTGTATATGAGAAAATTTCATCAACCCACACTACCTGAGGGCAGCATACTCAGCAGTCCTGAGCAGAAACATCTTCCTTGCAATCTCTTCATTTTGTATTTCTCAAATAGCAAATGCTCCGCTATTAGGGGCTGCTTAAATGGAAATATGGTTCATCTTGTAATCCAATAACAGATTAAAAAGCTCAGGAATGGAAGCCATAAGCAAAAGGTAAAAAACAGAGAGAAACAGACTGTATACCTATTAAATAAGTTTTATTTTATGTGTGCCACTGCTACAGCTGAGGTTACTAGCAGTGAAGAGACACAAACATGCAGACAATCCTCACCCTCTGAGAAGGAAAGCAGAGCAACTACCCAATCCTTGAGATGTAACTTTCAAGGATGGTCCAGATGCTACACTCACCTTTACATACTTCTTCAGAAACCCTTTCCATACCACAGGTGTCATTCTCCCCTCCCTGCCACATTCACACAAGATACTCAGTAGATCCCTAAGCATCATGAAAATCTCCTCCCTCACCTACCTTAATTCCTACTGTTTACATTTAAAATGTTTTAAGATTTAAACTTCCTCACTTCAGGCAAACTGGAGGGGTGTGCTTTCTCTCACTGTAAGACAACTCAGTTTGCCCTCCCAGCACTGCAATCCTACACTTGCAGTTAATGTTTGAGCAGGTAAGTTTAAGGAGTAGTGTAAAAGAATGCACTTAGAGAGGGAACTTTCTATCTCAAATGCACAGAGCAAAATCCAGACTTGCCAGGTAGTAGGAGTGACACACACACACAGGGTTACAGGCCTCCCAACAATAATGGCATATGGATACTGAACTTTCAGAGCTGAAGGGGAATGGAAAATAGAAAAGAAACCAAAGACAAGGAAAGACACTACTTTTAGATGAAATCTAGAAAGCTGTATGATATTTATAATGCCAGGGATTACATGCTTCTCATTCATTTTCTTTCCCAAGTGGAAAGTAGGTTTGCTGAAATTCCCTTATATCCTCAGCACTGCCTAGATCTTATATGAGATTCCAGAATACCTGTCAAGGCACTTAACCAGCAGTGAAACTGTCCCTCTTTTGTATGTGGAATAAGGCACAAAGCTGAAGCAGTTTGCTCACAGTCATCCAGCTCAGCCAGCAACAAAACCAACCAAACCCACAGCTACCCAAGGAATCTCACTGCAGTCTCTCAAGTTTGGAACACAATCTATTCCCTACCAAATTACTCATATTCAGTCTTTTTCATCTTACTATAAAAGCCCCAAGGATGAACTTCTGGGTTTTAATATGAAATTTAGTGTAGTTCAAACTTTATTTCTAAGTTACAAGTTCAAATTAATTTAAGTCTGTAATTTTATTATACACTATACATCCTGTCTCAGTGGTATAAACTCTTTCCCTGTACATCAGGAAGCTCTTCAGCAAATACAGTAATGAGTGCAGCCCCCAGAACACTTAAAGCAATGAATAACTAAACAGAAATGGCTCATTTTATGTGCAAAAGAAACCGTGGAGATGCATTAGCTTAATTTTCTCAGGACATTTTGACACATCTGACTCAGCTTCAGCTATCTAGCCTTGCTTTTATTTTATAACTAGATGGGAGTGGGTTGCTGGATGAGGTTGTCCATGACCATCCAAGGGTCATCCCACAGCTTCTCCTCTCCAAACATTTAAGACTGGCAGTGACAAAGGACTGCTGACGGCACAGAGATCTCTCTCAGGGGACCATCACAACCATGACAAGGCAGCAAGATGATTTTTTTAAGAATGAAAGTGGCAAGACTGTGGGGTGACCATTCCTCCTCTGAGCTATCAGATTTTCTCCTGCAACCTGAGAATTAGTCCCAGCCTGCCCCTCTCATAACCCATACATCTGATTCAATTCAAGCTTACTATAGGCAATTAATCCAGTGCTGACTAATGGCAGAACACGAGTGTCACATTTAAATTCTTGCAGGAACATCAAATTACAGGAGAAGTTTGTCTTGAACGAAGATTGTCTTAAGTGGATACGCAACTTCTCTCCCAGCTTGAAGAAGAAGAGAGAAGACCTTTACATTACTCAGTAGGACCGATTTATCCAGAGTACAGCCAGATCCCTGCACTAAACACGGTTCATCTCCAATATTGTAACACATACAGAACATCCCCAGAGACAGGCAGACCTTCAGAACTGTACAATAACTGTGTATGCATTATGGGAGCTCAGTATGAACAGGGTGACATTACCACATCACAAAACCAGCCACCACAGTCATTCTGCCAACCAAATGTGTGTTTCCAGAGTCCACCCCTGGCTCCAAAAGCATCTTAGACCACCTAGCCATTCATCCAATTCAACTTCTCCACCTTCATCCTTCCTTCATTTATCTTTAATCTTATAATGATTGTGGATTCTGTAAGCTGCATTTATTAAGGCTTTTCGAGTTGAAGACCTTCAAACAGATGAGATTGCAGACCATAACAGCATTACTTTTACATTCACACTTGAATTTGATAGCTTTCCCTTTGCATACAAATTCAAAAATATTCAATAGTGTTAGTTAAAAGCAACAAGCTTTTTACTGTCTTTTCTTGCATTTTCTTTGCAAGAAACACTAAATTACTAAGCACTGGAATTCAGTGATCTAGGAACGCTTAAGAATTCCAAGAAGGTAAACAGAAAACATGTATTAGGCTCCCTCCTACAAACAAGAATGAAGTCTCTAATTACAGATACATTGTTTTTTCCCCTCTTCAAAATAAAGAATATAAAGGTACTTCCTGAAAACATTTCTTCTGTATATTGTTACAAACACAGCAAGCAAAATGAAACTCAATAATCCTTCAGTTATTTTCTACCAAGAAGTCAAATAGACTGGCAACAAACTGCTTGCGGTGACATAACATTTAATTAAAAGATTAAGAACGCATTCTTTTCTCAGAAGCTATGCAGCATAAAGCTTTTCTGCCGTTTTTCACCAAGCACAGTTTTATTCCAGATGATTAATGGTAATTTTATTCAAGTGGAGTCCTTTCCCTGCTATATGTGCCTCCTATATTTCTACGTCAAATTATTACACATGACTATGAAAAAACAGCACATGATGGTATTAGTCACTAGGGTGGAACTCAATGTGGCTTTGCTGCATCACAAAAGGAAACACTTAATGTTCTAACAAGTACTTCAGAGAGTGTTAATAAACTAGGAATCTAGTTTTATTTTAGAGCCCAGAAGTGATGAGGCATATCAAATTTAACACATAAGCACTTCCCTGTGTTTAACTTAGGCACAGGGCTAAAACATGACACAGCACAACTGGTAACCAGCACCCCTTGAAACACACCCTCCCAAAACGAGGGAATAAATCTCACCAGTCGTTTTAGTCATGGCTTCCTCGCCTACTAGCCTAGAGATGTCAAATGGTGCAAGCACAAACATAAGGAAGGGGCTTCAAAATAAAACTTTTCACATAATCTAGTACATAGTTACCAAAAATGCTGAGCTCCAGCAACACAGACCAGACAGGAGCTCATAACTCTTCCATACTACTTTTCACTATACCAACAACCAACAGCCAGGTTCATTAAGAGTACTCATATTCAGACCATCTTCATAGATGAAGAACTAACTACATTTTGGATAGGACTCATGATCTTCTGATTTAAAATGTTACCCTTGTGTAAGAGTTTCTGACACAAAATACAGCTGAAAAACTACAACTCAGTCAGTAACACACTGTAATACTACTAATGCAATGTGGTATTTTGAATCAATTTACCTTCCTTCTAGAAAGGAAGATTTAAGCCTAAATCACAGCAATGATACTATGCTCCCCTTTTGATATAATTCTGTATTTCAAGTACACTGTAAGATTAAGGGATTCTGGAAAGATCTTGTAGCTTTCAAAAATTAAAAAAACAAACTAAATCGAGTCTAGACACACGATCTGCCCTTTATAAGTTTCCCATCCCCAGGAAAGACAGTATTTCCTAACATTTACGAAAAAAACACTTTTGCACACAAAGATTTTGAATAAATCTAGTAACTTAAGAGAGGGAAAGCCTCTGGTGCTCAGGTTCTGATGGAGAACTCGGCACAAGACTATCCTCACCGCAAAAGGTTATTAGGGACACAGAACATGAGCTTATTCAAACCAAGTCAGAGGGTCAAAGCACTAAGCAATGCACTTGCATACCAGAGAGGATTACCTGCCTAAGTAGTTAACTCACAACAACTGTGAGCTCAGGCTTGTATCGATCAACTGCACTAATCCCAAGGGTCGATTGCACAGTGGTGTGTGCTGCAAGATCAACAACGTTGCCTTCCCAGTTATCAGAGTAAGAACATACAAAGCCGGGAAGAGAAACCGACCTTCGATGCATCCTAGAAGACCTACTTTTTCAACAAGAAAACTATTTATAAATTGTAAACAACCTTACTTTGCCTTTCCTTCAAAGAACTCTTTTCAGAAACAGCTCCAGAGCTTTCCTATTATGGCTCCACTAGACCTTCCTTATGCTGACATTCATCTGTATTGCACTGACCAATTTTAAACAGATAATCATGCCTTTTCGTGGAGATCCTTGTAAAATGACAGCTGAAACTCCAGAATTCATGGTTGAAGAGACTGGGAGTGATTATGCTAGAAACAAAACAGAGAAGGTTGGACACAAATACTATGTAATAAGTAAAATTAAATTTCTCACAGACCAATTCATCAAAATATTCAACTCGGCATCAACTGTAAATATGGGAATAGACTACTGTTAAAAATTCATTATACAGAGACTGGGCATGGAAAACAATTACCCATTAACTAAGCTGGACCACTAAATAATCAACTCCTAGAGTTCATGAAAGCAACAGGAAACCATAAGCTTACGCAAATTAAACAGAAGGCTGAGTAAGATGATACCTTCTGTGTCATCATAGCACTTTTGCCACCAGCACAAGCCAAAACAGCTCTGGCTGTCACACTCTGACAGATGAGGCTGGATTGGTCCAGAAACCTGACTCCATTCTGTCAGTTACAGGTTTTTGTCTCGAGAGTAACAAAACATCATCTGAATAATGGAGATGGAGCTCTTCCTCGTGTTTTTGATGATTTTTCACCATTACGGTTTTTCTATCCATCAACATAAGCCTGTACAGCAAGTCTCCCAGCTGACCAGTATACTCCTTGAACATTCTGAAAATTTAAGTTCTGTTCATTAAAGAGAAACCAACACTTACTGATTCACATATCTCAGGTGAATCTAAGGTTTAAGCCACCCAGTGGCAACAGCAAACTCAAGAACCACTGGCACTTTTGAATTGCAGCTCTGTGTGTACAGGAAACTGAAGTCATTAAGCAGCAGTTCTGCGTGGTGCTGTAACCTAACACCACCCTGCACACGTCTCAAAACACTCCGTGTGCTGCTGCCACAGGGAGCACCTCAGCCCACCCCACTGCCCGTGGCTGCTGCACAGCTACACAGATTTTCACTGTGGAGAAAAGGGAAAGAGGAGGCCACAACAGGTTTTTTTTTCCCCACTGCTGCCTGAAAAATGCCAGGAAACCAGCAGTTGTAGGAGTGCCTGCACAGGGGCAGAAAGTCCCATTCTCCAAGGCTGACAAGGGAAGGTGAGGAAGAGGTCTGGCTAACTGCAGCATTTCTTTTTCCTTAACACGCTGGATCACAGTTGGAGTAGGAGTAAGATTCCCCTCACCAAGCTCCCAGAAAAGCCTCTTAGTCCTGTAACAGGCTGTGGGATGCAGCAAGCCTTCCATCAGCAGCACAGACACTGAAGTTATGTCATCAGGCACAAGCCAGTTGCCCCTCAGTTTGGCAACACTCACTTGCCAAAGTGAGTCATTTGGGAATATCGCCTTCAAAGTGCTTAAATCCAACACAAATACATTTTACTGGGGCCAGATGACAGCTACGTTAGCTCCACAGCCAAGTGCCAGAGTCCACCTGCTTATCTCCAATCTAATGAGACAGCATCAGTGTTGTAACATTTCTGGATGACTGGGGTTTTCTTCACTTGTTTGGAATTTTTAATGACGTGAGGAATAAAAACAGTTGATAAGGCAGTTACTCATTTCCTTCTATTGTCGTTTCTTTTACTAATTTAAAAAAAGCCAAAACAAAAAAGCAAACTCAATTTTCTCTTTAGTAGAATAAATTTTGAGCTATCAAAACTCAGGAAGAAAGCTTTTGAATTATATTAAATAACTTCATAAATGCACTGAATGTCTTACTTCTAGCAAGCACTGAGCTGAAGAGAACACAAAGCATTATCAGGAAGTTAGAAACTACTAAACTGAAGCATTCTTACGCCAGTGAATACATTCATGGGATGTTTACACCCCAGACTCTGAGAAAGATGTAGTCAAAAGCAGAGTAGCTAACTGGAAAAGATCCAGAAATAAGCGACAAGCATAAAACCAGAAGTTAGGGGCTACAAGCCATAAAGTAAAGATGACTGGATCTTTAGGAGATGCAGCCAAAGAGTGAATGCTCCGTGATTTAGCAGAACTCTAAAATCACAAGCGGGATAGGGAAGATGAGCACAGCGATTTTCACGGCGCAAGAGGCAGAAATTAACAAGTTACCTGAAGGCAGACTCGACACACACCACACCCCCACAGAAATTCGGATGTTTTGGCTCTTCACGGATTTAGCTACCGCGGGGAGCACTTCCGAACATCACGGACACCAACAGCTTACTCGCATTTCAACAGCCAACGGGCAAACTCATCAAGAGCAAACTCATCAGGGCTTGCTCGGCAGAAAGACATTCCCCGGACTCCGGCAGCCCCGGAAACTGCTGGAAAGCTGGAGCCTGTGGGACAGGAGCGTCACCCCTCCGCCTGAGCTCCCCCTGCTCGGCGGGCCGACTGCGCGCACCTCACAGCGGCCGCACCGAGCGAGGAGGAGGAGGAGGAGGAGGAGGAGGAGGAGGAGGAGGAGGAGGGTCCCTGTCCCCGCAGAGGAGGAAGGGGCGCGGTCCGTCCCCGGCTGCCCCCGCCCGGTACCTGCGGCCCCCGCGCTCCCTGCCGTACCTGCGGCGCCTCAGCCCCGCTGCCCCACCCAGTACCTGCGGCACCACGGTCCCGCCCGGTACCTGCGGCCCCCGGCCCCGCTGTCCCGCCGTCCCGCGGTCACCGCCCGCCGTCCCTACGGGCCCCGCTCGGCGCCGCCGGACCCGGGCGACGCCATCTTGTCTGGGCCCCGCCGCCGGGATGGCGTCACGCAGCGACGTCACCTGCGCCCGCCGGGCCAATCGGGAGGGACGGGCGGTGACGTCACCGCGGCGGGAGGGGCGGGGCCGCGGGGGCGGGGCGGCGGCAGGGCGTGGCCGAGGCGCTACGTGTCCCTGAGCCTGTCGCTGTCCCTGAGCCTATGGCTGTCCCTGAGCCTGTCGCTGTCCCTGCTTCTGCCGGCCGCTGGCCCTCCCTCTGTCCCCTCCCTGTCCCTGTCCCTGTTCCATCCCTTCACCAGCCGCTGACCCTGTTGCATCCCTGTCCCAGCCCCTGTCTCTGTCTCTGCCCTTGTGTCTGTCCATGCCCGTGCCTGTTCCATCCCCACCGCTGTCCTGTCCCCTCCCTGTCCCTGTCCCTGTCCCTGTCCCTGTCCCTATCCTTTCACCTGCCCCTGCCGCTGTCCCGTTCCCCGCGCCATGTCTGCCCCTGTCCCTACCCTGTCCCTGTCACTGTCCCTTTACCTGCCCCACTCCCTGCTGCTGTCCCTGTTCTGCCCGCAGGTCTGTCCCCAGCTCTGCCCTGCCCAGGGGCTCCTCCAGCACCTCCTGCCCCTCTCCAGCTAGGCACCGTGCCAGGCTCCGCAAGGGAGTGGGAAAAGGTGGCGAGTGGACACAGAGAGGTCATTTCACTGCACACCCTTCAGCCCCTTCCCTCAGCAGCCACAGCCACCTCACCCTGCCGAGGGGCTCACAGAACATTCCCACCGGAATTTCAGCCTTCTGGGTCGTCCTTGTTCTGAAATTGAGAGGTTTCATCCAAAATGCAAGTGGTAGTTGTGCATCTGAGGGAGGATACGGAGAAGGGAGTTAATCATGGTAAACCATGACCAAAAAAACCCAAACTGCCATTACCCTTTTTATCACAGAGGAAATTGGAAAGCCTGAGAGGTTCTTTCATAGGTTTGGGGTTTTTTTCAGTGTGGATAATCACAGCACCCCTGTCTTTGGGGTTGGCCAGATGAAAACACAGGAAAAAGGTCTTAAATCAATGTTGTATCTGGAAAATGTGTACTGATTCCATGTGACTCGAGGCACCACGAGATTTCAGGTGTTCAGGAGCTGGCTTTTTTATTTAAAGCCTGTCTTCACAGCACATGTTTTTGTTATTTCTCTTCTCTGCACTGCCAGTGGCCAGTAGCATTTGCTGTGTTTAAATCTCATACAGTTTTTCCTCTGAAATAATAGAAAAAGAGTGTATCATCCATCTAGACATCAGAAAAATCACTCATCCTTCCACATGGGTCTCAAAGGGATGCAATGAAATGCTAATACACTGCATCTCTTTAATTCCCCAACAATAAGTGATTTCCCATGTAGAATGTGTGGGGAAAAGAATGAGGGTAAAATTAGAGAAAACTGGGAAGTTATAACAATACAGAGATTATAAGGTGAAATGCAGTTGTGACTCCCTGGATGGGATGTTACCAGCATGCCCAACTCCACACAGAATCCATGCTAAAGGGGACTAAAGGGAGGGTGGAGCAGAGCAGACTGGGGCCAGACTCTGTTGAAATCCTGGCCAGAGGGGGAACTCAGTGGTGCAGATAAACTGCATAGCAGCTGAAAACCAAAAGAAAAAAAGAGACATCTTGCTGTTGAGCCAGCAGCTGCAGCGAGATCACAAATGCCCAGCTCCATCCCCAAGGTTACCTTAGATGTGACATTACCCACCCCCAAGGTACAGCCACTCCACACTGAACATGATGTATGACTAGAGTTACTCAAGCTAGTGCAAAAATAGTATAAAAGTAAGTTAAAAGTGGGGAGAAGTTAGGGAAGATTCCATTGTAATGTCTGGGATCAGGATGGACTTCGAATGTATTCTATATGTGATGATTATTTACCTCGATCGCTCTGAATATGTTTTTGCAGCCAGATAGTATAACCAGCAATCTTTGAACCTTAACCTGTCACAGTTTTTTATCATATTAATAAAAGATTATTGTTCTGTAAACTGTCCTTCAAAGTGTGAGTTCTTCAAGGGTGTTAACAGTGCGTAAAACACTCGACCATGGAGGCTTCTTATGCTCTTCGTTAGCATTCCTGGATCTTTTCTGGGGTGCCAACAGACCAGTTAAAGGCGTGGAGACCCTCTAAGGGGTTTTTGTGTTTGCACATACCCTGAACAAGTCAGTTTAACCACCTTCTGATCCAGTGTACTGTTCAGTGAAGAGCTAGACATGAGGAAGAATTTCTCCACGGAAATGATGATTAGACATTGGGAATGAACTGCTCAGGGAGATGGTGGAGTCGTCATCCTGGGGATGTTTAGGGAAAGACTGGACATGGCACTCAGTGCCGTTGACAGGGTGGTGTTTGGTCCTAGGTTGGACTGGGTGAGCTTAGAGCTCTTTTCCAGTCTAATGGATTCTGTGATTCTGTCCCCATAGTGTTATCCTGACAGACTGGTCGGACACAAGTGTGTCGGCTTTCCTGGGGTGCTGACAGGCTGATCAAACAGGAAAGGTTTGGGAAAGTCTCCCCTTCCTGCGAGATTCCCAAACCTCCGGCTTGTACTGAGTCCTCCGCGCCGCCAGGGGGCGCCACACCCGCCCCGCGCTCGCTCCGCTGCCATGGCAACGGCAAAGGGAGGCGGCCAGCCCGTCTGGTTGCTAGGCAACGAATCCCCGGGAGGGGCCGGGCCGCCGCCGCAAAGCTGCCGCGCGACTGTCGTAAAAGCGAGAAAAAACCGAAACCCCGTGTTGCTGTAAAATGCCGTGAGGCGCGGCCGGCGGGGCTGAGGGACAGAGCTCGGGCCCGGTCCCGCTCCATATGCCCCGAACCGCCCCGAACCGCTCCATGAGGGGCCGCTCCTCAGCCGCATCCTCCGCCTCGTCCTTCTACTATGGCCCGGAAAACAGTTAGCAGGAAGCGGAAAGCGGCGGCGGCTGCCGCCGCGGGGACCGGGGGACTTCAGGGGGAGCAGGTAAGAGGTGAGGGGAGGGGTGGGGAAGAAGCGCTTTTTCCCGGTGGTGGGAAGCGGGAGAAGCGCTGTTTCCCGGGCCAAGGCAGACGTGCCGGTGTCCGGGAGGAAGGGGCTGACCCTGTCCGGGTGTTGCGGAGGGTGTCCGGGGGGGTCCCGGGGAGGGGCACTCGGTCTGGGTGCCACCCGGGGAGGAGGAGCGCTCGGGCCTGGTGTCACCCGAGGAGGGGCAGCCCCTGTCTCAGGGTCAGCGGGGAGGAGCAGCCCCTGTCTCAGGGTCAGCGGGGAGGAGCAGCCCCTGGTCTCAGGGTCAGTCCCCCCTTTTTCCCCGCGCCGCGGGCTCGCGGAGCCCCGTCCGTTCGGCCGTTCGCCCGTCGCTGCCGCTTGCCCATGATGGCCGGATGGCTCTGGCACGGCTGGAGGAGGCTGAGCGCTGCGGTCGGTGTTGGGGAGCCACCTGGGTGTCACCCCCACACCTGTCAGGCTGAGGGCGAGGGCTGTCGGCGGTGTCCCTCTGCCTTTCTGTTCAGTTCGCTTTTTCCCGTGAGTGTTCGGCGCTCCAGCGATGTCGAACCGCCGTGGACTGTCGTTATATCATCGCCATGTTAATCCTTTAGAAGATATTTATAATTAATTTCATGCTGCTAAAGGCTCTATCAGCATTCCCGAATTATTTTCCTGCACGGTGTTCCATGGGTGGTTTGGAAGGCTTCAGGGTTTTGCCGGGAGTATCATTGAATTTGGAAGGGTGGTGCCTTAAAGTTTGTTCTACTTGCTTTATCCACTTTCCAACTTTATTTTCCACAGTACGGGTGGGATCACTCGGTTCACAAAAGGAAAAGGCTTCCGCCGGTGAAAAGGTCTCTGGTGTACTACGTGAAAGGGAGAGAAGTCCGGATGCAAAATGAGTCCAGCTACCACCGTTTGTTGCACGGATACGCAGCACAGCAGCTCCCCAGCCTCCTGACGGAAAGGGAATTTCACCTCGGAACGCTCAATAAAGTGTTTGCCTCCCAGTGGCTGAACCACCGACAAGTGGTGTGCGGGACAAAATGCAACACAGTAAGTGCAACCTGTCGTTGTTTCCCTTCCCTCTGTTAATTGTTCCACCTCTACCCTCAAATGATGCTTACTGCAATCAAAGTGTGTGGGCGGCCAGGGAAAACATTGAGCTAGTTAGGAGCGGAGTGAAAATCGCACACAGTTAACTTGGAATGAAAGCAATGCTTAGGGACGATCTGCTCTCGTGTGAAATTGTAGCAATGTGAGCCCAAACAAGGAAGCATCTGTGTGATCAGTACAGAGCGATTCGCACCTGTGTGCGGGATGGAGAGCAACAATGGGGTTGGATCTTTCCTTTTGTCCTGCAGATGAGAAGCTAACAGACAGGTATTAGTGTCTCTAGTGGTGGATGTCAATGCCTGGCAGAACTTGCTGCTACAGTTCCTTTTTTTCTGTTATGCTCAATCTTACACAGTTTGGTTTTACATGTAGTTCTGTGCTGATGACTTCTAAAAGTTGTTATAAAACTGTGGTTAAACTCCAGATATGTGTCAGGGCAGCCAGAAATGTTCTAAGCTTAAAAACAAATGAATTTCAAATCTTTAGGGTTATCCTTTGCCTTGTTGACTTTGTAATTCTTCACTCTGAAACAGTTTCCACTGTTGCAATAGCTTCTATTGTTTATAAATCTTTATATGCTTCCATGAAAACTAAAAACTCCTCAGGCTCCTGAAGTGATGCTTTGAAACATTTCAAGGGAATGTTAAAATGGTGTCCTGCGGGATTAGTAAATGGAGATCCTATTTCTTAGGTAATAATACTCTCTAGGCCAGTGTTAGTAGCCCAACTTTGTTGGCCGAGATTGCAATTTCATGGAGGAAGCTTCTGACTGAATTAGTGTAAAAGCCTAGATTGGCCCTTTGCAGGTTGGTTGGTGCCACAGAAAGGAATTGAGGGTTACAGGGAATGCATGCATAGATGAAGCTGCTCTTAAATCTCAGAGTGTATCAGTTGCTGCAATTGCTTCTTTGCCCCAAGATCTTTCTGCTCCAAAGCCATGCTCGGTCGTCTGACCAGCAAGGGACAGTGGGCTGGTTTTTTTCCATTTCAGATGTTCTGTAATTATTCACAGTTGCACAGGGGGAAGCTTTCATGCGGTAGCTCTCAAGAAGCAAGGCCTAACTGTATAAACAAAGCAATCTTTTAACAGCAATATGCCCAAAATAGAATCTCTCTGCCTACTTTCTCCTCATGTGTTCGTCTCCTCAGCCAGTCAGCAGTGAGCACTGGTTGTGGAGCTGCTTACAGGAGACAAACTCCTGCTGAAACACAAGCTCCCAAAAATCTTGCTTACTCTAGCAAGGGGACTGTGTGTTTTATAGAGCTGCAACGATTCTGCTGTGTTCTGTAACTTTGGTAGCTCCAGCGCATCTGCAGTGAAGATAAATGGACAAGTGGGTTGTTAACGCAACCTTGCAGAAAATTGTTTGGGACCAAACAATCATGGAGCTGAAGAGGGATTCAGCAGTATTGTTGTTCCCTCTGCACACGCTGCAGCCAAGTGTGTTCCTCCATAGCCAGACTTAATGTTAGAGATCGACCCCATCTGTCATTGAGCAAAATAAAGTGATTGCAAAAGAAGTCCCTGCAGCATTGGGAAAGACCATATATGAATTATGAATACTGTAATAGCTGTAGCTTGCTTGCTTTGTGTTCACATTTGAACAAGTAGAGCGTTAAACTCTACACTCTAATTACAAGATTTTTCTCTCTCATCTTCTGAGGGAGTGACCTATTAAAGAAAAATTCCTTTGCTGATTCTCATATGCTGAAGTTGTGGCATTCAAGTTGGGAGTAAATCTAAAACACCTTGGTTGACTTCAGCAGGATTTGCTGCATTGGAGTTGCACATTATTAAATTTAATGCAAGAGAAAAATATAAACTACAGCAGTTGTTTTAATCAGAGCTTGACTGTGGCACTGAGTGCTTTTAGCATTTAATTTATAAATTGGCCTTCACTGTGCAGTGCCAGGAAGATTCACTACTCTTAATGACAAAATGAAAATACACCCCTGTCATAGAGGAGGAGGTTTAGTCACTTGGCAGTACTAGTTACTATAAAAACACTGAGGAGGATATGGAGCTCTCTGTCAATTACTCTTTTTTGATGAAAATTATGATTATTTTAATTGTATGGACTAACTTTTTATCCTTAAAACTGTGTCAGGGTGTGAAATAACTTCATTCTTCTCCAGTGGATCATGGTGCTCACAGCTGAGCAGCTTTAAATGAAATATTTCAAATATATGCATTTTGTAAAGGTGCCTGCTTTTTTCTGTTAGATTTAAAATGATGGGAACTATACCAGCATTCAAGCACCTAAAATTTCAAATGAAATCACCCAGACCTTTCACCTGGACTTTGCAGAACCAGGATTCCTGCTTGCAAGAATCTCCTAGACCTTGCATGCAGTGGGCTTTTTAATGTTTTTTTCAATTCAAATGTTTTTCCAATTCAAATAAAGGAACAGGGAATGTTCTGAGAGGTGCAGACTTTTCAGGGTGTGTTCTGACAGGTATCTAAATTGGCAAAGACTGATGCCATGAAGATACTGTCTGTCTCAGAAGAAGATACTGTCTGTAATCTGCTGTCTTCCATTCAGGCATCATAGAAAAACTCATGAGACTTGGGTAGGAGACAGACTTATGGCAAACAAAAACACAGAACACAAGGTTCCTGTGTTTTGTTTTGTTTTTTTACTCTTTACTATTTCAGGAAGAATAAACTAGCATCTAAAAAGAAGGGTCAATAGTAAATTTTCAGCTTCTTTTGCTCTGTTAGTTAGGTGTACATATCTAAGATAAAATCTTTTTGCTAAATGTGAAGTTAAGGATAAAAAACTGTAAGAGCTCTAAATCATTCCCTAAATACAAGAAACGGATTAGTTTCCATTGCTTGAGAATATAATTGCCTGGAATCTAGTTTGGGTTTTTTTCTTTTTCTAGACAGGCCTGATAGATGTATTTGTTTAAAAACTTCCTTTCTGAATGCCATCTCCTGATTTTGCAGACAGCTTTTCCAAGGCATGCATGGTTTGGTTTCTGAGGCTGAAACCTTTTCTCTCTTCAGCAGTTTCCTGTGTTGCCTTGGGTTCCCTGCTGTAAATCACCAGCTCTCATTTCTTGTTGGAGACTTCAGATTTGTTCTAGAGGTGCTCTGTCTATTCTGTACATCTCATACAATTACAGCCCAGGCTTGTATTCCTGGGGTTGTGGTGAGTGTACAATATGCAGTTCCTCCTCTGCCTATGGATATAAACTGTCTGTGGGGAAAATGATTTCCCCCCTTGCTTTGCAAGTTAATGTGTCTTCTGGCTTTCCACATGTGATGAAACATCAAGGCAACAGCCCATTTCTGATCACAGCTGAAGAATGAGAAGTCATGCTCCTGCAGTTTGTAGCTCTACTCAAAGTTCAGTGAACAGGGACTGAAACCCAGCATAAATAAACCTCTGATGCCTGTAGTTGATATGTCCATTCGTGTTTCTTTCAGTAGCTTGTGAACAAATAGCCAGGTGTTGTTTCTTGTCTCAAGAGTATTTGCTCTTCTGTCAACTGCATGTGATACTTATGTCTGTCTGGTAATTTCTGTGCCAGGTATGGTGTGAGTTGTAGGGATGCCCTTTGGCAGACAAAGTCTGTCACTTCTCCATCCTTTGCCATTGGTCAGCATGTGTTAACTCTCTTCCAGCCTCCTGTAATTAAATATAGAGGGCAAGATGCAAATAAAAATTATAAACGTGATTTTGGTGCTGCACAAATTCAATAACATCCAAGTCTGTGTCCATTAGCTGTTTGTGCTTCAGAGTTTCACAGAAAGGCAGAGTGCCTGATTGCATGGTCTTGTCTCTGGAAATGTAAGCTTGAAGTCAGCCAACTTGCTGGCTGATTTTGCCTCTCCTCACTTCTCAGGTGGTTTCTTTATATTGTGGATTGTTTCGTTTTGGACCCTTTCAAGAAGGATGTGTAAAACCATTGTGTGCTTAAATTGCCTCTACTTCATAACCTGTCAGTAAGTTTTGTGCTAAGATTAGTGCATGTTATTATTGCTGAAGTAGTTGCCATTCCTCATGATGTTTGAAAAGTCATGGCAGTCAGATGAAGTCCCAGGTGTCTGGAAAAGGATGCCATTATACCTGTCTTGAAAAATGGTAGAAAGAAGGACTACAGGAACTGCTGACCTGTCAGCCTCCCCTCTGCCCATGAAGATCATGGAACAGATCCTTCTAGAAGCTCTGCTAAGGTGCATGGAGGACCGGGAGGTGGTTTGAGAAAACCAGCATGGTTTCACCAAGACTGAGTCCTACCTGACAAACCAGAGGCCTTCTGTTCTGCAGTGACTGCAGGAGTGGACAAGGAAAGGGTTACAGATGTCCTTTATCTGGACTTCTGTAAAGCCTTTGGCATGGTCCCCAACAACATCCTTCTCTCTAAATTGGAGGGAGATGGATTTGATGGACAGACTGTTGGGTGGTGAGGCATTGGTTGGGTAATCACATCCAGAGGGTAGTGGTCAATGGCTCAGAGTCCCAGTGGACATCAGTGACAAGGGAAGTCCTTCACAAGTTCATACTGGGACCAGTGTTACTTAACATCTTCATTATTGGCACAGACAAAGGGATCAAGTGCACCCTCAGCAAATTGGATAACAATACCAAGCTGAGTGGTGCTTTGACACACGTGAAGATAGGATGCCATCCAGAGGGACCGAGACAAACTTGAGGAGTAGGTCTGTGGGAATGTCATAAAGTTCAAGGCCAAGCGCTCGTGCTACACCTGGGTCTGGGCAACCCTTGGTATCAGCACAGGCTGGGTATGAACAGATCAGAGCAGCCCTGCCCAGAGGGATGGACTTGGGGTGCTGTGGGTGAGAGGCTGGACATGCCCTGGCCATGGCACTCACTGCCCAGAGAGCCAGACGTGTCCTGGGCTGCATCCAGAGCCCTGTGGGCAGCAGGGGAGGGAGGGGATTCTGCCCCTCTGCTCTGCTCTGGTGAGACCCACCTGGAGCACTGCATCAGCTCTGGGGTCCCTGCATGGGAAGGACTTGGACTTCTTGGAGCAGGTCCAGAGGGGAGGCTACCAAGATGGTTGGAGGGCTGGAACGCCTCTCCTACAGGGAAAGGCTGAGAGATCTGTGGTTGTTCAGCCTGGAGAAAGCTCTGGGGAGACCTTATCATGCCCTTCCAGTAGCTAAAGGGGGCTTATAAAAAAGATGGGGGCAGACGAATTCAACAGGGCCTGTAGTGACAGGAAAAGAGGTAATGGTATTCAACTAAAAGCAGGCAGATTCACACTAGATACAAGGAAGACATTCTTTACCATGAGGGTAGTGACACACTGGCATGGGTTGCCCACAGAGCTGCTGGGTGCTCAGTCTGTGGAAACATGCAAGGACAGGGTGGACAAGACTCTGAGCAACCTGGTCTAGCTGATGTCGCTGCTCACTGCTGGGCACATGGACAAGACAACCTTTAAAGGTCTCTTGCAACTCAAGTCATTCTATGCCGCATTATTTTGATCTTCAGCAGAAAGCAGACATATGATGCCAGTTTGATAGTTCTTTCAGGCTTGGCATATGTTAATAAATCTGTATTGCTACAGAACAAAGAACATAATGCCAAGTTTTTTATTAGCAGAAAAGAGAGATGTTTATGATCTGAATAAAAGTCAAGGCTGAGAAGTGGGAAAAACTCAATCAGTACTAGTGAGGTGTGAGCAACAATAGTATTGATGTAATAGCACAAGAAGCATTGTCTTGCTTTTGTTGTTTTGTTACCAAAACACATATTTGAAGGAGAACAAGTAATAATTTTCCAGTTTGGCTAAGGGTGAGATCTTTTTGTCGCCAGCCTCAGCTGGTCTGGAGCCATGCTGTTGCAGAAGTTGATGTTCCCACCTGGTTGTTTTGGCTGACACTGATGTGCACATGGCAAGGGAGTCAGCTGGATCAGCTTGCTGCTTTGTGTGCAGACAGGTTCGCATTTTGTAGGGTTAGTTTCACCGAGGTAGAGATATGATCCAGTTGACCCTGCAGCTACCTCAGCACTAGTTGCTGTCACAACATTGATGAGACTGTTTGGGTGGGTGGGGAGGAGGCATGTGGATTCTCAAAGATAGGCTTAAGCCAATTGTGAAACTTCAATGTGATTGATTCTTCCTTAGTGACTATTTTTAGCAGGGCAGTGTGTTTATCTTGGGTTTCTTTCAAAAGTTACTATGAATGACAAAAATGTGCCCTTGACTTCTGACAGCACTGTGTGAAGAGCTGGGGCACAGAGCATGATATGGGCAGTCTTGTATGAAGAATGAGCAGTCTCTTTCATACATGTTCTTTGTGCCTTTTAAATCTCTATCCATGCTGTTTGTGTAAGAAACACAGGATGGCACCCTTTATTTTTGTTCTGATTGATTTGTACAATCAACTAAAAGGTAGGGTGGTAGGGTAGGGTAGGGAACAGGTAGCAGCCTGTTCATCTGCTGTTCTTTGTGCAGGGGCAGCAGCTGAAGACATGAGAGGCTGTGCTGCCTTGAAATGTGATTTCATGGACCACTTTTTTAATCTTGCTGTTTAAAATCAGTGCTTTCAGTTGAAGATACATGGGAAGGGAATTTATCTCTAACGGATTGTTAGTTTTCTTTGTGTTTCTTCCCCCTAAATTATTGTCCCCTGAAAAGCAGGTCAAAAAGTGAAAAAACCTGTGACACCATTCTGCTCTCTCAGTATTGCGCATAAGAGTAGAATGGTTTTTGCAGTTCATACTCTCATCCTTGGATACACTGTTTCCTGCCACCGTCTTTACTTTTGGCAAGCTGGTTAATGTACTTCCTGCATCAGTGAAGCAAGGTAGTTTCTTGATTAACTTGATCATAAGCAGGTTGGACAGCCAAGAGGACAGACATACAGTAATTGCAGGAAAGCCATTTGCCAAAATTACTTCTCACCACTTCTGCAAGCCAAAAGACAAATAAACATGCAGCCATCAATCTCTGTAAGTGTGCAAAGATCATGAAGTTTCATGGCTGTGTCAACTGTAGGACCTATCCAGGCTTGTGTGCCTTGATCCTTAAGTGACAGCACTGTTGCAAGCTGTACATCTAAACTGTTTTTAGAAAAAAGCAGGAAGATGGATATTTCTCTTCCATGTAATCCAGCCTGTTTCTTTGTTAGAACAGGGTTGTCTGGCAGAGAGCACGATAGCTGAATCTCCTGTGTTTCTCAAGATAATGTTTCATCCTTACACTTCTGGCAGATGGCTGAAGCAATCCAGACTTGGTGAATCCTGGATGTTATTTGGCATACTAATGACAGACATGCATATGTTTTACTAGAAGGAAGAACTGAATTTTGTGCAAAGCTTAAAATCAAGAGGCAAATACACACAGTTCAGTGTTTGGAGGGTGGTGGAGGTATTTTATATCCAGCAAAAACATTGTGGGCTGATTTTTAGTTTCTATATGAGTAACTGGGAAAAAAGTTCTTATTCCTGCTTGAGATAACAGAGAAAATTACTGCATGGTTCAGTTACAAGACTTTGTCAAGTCTCCTAATGTCCACACTGCTTTGAAGTTGTTTGTACTTATTTCAGCAGTAATTTTTTTTTTTACTTTAATTTTGTATTTTATTTACTCTAGAGTCTTTAAAACTCTTGAAATGGTATTGAAATTTTCTGCGGGTGCTGGGTGCTTTTCTTGTTTCTTAAAATTTCTCCCTTTTTGGCTTTAAAAGTGTCTAGCAACTGTTTGGCTTGTCTTGGCTTCTGTGTGCTGGATTTACAGGGATGATTTCTGGCCAGTCAGAGGTGGAGCTTTTGACTTCCTGTGATGCCCCAGGTGATGCAAGAGTGTCAGTATGCGCAGGCAGTGGTTGCTTATTTTACTCTAGGGAGGTGGTGGTTGTTTTTAAACTACCCAGTGGCCAAGTTCCTTGCCAAGCAAGTGGAGAAGTTACTCCTCAAACCTTTGCAGCCAAAATGACGTAGCCAGCCCCTTGTATGGGCAAAGTTTAAGATCTTTATCTTTTTAGTCCAATTGGTTTAGAGTTTAGCTAAAGGTATTGTGTGTTATAGTAAGTCTTTATTAACCAACATAGGTGTATGACAGGGGTGTCAGACTAGAGAATGCACAGAGGCTTTAATTTCAATCCTCATACCAGTTGACCTGCTTTTCCAAGTGTGAATCTGTTACAGCTGAAGCATAATTCTTCTGAGTCCATGAACATCCTTAGGTGTGGATGTGTTTTCCTAATTAGTACTTCTGGTGTCAACATTAGGACCTGCAGCTGACACCTATAAGCCTTAATCCTAAGTACTTAACTGTTAGTTTTGTGGGTTTAGGGTTTTTTCAGTAGTTAAAGGAGGATAGGGGAGGGGATTGGGCATTTGTGCTGGAAAGAAATACTAAGGGGAAAAGGGGATATGCACTCACATGGGTGGGATAAGGGAGGATGAGAGAAGAGAGAATTACTAATCCTGATCCTTCAGTGCAGGTGGTAATTTTCAGGTGGTTAGAGCAGAGGGACTGCTGTTTGCATGGTGTTTTTACCAGCTGTATCCGACAGTGAGCTGCATTGTAAGGCGTGGGGAAAGTGAGGAGTGCCTCCCTCCTACTCAGCTGCACCTCAGCTGTTGCCATAAACCACATTTGTGTGCAAAATAAAAAAGTAAACATGAAAATGCAGTCCCTGTAGGGGCAGTCATCTGTTTGTTCAAGACTTCTGGCTACAGTCAGTTGCAGGTTGAAGGTTGCATAATTCTAGACACAACACAAAGCTGTGTCTCCAGCAGTGGGTGGATTTCAGCTTTCTCTGTGGAATGCATATAACATGCCGTGCTTTATCAGGTTTTGATATGACAATATTCTGCTAGTTCAGTACATCAAGTTATAGGTATGCTGCTAAATTATCTTGATGTTATTTTTCTTATGCTTTTATTAAAAAACAGATCTGCAGTCTGTAAGAGTTCACCAAAAGCAGCTTGTATGTATAACTTCTCTCTGAGAATTCCTAGGTTTCTCTTGTTCTTCTAAAAATGTCTGATGAAGGATTTCAGAACAATTTCCTTGGGGTGTGTATTTTTCAAATTGTATTGAGAGGTTTTGTTATTATTGTTACCATCTTTGGTTCGCATCCAGAGGTTCTGAGACAACATTCTTGGTTATAGAAAGACCAAACTAAAGATGATGTAGAATTAATTATAATCCTGGGCTATGCTTCTACATAATTTTCCTTAGTGCCAAGTCAGCTTCAGGCCCTCCATTTCCTTGCTTCACTCATGTTCCCTCACAGGGCTTTGTCTCCTCTATTCGACCTATTTGATGGTCAGTGCAGCTGCCCTCTGAGCACCATCTGTGAAATGACCCAGCCCATGAGCCTCCCAAATGAAAGTGCACTTTGGCAGCCAATGTAAACCTTTGTTCTGGTTTAAACTGTAACCTTGTGGTTGTGTATCTGAACTGACATAACTCTGGGTGTAATGTCTGGTCGAAGAGTTGTAAAGCTTTATAACAGGGTTTTCTGACAAGGTGTCAGTGACATATTGCTCTAATTTCATTTTGCAGGATGAGGTATATAAGCTAAATATTTTTTTTTAGATGTTCACACTGGCAGTACTGTATTCACATACTGTACTATTCTCTGTGTATCACCAGAAAATAAACTCCAGTTGCATAGATTTATAAAGTGTCAGTCTTTCAAAGCCAAATCTTCATGGTAAATGTGTTATCTGGGAGGCAGGAGAATTATGCTAAGCCCCATGGGGCTTAATGGGTCTTTTGAGGTGGGTGTTTTTTCTCACTGGGATACATAGAAATTGAAAAACAATATTGTTTTGTCTTACTGAACAAGGAAAAGAGTTTTATATTTATATTCAAAGGCTTTTTTTTTCTAACGGGAAACCTCCCATGACAGATTTCTCTCCTTTCCCTTCCATTACTGTGAAAACAAAATGGGATGATTGAAATGAAACACACTGTAATTGTTACTTAACTTGTTTTAAGAAGGAATTTGTGCATTTTTCAGCTATCCTTGAAGTATTTGTGGATTTCAACTCAAAAAGAGTATCAGTTCAAAACAGGGAAGATATTTGACCGTCTTTTTTTTTTTTCATCAGTTTGATGATGACTTACCTGTCTGTTTTTTTCCTCACAGTTATTTGTAGTAGATGTCCAGACTGGTCAAATTACCAAGATTCCTATTCTGAAGGATCGTGAACCTGGCATGGTGAACCAGCAGGGATGTGGCATTCATGCCATTGAGATCAACCCTTCAAGGACCCTCCTGGCCACAGGTGGAGACAACCCCAACAGTCTTGCAATTTATCGTCTGCCTACACTTGATCCTGTCTGTGTGGGAGATGTAAGTGGGAGTATCTGGGGGAAAAAAAAGTTTATTCCTACACTGAAAGAGTTACTACTTTGAAGTATGTATGGTCAGAGCAAGGTTATTATTTAGGATTCTTGTAATGGAGAGTGGATTTCTGAAAGCCTGAAGACATTTCTGATAGAGGTGTCATTTTTGTTAGGGTATCTTAAATATAAGTAAGTACTTAAACATGTGAGTGGGTTCTCAGGACTTTGAGTCAGATTTGTTCCTTGCCTTCATTCAGGTTTACTTCAGCTTACTTTTTAGCAAAAACGTAACAAAATCCTAAACTTTAAAGTCTAATTGTGATGATGATCTCTGAACCTAGTTATAGTGAAAAAGCTCTTTTGGGAAATTAAAACAATATTGCAAGTTGTTGAAATTTTCCCTTATCCAGTGCAGCTTATGGGTCTATTATTCCAGAGATAATCTTCTTGGCTTTGAAGATTATTTCTAAACCAGTGTGTTGTAGCAGTTTGATAGACCCTGGTACTGGTTTTATTTCTGAAACATCCTGAGGCCTTTTTAAAACAGCCAATCTTTAAAAAAAAAAAATCAACCTGGAGAATATAGTGGTGTCCTGTGAGCACTTCTCTCTCATTTCTCCGTTTTATTCAGGTCTTCACTCAGAGGTTAATTGCAACAGCAGAGGTCAGGTCAGAGTTTGTGCAGCAGCAAGACTTAACTTAAGATTTGCATTACTTGCTCTTAGTGTGTGTGACCTTTTAGCTTTTTGAACAGAGCTAGTCTTACGGTCTTTTCTTCCCCCACAGGTTTCTCTATGCTAAAGAAAAGAGTCTTGAAACATTAATCTGTAGGCCATGTATTGTAAACATAAGATTTTGGTTACTTGTTATAGTAGGATATGCATTTAAGAAAAAAAACCCAACATGCAGATACTTTATACAAGAATACTGTTTTAAAATGGAAAATCTAATAATTCTGGAAAACCTTAGGTTTGAGATTTATTTGTCCTTGGTCAGAGACTTGTTTTTCCAACACCTGATTCATCTTTATTAATTACACACTTCAGAACCAGAAATGTTAAAATCACTGCTAAGTACTTAAACTGCTCCAGCTTGATACTGGAATTTTACATGTACCTTTTAATGTAGGTCTGTCCTTCTGAGTTTGTACTAAAAATCAAAGTGAAGAATACTTGTCTGCTTTGAGACTACTGTTGAGTATAATATCACAGAAAAATGTGTCTTTCTTCTTTCAGGACGGACACAAGGACTGGATATTTTCAATTGCATGGATCAGTGATACTATGGCTGTTTCTGGTAAAGTCAGATTTTCTCCCTTAAGTTTATTTTGTTTGTGTTTTTTAACTTTCCTGCTCTCCAAATTTTATATTGATGTACAACATTTGATAAGTGTTAGGAAAGCACCTCTGTTAGGGCATTTGAAACCACTTGGAACTACCTAGGCTATTTAAGCACTTCTTGGACTTACTACAGTGCTTCATTTTATTTTGTTATAGGGCCTTGGTCTAGATCTGATTTTTCTAGTATTAGAATATTACTGTGTTTCTAGTGAGGGGATGTTGGAACAATGAGTTACAGGAGAAGAGAAGTGGAATCAAGTGGGCTGTTGGTTATCGGTTAAGAACTTCGGAATACTTCAGATCAATATCAGTTTCCTGAAGTCATGTGAAAGACTAATTAATGAAAATTGAGTTTGTCTTGCCAAGCTCTCAGTACAGTTGTGTATGTGTGTTGTATATATGCACTTGTACTATCGCAGTTAATACAGAAGGCTGTAATAAAGAAACACAGTTACTGACTTTTTAGTAGCTACTTGTGTAACTTCATAAAGAGTTACTTACCTAAAGGCAAAAATGGTGATGCTGTTGCATTTGTTTAGTAGTTTACTGCCCTTCTCTGCTGACATGGTATTCTGTACATGGAGTTGTCAAACTGTAGGTGGCAGAAAATTATGACAGTCTTATTTACAAGTCACATATTTGAATTGTTGGTTTAGTTTAGTAGGATTTTTTTTCGCCAAACCTGAAAAGCTAACCTTGCAATTTTATTTTTGCATTCAATATAAAAGTTGATCCTTGCAAGTCTCTACCTCAGATATCTACAAAAACTCCCCCACATTCAAGCTAGTAAGCTTGAAGAGAACAGCACAGAAGATTACAGATGACCAGGGGAAAGATAAGGACCGGACAGAATGCACAGCTTGTGAGATTGAACTGTATTGACTCAATATTTTCTAAAGGTCAAGGCTGGATGTATGAGTGGAAGGCTGCCATGTTCTCTGCTGTGGTGCTTATAGCAAGCAGGATGTAGGTTCCAGTCTCCACACCTCAGATACCAGGGAAAATTTGTTGAAAGCAGCTAGCAAGACTAAACTGAACTCTTCAGAACTCATTGATGACCGTAATTAAGAGGACAAAAAGACAACTAATTTCTGACATGGTTTTAATTTTACAGATTTCAATTGCATCTGTATCTGAAAATGTGGAGCAGAAATACTTGAATTCCAGACATTGAGGATATAGCAAGTATTTTTATGGCAAAAGCTCCAGATGAGATGAATAATTCTCAGGATGGCATGAGCTTAGGGTAGCAAATGATATCTGCTTGGCTTCAGGGCTAACCAGCTGAGCAAGGTACACGGACTTCTTCCCATGCCACGGCCATTTAAAGGGACAGCTTCCTCCGAAAGTATGTTAAGATGTTCAGAAATTTTGCTGCTGAGTATTCAGCCTCTGTAACAAACAAGATTAGGTGCCAGTAAAACCAATGGCATGTGGCTGGATGGTGCTGCCTGTTGTTATGCAAGTGCCATTAGGATGGCCCTTTTTGTATTTGTCTCTAGTAGGTGATAGTGGCAAATGCCTGAATCTGTCTGTGCGGAACAAAGGCATTTCTGCTGTGCTAGACCATCCCTGTTGCCACAAGATGTTTTACTTTACTGTCTTTGCAGTTTCTCCCTTAAGAGGTAGCAAACTGGATAAATTTAATAGCCTCATAGACAGGTAGTATTTTCTGGCATCTTCATTATGAATTTCTTTTGACAGAGTTTTTCACGTTGTGTAGGGAAGAAATTGAGGCACCTATCAAATCTGTCAGAGTTGACTTAGATGGAAGTGAGTTGCCTGAACACTAGAAGGGATGTGTGTAAAGCCTTGGATTAAACACGTGCTGATGTGTGAACCAAAGGGATTCAGCTTTCTTCATACAGTGTTCTTAACATTAGTGACTCATATTTTGGATTAATATCTTCAAATTCAGTAGAAAAATGAGTTCTTGCTTGTTTAAGCTAAGTTACATTCTTTAAGGAAGAAATGGAACAGGTTTTAGCAAAATAATTTTTCTAATAGATTTCATCCAAAGTGGTACAAATTGTGATTTGAAATAGATGTTACCGTTCAGTTCATGAAGGAGTGTGTACTGAGCCGTAAGAATACTGATAGAAATCAAGTAAACCCAAATTGGCATAAACCTAGCTAGGGTTTTTTTGGGGATTTTTTTGCATCAGTTTAACAGAGTTTTTCACCAAGGCTGAGAATAACAGGCTTAGGCTGAACCTATAGTGTTTTGAGTTCACTCTATGTATGAGATGATGATAATTGTGGCACAGGGTTGTAGGTTTTGATGCATCCTAATCAATTTGAAAACATGAGATGGTCTAGCTGCTTGAAAACCATGTAGACAGTTGACAGTGAGTTCATAATATCATGAACTTTACAGCTCAGTAAAACCATGCTTTTTAAAATAATAATTAATATATGATTGCTCCTTTTTTTGAGGAGAGGAGTTCTGTGTATGTGGAATGGACTCTTTATTTTTGGACTATTTATTATTTGATCAGGTTCCCGGGATGGTTCAATGGGTCTCTGGGAAGTCACAGAGGATGTGCTGTCCAAAAGTGATGCCAGGCATAATCTCTCTCAAGTTCCTGTCTATGCTCACATAACACACAGTGCTCTGAAGGATATCCCCAAGGAGAACACCAATCCTGACAACTGTAAGGTCCGAGCATTGGCTTTCAACAATAAGAACAAGGTTAGTAAGATAAACAAGACAGTTGAGAAGTCCTAAAACTGTCCCTATGTATCAGAAAAAATAAAAAGTTACCTAAGTAGAAGATAGTGGAAAAGCAAGCTAATATGTTTTTCTATTATTCTTTTGCATCCCTGTCCTGTGAGGTGGTAGTCTTAATCTGCTATGTCTGCTTCTGCCCCAGGGGAATGGAGGAGCCCAGAAGGAAAAAAACCAACCCCAGACATTTTAGAAAGCACACTTTTTCTGTGGGTTTCCTTTTAGGTTTGCATCCTAAGCAGGGCAATAAAGGAATATTTACAAGAAGCCGATAAAGAGCCAAAACACCTCTTGTAGCTTGAATCCTATTCCTGAGAGCTGTTTCTGCTTTCCTTTGCTTTCTGTGAAGACCAGCTAACATTTAGCAGTTCCTGTTTTGATGGCTGAATTCTTTCTGGATTGCTCAGCAAGTGAAGTGACTGACTCACAGGGCAGGCACTAGTGCTTGCTTTGGGGTTATTTTGTTGGTATTTGACAAACAATAAATGTCAACCTCCCCCATCCTGATCTCCTGTTATTACTAGTGGGAGTAGCAATTCATCCTCCATCACTTTTTTCCCCCCTGCCCTCAAGGAACAGAAAAGATCTGAATCAAAGGTGGGTGTGCTGTCGGAAGCACAGTGCTCCTGTAGCCTTTATTTTTCACAATAGCTGTTACCTATTCCTCTGTGATGGAGATTTTGTGTAGCTTTTTCAGTAGAGTAGTGCCTGACATTTGCTTCAGGGTTAGAATCAGTGTGGGACCTACTGAAGAAAGTTGTCAACTCTAGATTGTACCGTCTAATAATTCATTATTTGATTGGCTAGCAAGATTCTGAGTTTTAAAAGTTACTGTTATTTTCTCTTTTGTTAATTTTTATTCTACTTGATGCTTTTGCAATGTATTGCATTCTGTAAAGATAAGTAAAAAATGAAAATTTATCTTGATAGAACCTTTACAGGATTATGGATGAGTTCAACCCAGAGTGTGCAGCCTGCCAAGTAGAGAGTGTGAGTTTGTAAGGATATCTATAATACAGAAACTAACTCTCTTCCTTTTTTTCCCCTTTTTATAGGAACTGGGAGCTGTGTCCCTGGATGGGTATTTTCATCTTTGGAAAGCAGAGCACACACTATCAAAGGTGCTTTTCTGTTTGTTGGAGTTAAACTTCCAAAACTGCAAGCAATTAAGGCTGTTCACTATTTTTCATCTCCTTCAAATATTTGAAGAGCAGCAATGTTTGTAAAACACTTAAAAATTCTATGTAAAATGAAATGTCCTAAAATTTGGAGCTTGAAGAGGAGAGAAACTCTTCACTCCCCCTATTTTTGAGGGCAGGAAGTATTCGTAACTTTCTGCCAGTTCTGGGTTAGCTGAAGTGAACTGTTCTGTAGAATATGGTGGATACTTGATTAGTAGAGAATTCATAAAGGAAGTTGCACTTATTTAAGTGTAATGGCAGATCACACCCAGACTTAACCTCTGAGACCTAATGTCTCTTTGCTCCTTGCTAAAGAAATAGCAGCAGCTTAGAAGGATCTAAAACAGTTTATCAAAATGTCCATTTTTCTTGGATTCAGCCTTTACTGTCTCAGTTTGCTTCAGATAAGGCACCCATCACTTTCAAGTTTTTCCCTCTGGGTCTTATTTTTCATCTGCATTTTGTGTTTTTTCTCCGTGCAACTTCCTAGAACATAGCTTACAGAATTGTTCTGTTAACACCTTACTCTTTTCTCCTAACGGGTTGATTTTTATTTTTTCTGTTTGCAGTTACTTTCCACAAAGTTGCCATACTGCAGGGAGAACGTGTGTTTGGCTTATGGTCAGGAGTGGTCAGTGTATGCAGTAGGATCACAGGCACATGTCTCCTTTCTGGATCCGAGGCAGCCTTCTCACAACGTTAAATCCGTCTGTTCCAAAGAACGAGGCAGTGGTAAGAAATCTGTCCAAGGCTCTTCAAATGGTTTGCTTGCAGAAGTAGCTGTTAAAACTGTAGTATGTCAAGCTTCTAATAAACAGGAAGGGCTTTTCCAGTGATCAGCTAAATAATTAGCAGTGTGTGTATAGGCTTGGCTTTTATGACAGTATACCTTGAGCAACCAACAAACAAATGTGACCAGTTCTGAAATCTAATGAAGGGCAACATTAGGGGCTTCATGATCAACTAAATTGTAAACCATCCAAATACTACTGAGCTTTCAAAAGTGTGCATTTTACTGCTGTGTGGTTTTTTGGGTTTTCTTACTGGGTTTTACTCTATTTTTTTTACTGTCTCAAAGCAAATCTATGGTTTTTACCACTGCTTATGCTGTTCTTGCATTTTTCTCTGTGAATAAGAAAAAAGGCATGTTGTCTGCTCTGTGCTACCGTATTGGGAGTCTGTGCTGTGAGGGAATGCTTGCTTTTTAATTTTAAGGCCATGAGTGGGATTCCTGATTTTCAGTGTTACTTGATTGCTATTTCCTTTTCTGATATGGATGCAGTATGTCCAATTGAACCTTACACCAGAGCCAGACCTAAAGGCTTGCAGAGTGCATGGTTCCATGAACTTCTCTCCATATCCTTTACTGTCAGGCATGAGAAGGCACTGTGCCATGCTAATCCCAGACTAGCAAGTTGCAGTCCTTTAGCTTGTCTCTGGCTTCCATCTCTTCATCAGGCAAGTTATCAGAGGCAAAGATTAGGAGACTTATATTTATGCAGTTACTGAGTGGTGGTGTTTAGATCAGTGTCAGGGTCTGCTGCTTTCAGATATGGGAGAAATATGTGTAATGTCAGCAGAAGTCACCTGAACATCTTACCAGCAAGACCTCTTGTCCTGACTTGCTGTCAGTGAGGATTCTGTCCAGGTCTAGACCCAGACACTGGAGTGCAGTGCCCAGTGATGGCTGGTGGCTGAAAGCTTCTGCCTCAAGTATGTGATCATCCATGTTGGAGGATAATGTGTGTGGGGAGTATCTCTAGGGCATTTCTAGTTCATGTCTGGACAAAGCCTTTGTTCGAGGCTGTTTTCTGTTCTGCAGAGTAGGTGCATCTTTTTATTTGGCATGGTGGTGCTGACACGTAAATAACAGTAATTCTCAAGATACTGAGTGTTGCACTTTCTATTGATCTCCCTGGGACTTGGAGTGGTGTAGCAACTCTAGAAAGCAGGCTCTTTATTGATCTGTGGACTAAAATCTGATTTCAAGTGTTTTGAAGTGGTACCTGAATGTGTTTTAAGTTTCCAAGTGCATCTGCTGAATGTGTAAGTCCACATTTACTCCATTTCACTTCTGTTGTACACAAAAGCAGGTCGGAGAAAGGTGGTAGCTTAGTAAGGCTTGAGGTGTGGCTAGCTTTCCCCTAGTGTAACCGTGTCTGCTCTACGCAAGAAGGCAGTGAATGCTTTTTAGTGCATCTTGTAAGTGTTGCTTTTCTTAACAGTACAGAGAAGTGCAGGCCTTGGACTGTAGTTCTTGATTAATGAAAGCAACTGCTTGCTGCATGACTGGCCTGCAGAGCCATGCTGTGTGTTGTTTACTTCAAATCCCAAAGGCAGCAGACAGAGCTTGTGTGGCACAGACTCTGGGATTTCTCCTTGTGTAGGATGTGCCACTGCATCTTTATTTCCTTCTGGGATCTGTAGACCAGTTCCACAGGTGATAGAGGGCTAGGAGTGTAGGAGAGCTTACTGTGGTTGGTTCTAGGCACATGTTGTGCCTTTAGATTGATGGGAATGATTAATGTGAGATACTTCAGCCCCTTAGGAGACAATTTGTTTTTGAAAGCATTTTCTAAATATCCTATTTAGTAGAGGGTACATCATGGATTCCTTCAGTTAATTTCTTTGGTTAGGGAAAGTTCCACAGTTGTTCTGCATTTTATAGCTTTTTATTAATAAATGAATTTAAAAGCATATGCCATCTACCTTCATACTCCATCACGTGTTTGTGTGAAGTAAGTGTTCTCCTGGGTGGCTTGTCAAAAGCACTTCTGGAGCAAAAATAAGGTGAGGTCCACTCTTGGGCCTTTCTCCTCTTATTCCAGTGACTGCTCTTGCTGACTGCAGAGGGCTTAAAGCTTTCTGTGTCTTTGCCAGAGCCAGGCCCGTGTGATAGAGGTGGGGGGAAGGTCTTCAGCTGTCTCAAGTGCATTTGTAGTTCTCTGAATTAAAGTGGAGATTCTCATATGAATCTCATAATCTACTTCAGCACAGAGACTTGCACAGTGGTTTGCCACCTACTAAGCCTTCGGCCAAGACTTCACCCCACACCAGGAGCAGGACAATGTGGCCTTACTTGTTCTAAGTGTGAGTCATGAATGCTGGTGGCTGTGGATGTCACATCCAGTGTCAGAAGCGGAAGGATGAGGACATGTTTCTTGTTAGGACTCAATACAGAGGGAAGGGGAAACTCCCTGGCTGTATCTACAACTCCTGGTTGTCTACTGTCCTGTGCACTGCCGGGAGTACTCCAGGATGATACAGCTTTTGTGACGTTCAGCCCCACTTGGTATAGTGACAGCACTTGGCACATGGATGTAGCTGGCATAACTCACTCTTTTCCTCTACTGTTTGAATGGCTGTTTAGGCTGTAATTTGGTACTTTAAAGAGGGCCTAAAAAGTCCTAGGGTTTATAACCTGGCATCCTGTCATGAAGGAGGGAGAAGCATAGATGTGGTGGAGTTTAATCTGCATGGAAGAGTTATTTGGAGTAGAGTGCTTGCACAGAACAGTATTTGCATCATAAATAGAGATGACAGGACATTTTGCAAATTGTGAATTCCTGCATACAGAGTCTCCCCAAGACTAGCTCCAAGGGATCCTTCATTAGCTAAGACTTCAAATTTAGATTTTGTGAGAACAAAATATACTCTTTTGTTCAATGTAATGGCATAACTGAATTGTGTTAAAATGTTTAGTTTGAGCTGTACCTTCCCATGTAGTGGTGGAACATGGTGTTTAGATTGCAGGATTCCTATTCTGTTTTCATTCCTGGGTGAAGTGCTGAAAATTCCAGCTACTAAAAATAAGGTGTACTTATTTGAGTGGAGATCAGGCTCATTAATAGTTCTGAAGCTATCTTAGCAGCAAAGTGACAGTTACACTTGCTTACAGCTAGCCTGTTGACCAGCACAATGCACTGGGTGGCAGCTGGGACTCATTTTTCTCAGGTGGTCACTTACTGCAGCTTAGCAGGTAGTTAGAGACTATGTGAGCTCATGGAGGAAAACAGTGTGATGTTCTTCCTCTGTCTGCTGTCGTGTCTCACTCTTGGTGTGTTCACTTGAAGGCTTGTGGCAGACAGAACAAAGGTACTCTTGACCCCAAATGGCTTACCTGGGAGACCTGAGGCCCAGTGAGGATGAAGCTTCTTACTGTGCACCATCAGTCTAGCTGATGGCCTTGAGGAGTGGGTAGGGCAGTATATGCAATCAAAGTTGCTGTTTCAAGAGCATCAGTGGGATTTGTCTGCATTGCTCTGTAGTGGTGGGAAGACTTGGGTGTTGTGGAGAATACTAGTAGGTAATACTACCCATGAAGCAACAGCACTGCAGAGCCAAAGCATCCTTCCTCTTTACTTCACTGTCTGTCCCTTTTCTGTTTGACAGGTATCCGCTCTGTGAGCTTCTACGAGCACATCATCACTGTGGGGACAGGGCAAGGGTCCTTGTTATTTTATGATATCAGAGCCCAGAGATTCCTGGAAGAAAAGCCCCCTCGTGCTTGCTATGGGCAGAAGCAGAAATTAGGAGGAAGTGAAATTTTGAAGTTGACAACCGGGAAAGGCTGGCTGGTAAGTAGTTTGCAGCTGTAGGAGACCCAGTATACAGGAACTGGTGTCGGGCTTGAGCCAATTATTTTTGGACCTGTTGTGTAAAATGTGTCCCACTCAAACTGTTTACCTAACCAATAACTAATAATGAAGAGCAAGAAGTCCTGCAGAATTGCTTGTTAGAAAAGCTTTTTGAAAGGATACTGAAGATTATTTGCTTGACTGTCGCGCATAGTGACTACAGTTCTTTGCACTGATTCATAAATTAACTAGATTTTATATCTTTACATTTTCAAATGGAATCTAACTTCTTCTATTTTTCAGAACCTCAAACAGAAAATAAATTGTCTTTCTCTAAAGCCGTGGTAATCTAATGTGGTACTTGGAGCAAGGAAGTTTCAATTTAATAATGCAATTTTAGAAACTGGAGGTAATGCCACAGCAGGCACTTGAGTTTGGTTTCCTGTATGTTATCATAAAGCAGTTAATGGCTTTGTTTAACATAGCTCCATTATCTTTTGTATCACTGCAACATCCCTACCCTCTTCACCTCCCCTCCCCTTCCAATGTTTGGCCTAAATATTCTCAGAAAAAGCTTCAGGACAGCTCTGGTATCTTTTAGTTGACCTATATGAAGCTTCAGGATTGTTCAGAGGAAATACCCATTTTTGGGCTCTGGCTGCTCCCTTCTGCTTTTGTGAAATAGAATTTTGAGTTTGTTTGGCAACAATAACAATCTAAACTTTCCTTTGACAGAACCATGATGAAACCTGGAGGAATTATTTTTCTGACATAAATTACTTCCCAAATGCTGTTTACACCCACTGCTACGACTCGTCTGGAACGAAACTCTTTGTGGCAGGAGGCCCTCTTCCATCAGGACTTCATGGGAATTATGCTGGTCTCTGGAGCTAATAATAACTCTTCATTCTGATGCTGATCTTTACACAGATTTCCACTTTGCTTTTCCTTTTTTTAACAACAAAATTGTGTGATGCCATTGATTCCTGATTTAAACACAAGTTATTTTTTGGCGGAGTTTTCTGTTGGTCTCCAACAGTTTTGTACATCTTTTTGAACCAGTTTTTTGCTTTAACCTCCTTGATCCTTTATATGGAGGGGTTTTGAAGTCCTTTTTTATTGTATTTACTCCAAATGACTCTTCCCCCCCCATTTAGGCTGTCTTGGCCATGTGCCCCCTCCTCTACTTTGCTGTGAGGTAGGATTCCTTTCTTATAGAGTGGTTGCTCCTGAGCTTTCTGTGAAAGTCTTGGGGCTGCATGTGTGCAGGTACTTTGTGTCAGCCACATTACCTGGAGTGAGGACTACTTGTAATTAAAAAATATTAAAAATATTTATAAGAGATAAGCTACTACTTTATCTGCAGAGCCTGGCCCTGGCCTGGGTTGATCTTATTTTTTAAAAGTACAAGTCTAATGACACTGTTTATATGTAGAGGGATATGGTAATTTTAAGCTGTACTCACTGGAGCCCAGGGATGGATTCCCTAGGGGTATTGCCCATCAAAGCTGAAGCGCAGGAGTTTTTTTTAAAAGTGCAGTTGTGTTCAAGTGGTAGTTTTCAGCAGTGCCAGGAGCAAAAACCAATCTGTTTCTTCACTGCTCGTCCCAGGTAGCAGCTTGCACAACTGGAGTTTGTATAGGCTGTTCTGCAGTGTGGCTGTTGCAGGGTGACATTACATTGAGGGCTGCAGAGGTGCTGAGAGGAAATGGGGGCTAATTATTCAAAATGAACTAAATCTGTCTGTTCCCCAGATGAAACATGGTTTCTAAGTATGCTGTTAGGATAGCTTTTAAGTTCTTCATAAACTGCCTAAAACCTAGGACCTTTTTTTATCCCAGGTTGTGGAAATTTTTCCCCTTTTTGCTGTTTTGGTTGGCCATCTGCTCAAATAAGCCATGGAATAAATAAACTATTTTTTTTTTCTCCAAGATTAAAGAGTGCATCTTGGACTTTACTAATGGAAGTGAGAAGCTTTCCATGAAGGAGGATAGCTTGGTGTTACCTCACTTTGCACAAGCATATGCTGTAGGAGAGGCTCAGGCTTTTCCTTCTGCATTCAGACTCCTTCCAACTTCACCTGGGACTGGGAGGGGAGAACAGGTCCAGTGCCCTTCAGGTCCAGCTGTGAAGCATGTGCATCCCAGGGTGATGGTCTTGCCCAATGCTCAGCTAAAATGCAAGACCCCAGGGTGTTCCTCCTTTTGGCAGGCACCAAACTTTCAGCTTGTTACTGGTGCCTCTGTTCTCTGCTGAAAGTAATGCCTTTCCCCTGACATTCGTGGAGCAGTGTGCCTGTACCTCACAGCTTTGGTGTAAAATGCACAGTTGGTTGAAGCTGAGAGGAAAGACAAAGCTGGCACATGCTGTGTTCTCCCATCTCTGTGAGAGATCACAGCTACCACTGCAGGTCCTACCCACAGCCCAGAGCTAGTCTGCAAATGTCTGCAGTCTCTCTCCGTACTCAGTATCTATCAGTAACACCAAGCACTGAGCATCAGGCTTGAGATCCAGTTGGTATGGAGACCTGGATGGAAATCCTATGAGGAGCGCAGTTCCCTCTTGTCAGTGTGGAAATCCTGGCATGAGAAGAGCTCTCTCCCAGGTGTGCACCTGTCCCAGAAATATAATTTGCACTAAGCAGTGACACTAAGGTGCTTCACAAACACCATCTTCTGGTGTTTCATAATTGTACTTCCCATTGTGGTGTCATTGCTTAAACTGCATCAGTTCAAGGTACTGTGTGTATGGTTAGTCAGGCTTTTCTCTGAAAAGGGCAAATTATATACCGTGGGGTAGCTGCTTTGATTTTAGGGGTTTAGAACAGTGGAAGTATGCAAAGAAAAACAAGTCTTGGAGAAGTATGGCAGGATTTGTGTTTCTACAGCTACTGTGTAAGATCATTCTGTCACAATGAACATGTTCTGCTTTGTTGGGTTTTTTTTTGGTTTTTTTCCAATTTAGTTTGAAGGTTTTTTGGTTGGTTTTTTTTAAGAAGCTAGACACGTGAGTCTACTTGAGTGGATTAGTCATGTGCATTCCAGTTCTGCTGAAGCAACAGTTAATAGCTGGGAATTTAGTGTCAGCAGTGCCAAATGAAAACTCCTGGTCTGAAAATTCTAGCCCTGATGGTGATCCTTTAACTGAAGCGTATTTTAGGCCATGATGATGGGGAAAAAGGGTATTTGGATGGACAGAGATTCAGCCTTCAAACACAGAGACTGATTTTTCTCAGTCTCCCAAGTTACTGAACATGCACCAGTGGAAATTGACTCTGACTGCTGACTCTGATCTCTGCAAGTACCTCAATATGTGCTCCTAAAGCTTGGTAATGTGAGTGCCCTTTTCCTCCTTTTTTTTTCTCCTTAGCTCTGCACAATTCTCAGATGAATCTGGACAATGATGTAAAATTCCTCAAGTCTCACATACTTCTGTGTATTCTGGTTTCAGGATGCTTTCTTGCAAAAATAACTTCTTATGAGAAGAGAGCCATCTTGGTTGCTGTATGAAAATCCCCACAAAAAACTGGAACCAAACTAGAGAGTGCTGCAAGCACACAAAGAAATTGTGCCAGAGATAATGTAATTTCTAGCTAGTTTCAGTAGTTTTAAATGCTTAAAGCAGGACAGATGTTAAGTTTCAGAATATTTTTCTGGTTGGTCATACATCACTTTTGTTACAATCACTGTTAGAAATTGAGGCAGAGAAAGGTGATGATGATTTGCCAACTTCCAAAGATGAGTGATAGCAGAAAAATTCAACTTGTCTTGACTTTCATTTTGTTGCCCTGTTGGGTTAGATATCTACTGAAATTCAGGATCATGGTTAGAAATGCAGAGTTTCCCATCCAAGTGCAGGAATGGTGGCTCCACAGCAGGGAGTCTCCAGGCTCCACAGAGAGGTGAGTTTGGTACCCTGTTCAAAAGGCAGATACGCCCCTGCAGTGGAGTGAGCTCAGTCTGATGACTGCCTTTCAGCAGCTTGAACAGCTTGCTGTGCGCTGCTGAGACCCAATGGCATACATAGATTCAGACCATCTTAGCTTTTCCACTGTGTCTTCAAGAGTTCCCTGCCTTGGCCTTTCCTGCCTGCTAGGATGGTTTGTTTGGGGTTGGCTCTAACCCAAATTATAGCAATCTTTGCTGTAACGATATTGTCCTTGCAGAGGTGCTCTCTGTTGAGCAGATATGGGCTTGCTGGCATATTGTTAACCTGTGCTCAAGACCTTCAATTTGCTTTATTTTAACTGGGTGGAAGTTGAAGGCAGGCTCAGACTGTTGAACTGGGCAGTTGCCCTTGTACATGTTTGACTGATGTGATTACACAGTAGCAGTCTGTTCTGGGTGGGGAACATAACTCTGGTTTATCTCACTTAAAGGAGAGAGAAGAACTAGCATAACATGCCTTCAGACAGGCTGCTGTTGACATCTCAGTCATGTGTGATCTTTTGTGCTACCAGTGAGTGTAGGAAGCAGTTCATTTTACTGCTCAGCTCTTTTCAGTAGACTGCCATGTTAATTTGGGTATCTTTGGGTATTACATTTTCAGTATTCATAACCGGTAATCAAACTAGTGAGTCAGTTATGGGTTTGGTAATACCTAGCTTGTAAATACTGGGTAGCAATTCCTGAGTAACAGCTGGGTGTTAAATCATGGGGCATTCCGGAAGAATCAGAAGCTACTTTGCAGTGTTGGCTTGAGCACAGCAATAAGGGTTATGCTCACCCTCTTCACTGAACACCTTACTCATGTAATTCCTCTAGCTTTCTCCCTTGTACAGTCAAGTCTTGTAGGGAAAATTGCTAGTGCTCTCCTCTGGTGCTTTCTGGGATTGCACTAAAGAAGTGAGTCCATTTGTTTGAGTCCATCCCTCATCAGTGCTGCTGCTGTTAGTTTGAGGTGAGTAAATTACCAAAGAATAGTTGTTAGTAGGTTTATGTTGCTAGACTCAGTTGTTCATTTTACTCATAGATTGATTTTTAAGATCATTGCTGGACTTAGCCTGTTCACAAAGGTTACACTCGTATTGTGGGTGACTCTTGTGACTCTTCATGAGAGGAATTCCTGAATTGCATTAAGGGGTTTATATTTGTTGCCTCCATTTTAGGGCTTTGTTGTCAGTATTTTATATCTAAAGGATTAAAATACTTGGGGATCATTCTCTTCCAGAATTTCATCCTGCTTCCTTTACCTGAGCACTTGCTTTGTATATAGCTTGCAGCTGCAAAATTAACAGATTAAATTTATGATCCAGCTATGTCAAGTGGTGCTTTGGTGTATTAATTTGTGCCACTCAGCTGAGAGGCATTTACAGGCCTTGTGAACTGCTGTGACTCACCTAGTGCAGGTGTGAAACAAAGCAGGCTTGCCTAGACCCTTCATCGAGGTCACTTGTTTGCTTTGTTTGCAAGAAACCAGGGACAGGTGGGCTGTCAGTTACGGCATGTTGGAAAGCAGCAGCACCTCTCAGCAGCCAGGTGGGAGCTCTGAGGTCTGTTTTTAGTGGTCTGATACCCTTATTTTCAAGAAACCCACTTTTCCAAGGTGTCTGGTATCTTCTTAATTAGCTTCTTTTTCAATTGCTGCTATGACTAAATTACTGGACTGGGGTACAGCTGGTTCCTAAGGAACACTTGCAGAGCTTTGTGTGATGCAGGTGGAGCTGATCCTCTGGACAGCCCATGCTGAGCCAGGGACTCCTGATCTACCAGGCACAAACTTTTCAGCTTAAAGCCAAGTGAAAATCCCTTTGTGCCCTGCTGGTCTCCCCACAGTCTGAGCCCGTGGTGTGGCCACAACTTAAAATGCATTTCTGAGTGTTGCAGTGCCCTCACTAACTTTTTTGAAAGTCTGAGCAGACACCCAGGACAAGGGAGAGTGGGAAAAGAGCACAGCCACATCTTGTGTGAGGTGCTCTCCTTTGCCCCTGTATGAGGATGGGCAAGGGACAGCAGAGAAACAGTGTTGGGCAAACAGTGTTTGGTGTGGCTCTCAAGACTCCTGAAGAATTTAAAAACTAGAGGGGATACATGAAAACTTCATCAGAAACATCTTTGAGAGATCAAGTATATATCTGTGATTTTTTTGTTTTCTCTGTATTAATTTTCAATGATAAAATTAGGAAGTATATATTTGCTTGTGGTGCTTTCTTCATGAAAACCATGTGGTACTTGGCTAATTAAAAGAATGCTCCTGCAGAAAGGAATCTTCCCATTTCCTAACAGCCTTTCCCACTAGTATCCTGCTGGGAGCAGTATGGTCTAAGAAAGTGCACAGAGATTTAAAATGGAGTGTCAGGGTTGGCAGAGTTGGGAAAATGTGGGCTGCCTGACTGTTTCTATACCCAAAAAACCACCAACACTTGATTGTATACAAATTGTGGTCGTTGTACTGAAACTGAGAGGGTGTATAAAACCTCTTGCAACATAATGCAACGTCTTTAGTCCTAGATTCTTTTGAATTCATTCTTTTGCCTTCAGGACAAAAAATTAAGCAGTCAATACACTGTTTTCTTAGGAACTGCTTTTCTAGATTCCCTTACTTAAAGGGAAAATTCAGGTGCTGAATCTTACAATCTCATTAAACTTGTACTTTTTATTTGCTCATTCACCTGGTCTCTTTTAATTTCTAAGGCCTCCCACAGTCTCAGGGTATAAATCACTATGACTCATCCAAATAGTACTGAAATGGACCAACCAGAGGTTAATGTGCCTTCCTCTTCTGGTACCTTGATCTTTGTAAAGTTATCTCAAACCTGTCATTGTTTTAGGACTGGGTACATGCATTGTCTTTTTCTAAGATGTATGTGTTGAAATCGCAACAGGTTTGTACTGTTACATGTGACTTGTTCCATTCATGTTAGGATGTGTAGACACAAATCAATGCACTGGTTGGTCTTGGTATCAGTCTTGCCAGTGACACTTCTCAGTGCTTGCTTGTGTGTCCATATGTACATAAATGCTGGATCTTCCCCACTGCCTGTGGTGCATAAGATGCACAAAATACACAGGGTGTTTTAAAATTTGCAGTGATCACAACTTGTTGCCTGAAGGCAGGATGTCCTACAGTGAACTGTTTTTAATGGTTTTTTTTCCCAAATATTTTTAATAAGATCCAATGCCTTGAGGGGAAAAAAAACAACCAGGACTTGCTGATACTTGATGGCTTGTGTTCTGAATCCAGGGTCTGATGTTTGTTAACAACTCCTCCAAATCCACCCAGCTAACAGAGGCTTTCTCAGCTTGTTTCTGTCATGAGCTATATCAGAAACAGCACTGAATCCCGAACTATCACAGAAGCTGTCAAGCAGGGTAGTAACAGCTCTCTTCAGATATTACAGTGCACATTTTTTAACTGTGAGATAAAACTGTTCAAAGTTATTGATAACAGCTTGAAAATGGAACAGTGGGAAATTGCAGATAGTATGTGAAACCAGACTGTCTGCACATGGGGCTCAGTGTTCTGTTACTTTACAAATTGTTTCTCCTCTGAAAAGTTTTAGGGTTTTTTTCAATACAAAGATATTATACATCTGGCTTAGTTTTCTAAGGATATCTTTGTTTACAGTCAAACTGACATCTGGAATTTGGGCTGAGTTTCTGTTTCTTATGTAGACTATGATTGATTTCTGCCCCATAAGAGCATGGAAACAGGAACATATCTTCACTTGCTGTGGCCTTCCATGGGCATGCCTATGCATAATTAACCGAATTACAGTACTGCACTCTGTTGATCCTTGAGGCTACCTTTGTATTTAGAATCAGCATAAGTCATCAGTGTATTGACATTAATACATGGTCATGGAGCTCTAAGGTCTGTGTGTTTTCTGTGCTAACTGTTCTCTCTGTATTGCAGTGCAGACTTACACTGGAATTCCTTTTACTTCTTGCTAACTTCAGAGTTCCTTTAAATTCAGTAAGGTGCTGTTTTTATGACAGTTACTTTTCAGAGTAGAACAAATGGATTTAACTTAGTTTTCTGTCTTTAACATCTTTCTCTTCTCCCATTTCTTCCTAGTTCACCTGTAACAATCAATTTAAAGCTGTCTGCCTACTCTGAAAATTATCAAGTCATAATAAAAAGAAAACCTGTAGCCCAACGTGGCAAGATCACTCTGTGCTTTTACCATAAACTTCTGTGGCTGGATGCCTGTTTTGCGAGTGGAGACTCCACCCCTGCACAGTCTACAGAAGCTGAAATTCTCTTGCATCCATATTGTTCAGTGGATATCAGCAGATCAGGAAGTGGAGGTGCCCTGCACCTGCGCCCAGTGTGTTTGTCAAACTGATCTGTAGTGATTTAGCCAGAGAACTGGCATCTCTGGCTGCTACTCCAAGTCTTGACTAAAGGTTCCATTCAGGGCAATGCCAGGAGGATGAGTTGCTGACTTGATCCCATGTAAAGGCTTATTCCACAGATGGGGTTTTTTTTGGGAAGTAGAATTATAAAAGAGTAGGGATATGAGCAAAACAATTACCCTGTGCTCAAAAGAGAAAAGTTACTCTAATGTACTTTGGCCAGGAAGCAGGACAAAGGCTGGCTATGCTCAGAGGTGAGCTGGCAGTGGAGTGAAGGGTAGGCCTTGAGGGTTTGCGCCATCATGCCTTAGATCACAGCAAATTAATTGCTCCCAAAGCTTTTGAAACTGGTGGTCATCCCTCTTCAGATGAGATGTGAAGATGGCATGGAGAAAAAACAGTTGCCTCAGTGGTCACTCAGTCTTCTCAACATTCAAGGTTACCAGTGCAGTTGTCTCTTTGATTTCATGAGTGACTATGTGGTGCTTCACAGCTGCCACCAGCCCCCTCCATGTGCTTTGTGCAGGGATGATGGAAAAGGCCTTGCCTGCATTTTCCTCCACTTGGCTAATTGTTGTCAGTGCAGGCGTGTAACAGGCCAGCTGTGATTTACAGCTTCAGATTCACAGAAGAAGCTGTGGGCTTCTTCCACATTGCAGGTGTGATAGTGGGGCTGTTATGAAAAGAACTGGATAAGTAACTTTTGGTGCGTTTTGTTCAGAATGCTGTCTCCAGTCTCAGCCTCTTGTCCCAGCCTTACTCACATCTTGCCACACTCTGCCACTTAGGATTTGAGCAAGTTCCCTGTTCTCTCATGGTGTACTAGTTCCGGTACCAAGTTCTGCAAAGCCTGGGGGCACCTGTTAGAGCCCTAGTACACTTTGAAATCTCCACACGTGCCTAGACAGTGGTTTGCTGAACTGGAACCTTGCTCACGGTGTCCTTATTCATTTTACTCAGCTCTAGGTATCTCCCTGGACTGTCATATTCCTTTCAGTCTGAAAGGGTTTTCTCCAAAGTCATTAATGTTTCATGGAGTTGATTCCCATACTGCTGATTATTGCAATTTGGTGGCTTTTCCTTTTTTTGTTTTCATTCTGGGGTTCACTACAAATTTACAAAACCATACTAACTTTCTCAACTCCTGAACGTAGTACAAGGGCCCATCCTGAGGCATCAGAATTATTTGTCTACTCTCAAGGTGCACAGAAACAAGTATCTCTTAGACAAGCAAGGAGGAAACCAGCTGCATATACACAAGTGGAAAGGTATCTCTGAGTAGAATAGGTGAGGGAGCAGCTTATGAATTTTAAGTATAAAAACAGTAATTGAGGTCTTCTGGTTTCTTTTTTAAAAATTGCATTAACAGGAGGTAAGGTGGTGTTTTAAGCCACAGAAAGTTGCAGCATAAACTGAGGTTTTCTGTTCATCAATGCAAAATGTGCCTCTCAACTATAATGCAAATTCAGTCTCTTGGTCTCATTTGCAATGGAAGAAGATTATCTCAAGACTGATTTAATGTGTTTCTTGCTCTTATATGTAATCACTTGCACAACAGTCCTTGCTGGTCTTTCCCAAGCACTATTCAGCACTATCCCTATTTAAAAACAGAACAGGGACTGCATTGAGCAGTGGAACCCAATGAACTTCCTTGATTTGAGAGAGACTCTGTAGATGAGTCCAGGTTCCGTGTGTTTTAAATATAGCTTTAAACCAATGCAGCTATTCTCTCAGACCAGCACAGCTTCCTACCTTTCCCTCCATTTACATGGGAATTTAAAAGTAAAACAAGCAATACATGAGCCAGTTGATGTGCTTGCAGGTGGAACTTTTTTTTTTTTTTTTAATTTGAAGATTGAGATTTCTCTTGTGGAAGAACTCATTGTGGGTGCAAGAGTGTAGAGCTCAGATTATAGCTCTTCTGCCAGCTTGTTAAATATAATTAAGTATTCTGGACTCTCTTGAAGAAGACTATGTAAAAGCTGTGAAGGTGTAGACTGGAACTGATAATTTTAGGTCATGTGTGTGTTGCTTGACTACATGGACAGTGTAACAGTGATTTTTACAAATTGGTTTCCATGTATCAGCCACAAATAATTTGCTCTTTGGAGGAAAACTTTTAATAGATAAGTTTCCAGATCAAATTATGAGCCTAGTTTTCCCTCTTGCATTAACCGGATTACTGTGTTCACATGCCAGAAAGATGTTGCTCTTTGAAGAAGCATGTTAGTGTATGTGGCAATACCCCATGCACTTTTTAAATACCTAGAACTGTACATTCTCATCTGAATATCTTTAACATGCTGTAGTCTGACAAAGGAATCTTTTACTACTGCCCTGTTACATAGATAATTGTAATTAACTGCAGTTTGTTTTTTCCACTACTTGAAGTCGTGTGATCTGAAAATTGGTGAACGAAAAGTATTTGTGCATCTTATTATGGGTATCTCTAAATAAAATGTATTTGTATAGTGTGTTGGCTTGGCTCGGCTCATCTTTTCCTTTATTTGGTGATCACTCCACAGCAAGTAAATCCAGGGCAGTTTGGGAGCAAGTAGGCTTGGGTTTCTTACTGCAACAGTGCAGCCTCTGTGTGGACATGAGGCAGAGGACATGATTCAAAGGAAACAAAGTGAACCGTTCTTTTTCTTTCACCAGTGAGTGAATTGATAACCCAAGAGTAGAAATTCAGCTTATTTTTGGTTTTTCATGGCCTAAATATCAGTCCTAATTCTCTGTACAGCAATAGTAAAACTCCTGACTTCCACAGGAAATTTATCTAGTGGCAGAGCTGGGACCTTTACACTCAAAGCATCTCCTTCCTATTCTTGTCATCTGGTACCTCATTTGCTCTGAGGCAAGAGTTTCCTTCAAACCACTTTATTTTTCTAAGAAGGACCTACCTGTTAGAAGTGTTGAATAGGACAGATAACTGTAGCAGGACAGTCAGATATAGGACTATGGGTTTCAGGGAGATCTTGCATCCCAAAACTGCATCTGTAGCACTTCCACATATTTTCACTGCACAGGAGAGTGAGGCCTTCATACAGCTTTCCTATTTCATTGCCTATAATTGGAAGCTATTTTTTCAGAGGAGAACTGTCTTAAGAGGTCTAAGTTTTATGCTGGAGGTTAAAATCATGCCTAAAATCAGCTTCTGTATCCCTGTATTCACCTTTGGCTTTGTCTTAAGGGGCTGTTTTCCATGATTATGGACAAACTGAAGCTTTGTAAGCAAAGCTTTTTAAGCTAGGTGGTAAACCATGTCTGGAGTTGTACCATCTTTGCTCCCTGTAGCAGCATTACTGATGCTTGTGAATGCTGGAAGAGGAGACTAAAAAGACATAGGAACACTATACTGTCATTCCACCAAGCCTTCTAACCAAACTGAGAGATGCAAAGAAAAACCAAAGCTCATGGCACTGGAGAGAAACAGAAGATGATGGGTTGGAGAGGGCTCTGGCAATCAGACATACTAACTCCCCACCTGCCTCAGATGCTCCACCGAGTACAGCATTGGGCAGGACCTGTCAGATGACTTAAAGGACCAAAAATGACCTCACTAATTCCAAAGCTGACAGTCTTTGCTGAGCTCCTCTTTTATGCATGTCCAGCTTAAATCTCAGCAATAAAGAGTCTAAACTGTCCCTGAGCAACTAATTTTAGCATTCATCTATTTAGTCCCATCACCTGTCTTGCATGTCCCCTTGCTTTCGCATTCACAGTGCAGATGGATCAGTCTGTTCCTTTATGTAAGGCAGCTCACCTTTTTTTTTGAATTTTTAACTATTTCATGGTCACAGTCTTCATTCCTGCCAAACAGTCCAGGCTCCCTCAGTGCTTTCTCACTGGCCATGTTTGGCATGTGCATGGGTGGCCATTGTCATTCCCATCTGTGGAACTGAGATTCACTGCACTCCTTGGCCTGGAGCCTGCAGCCAGTCTATGCTGTTAGCGACTATGCCTTTATTGTGTGTTACAAACATGTGGCAGTCGACATTACCCCTTTCAACACTCAATCTGCTGCCTGCCTCCAGCTCCAACCCAGCTGCTGCAGGTTTGCTTGGCTGTCATCACTTCCCTTCTTTAGTGTATTTTGTTTCTGATCTCTGTGACCCAGGCCCTCAACTCTTGCCAGCTGGTGGCACTGCTATTGCACAAGGCAAAAGCCAAAACAGGACAGGACTGGTAATAGTTTCACAATGTTCCATTAGCTCTTCCTAGATGTACTCATCTTGTCTGATTCTGATTGGAGGATATCAGGACAGACTTTCTAATACAAGGTGCTTTCAAGGTCCAGGAAATTAATTAATAAATAAAGAGATGCCAGGACACAGTGCTTGAACTGTTTTTCAGGCAAGAGTAGCCCATTCCTTCAGAGACTGAAAGTGAGAAAGTTCATAGTGTATTAGAATAACAAGAATCTCTGTGCTTTGTCTTCCAACTTCCTCAGTCACTCCTCTGGAAGAACAAATGTCAGGAGGGCTTCAGCCTACTACAAGGCTCAAGGGACCATGCAGCCAACATGGCTTTTGGGAGCCACTGGTCAGTACTGCCCTGCACAGAGGGTCTTACTGTTTCCTCTTCACTGAGGTGTACCATGACCTGGCAGAGGTGAGAGAGAAGCTACAGGCCTCAAGTGCAGAGCTGCGATCAAAAGGTCAGATAGACATTGCTTGAACTATTTGTACCAAAGACATAAACAGAGCAAGGGTCATGCTCCAGGGATGCTGAAATGTCAGCAGAAAGATTTTTAATGCCTGTATTTGGTGCCTGTGGTATTTTTTTCCCTGTGTTGTCAAAAGTTTTCCTGTCCCAGGGGTTTCCTCTCTCTACAAACTCACTGCAGTGCCTGGTGCATGTTGAACGTGAAGCACACAGACTTAGCTACAACAGAAATATTACAGATTCTAGACAACTGGAAAAAAATGTGGCTAAAGGTTGTCTTGGGGACACTGACACAGTTGCTGTAAAACTCCACCCCAAATAACTGCTTTGTTCTAGGCAAGTATTCACCTAGGGAGCAGTTTTGGCTCATTCCGCCATGTATCTGAGCCCTGAGAAAGGTCTTGGAAAACCAAGAAAACCAAGAAAACAAGATACACTTCCTCAAGTATGGTAGAGGCAGCCTTTGTCCTTCTGCTAAGGGCTGCTGGACACCACAGTACAGCCAGCCAGTGAGGATGCCAGCAGAGTGCTATTAAGCTATAACAACTTATGATCTTGCCATCTGATAAAACCACTTTATGTGGACTTTTTTCCTTTCTCAAAATAAATTCAAGGAGTCATGATGACTTTCCACGTGTATTTATAGGAGTATCTCTTTCCTGTTAATCGCAGAAACCCAGCTTCATCTTTTTACCAGTATAAATAGGCTTTGACTCCAAAAAAACCTCACTGTCCCTGTTACCTTGTGGGCTGCTGCTGTTGCACTTGGAGTTTATTTGGTTTTGGGGAAAGCTTTTAGTCCTGTGCTCTGGGCTGCTCAACCTGTTACTTAAAGAGAAGGGAAACATCTGGAGCTTGAATGTGTATTGGTCCTGGGACCTAGGTCTCAACACCAGCAATTGGACTCAAGATGGATTTGATTCCGGTGATCATAATGCCCTGAATCCAGCAGCTCTGCAGTTCTCAGTCCAGCTCACTGTCCAGGTACCCAGTCTGTACTCCATCAGTTTGGCTATGAGATTCTTTCAGCGAACACCACTGAAAGCTTTGCTCATACTGAGCAACATCCCCTCCTCTCCCCTCATTTATTAAGGCAGTGATTTCATCACAGAGGGTGACTAGGTCAGCCCAACATGACTTTCCCAGTGAAAATCCATACTGACCTTCTTGTAATCACCTTCTTGTCCTCAATGTTTGAGACTTTCAGTACTATTTGCTCTATCATCTTTGCAGGGCTGGGTGGAGGCTCACCAGCCTGCAGTTCCCTGGGGTCTCCCCAAGCTCACTGATTTGTTCCTGCCATTGCCAGTTGCTGCATCTACAAACAGCTCTTTTAAAATTGAAAACAGATGGCTGACATTTAACCAGAGTTGGCAAATATCCTTGGACACGCTATTCAAAACATTCTCCTAAAATGTATCACAGGATAAAAATGCTTGTAATTTATCCTAACATGAAGTTTGGGGGAAAACAGCAAATGGTGCAAATCCAGATTCCATTTTACAACACTATTAGTTTGTTACCATTCATTATCTATTACCTGGAGTAAGGGAAGGTTAGGATTCCACCAGGCCCGTTAAAATCCAGCTGATAAAGGCAGATGGTCTGTAAGTGCTGCAAGAGGCATTGTGCAACACAGTGCAAAGATGTTTAAAAGTCCTTCAGTTATCATCTAGTCCAACTCTGCCCCACCAAGTTTTTTTAAAAGCTGGCCAAGAAAACTCTGGCTTCTTGGAGATAATTTTAATCTTGGGACATTTTAAGAGGTGGGAAGCATGACATTGTTAGAGTACGGGACAAAGTGACAAGACATCTGCAGACTACTTTCTCCGATGTCACAGACAAAATAATGGAACATTGATAAGCAACTAAATAGATAATTAAAAGCTAGAAATGCAGCTAATGCTAAACAACAGGGTTGTGTGGAAAATAAGTTTGTTTAACAAAAGCCTATTTAATTCTTCAAAATTGTTTGACTGGTAGAGGTACCAGTGGGCAGGCACATAAGAGAATGAAATTAGGGATTAAGACAGAACAAACTCACCATTAGAATGGCTCTCACCATTAGAAAAGCATGCACAACACAGGTTAACCCCTGGCAACATCCTTCCTAAACAGGTGTTTAAGCAAGATTCTGCAGGATCAGTATCACGTTCAGACACGTGGAACTGTCTTGACAATCTGGAAATAATACAAATTCACTGCAGATAAAATGCTTTCTGCTAAAGGTTGGAGGAACTGAAAATAACAGTAGGGTTAAGGTGGTTGTGTAGTGTTGGAAAAGAGTTTTCCAGCAAAACTTATGTTAACTAAATAAACCTGAACAAAGCCTCAGCATACTCAGGCCTCAGTAAAAATCCTAACAAGCTGCAATAGCTTGCTTCCCTGAGATCGCTTCGTGAGAAAATATCAAGAAGATGCAGCTGTGTAAGGAATGTACGGGAGTGAACTTGTGATTAACAAAGAATGCAGGAGAGAACCCTGATTATGTGAGAACAGACTGCGAATACGTGTGTAACTATAATTAGTAACATCTGTAACAGTATATAAGTTTCTCGTTTGGTGAAATAAAATGGAGCTTACTCTATTTCTCACATTGAGACTGCCGTGAGTTCCCTCTCGCCACTTTGTCAATGTAGAACAATTTCAGACTCTGGTCACATGAAAATGCATCACCTTTTTCATACAGTCAAACTATAGCTTGAGAAAACTTGAGGACCAAGGTCTGCAGGGACCACCAGGTGAAGAGGGCTGTCTCCAGGCACACACTGACTCTATGGAATGATCAAGCAGCCCAGCACAAATTCCGAGGATGATGCTGAGACATGATGGATTAATGCAACCCATGGGTGTTAGGAATTTTAATGGTCTGGGCTTTATGAAGGCCAGACATGATGATATCATTATCCTTCCTGCCTTCAACATCGTGAATGGCATCTCTAGCAGAAGGGCTTGCTTCCATAATGGAAATGGCAACCCTTTCAAGTACAACTGTTGCTGAAGCTCTGCTTGTGCAGGCATATCAACAAAATCTAACCCATTAGATCCCATTTCTTGGCAGAATCCTCACGAGTTTCCCCCCACATATAAATGCAGCAGCAATGTCAGGTATGTCCAAGGAAAACATCTCTTATCAAATTCTTCTAACAGTTCTCTTGAGAGAAGCCCACTTTCCATCCAAGATTTTGGATTGTTACACTATTAACTAGGGAGAATTCCAGACTGTGGCATCCCACCCTTCAGGAAAAGAGAGCACCCAAGATTCACAGATGCTTGTGGTCAAAAGAAACAGAAGAAAACAGAGGGCCCACAAAATCTTACAAAGTTCTATTAGTAAATTACACACTCTGCATGGAAATTGGTATGTTAGTCCCTTACCACCTATAAGGACAAGACAACGGGTTTAAGATAAAGGATGGAGGTGAAAGGGAAGAGAGAAAGAGAGATTAATTAAAGAGGAGGAGAAAGGGAGGGAGAGAGGGAGGGAGGGAGAGAGGGAGGGAGGGAGGGAGAGAGGGAGGGAGGGAGGGAGGGAGGGAGGGAGGAAGGAAGGAAGGAAGGAAGGAAGGAAGGAAGGAAGGAAGGAAGGAAGGAAGGAAGGAAGGAAGGAAGGAAGGAAGGAAGGAAGGAAGGAAGGAAGGAAGGAAGGAAGGAAGGAAGGAAGGAATGAAGGAAGGAAGGAAGGAAGGAAGGAAGGAAGGAAGGAAGGAAGGAAGGAAGGAAGGAAGGAAGGAAGGAAGGAAGGAAGGAAGGAAGGAAAAGAGAAGGAAGGAAGGAAAAGAAAAGAAAGAAAAGAAAGAAAAGAAAAGAAAGAAAAGAAAGAAAAGAAAAAGTCACCAGTCCTAGCTCCATTGCTGATCCACTTTATGGGGTGTGCAGGGTCCTGGGATGCACACATGCCTGGGCTTGGTGGGAGTACCTTTTTATAGATCAGTTTCCCTGCACTGAATGTAAATTTCTCACTTTCTATGTAATTTAGTTACTATGTACAGTCCATTCTCAACCTTTCTGGAAATGGGTTGGAGGCTTCAGAGTATTTGGTAGTCTCCATATCCCCCTACAGCCCATGCCTGCATCTTGACCTCATTCCTATGCTTGTGGGCCTCCTATTCCTGTGCTGTGTCAGGTTGTGCTTATCTCCAGGAGCCAGGACAAGGATATTTGTCCCAGAAAAGTGCTGCTCTACCTCCCTATGACCCCTTCTCCAGCTACATTCTGTTCGTTCTCCCAGTGTGTTATTACTAACAATCCTTGTCTGTTAGTACTAACAATCCTTGGTTGGCTCCACAGCCATCAAGCTATCAGTGTTTGAGATTAGCTCCATTCTCTTCTGGGCATCTACACAGATTCCCTGCAAACCCAAATCTGAAAGCCAAGATTGGTTTCTTCATATTGAGCCTCTCCGTTGCAGAGCCTGTGCACCAGTATAATGTTGGGTCTCTGAGGCTACTGCAGTATGTTTTGGAGAAAGCCAGTGCTGTTGATGCAGGTGTCATCAAGGTCAAGGCTGTGAGACCAGTTTGCAGAGAAGAGCAATATTTTAATAGACCACGCAATGTAACTGGGGGAAAAAACAGGCACAAAGAACAAAACCACTTCAGAATAAATAGCAAAAAACTGCTCTGAACTTCAGCTCAGACCAGTTGTCCAATGAGCCTGAGGAGGGAGGGCTGGTAGTGTGGAAAGTGGGATAGAGCATTACCAAGAGGGAAGACACTATTGTCTGAGCCTGTGGAGAAGAAATGGTTTTAATTCCTGACTGCAACACAGAAGTAGAGCAGACTCCTAAACCAGGAACAGGGCAATATTCTTAACACTAGCAGTTTTCCCCACTCACAAATGTGACAGGCAAGGAGAATGCCAAAGCACCAGACCAGTGGTTTCCAGCCTGTGTATCTGAATTCCAGCCTATTTCAGAAATCTGCAGAAAGTGACTGAGAAAAACAATCCTGCAGTAAGCTGAAATGGCCTATCTGGATTTGCACCTGCACTAGGCTGTTATTTTCTGGCTGGAAAACTGAAGAGGTTGCAAATCCTTGTAACAGCAGATAAGAATCCTGACACAGGCAGTAGGCAGAATTTCCCTGCTAGACCTGGTCAAATCTTCACCGTGTCTAGTGCAGGGTCTTCCAACAAGTCCGATGTACTGAATCACAGGATCATTTTAGTCAGAAAAGACCTCTGAGATCGAGTCCATCTGTGACTAATCAGCAACTTGCAACTTAGAACAGAGCACTAAGTGCCGTGTGAGTCATTCCCTGCTCACTTCTACCACCATTCTGGGCAGTCTGTTCAAATGCCTCATTACCTTGCAGCGAAGAAATTCCTCCTGACCAATATTTGGAGTGAAGGTCTTTGTTCCTGAGTCTCCATCAGTTTATTCCTTTAGCTCTCCTCTGGAAGCTTGGTTAGTGCAGTATGCCATTTTCTCATTTCTATTTACTCCATGTACAGCAGACAGAGTCTGCAATACCTTGGTCCTGTTATCCCTGTTTAGTTTTCTCCTATTCCAAATGCTCTTGGGCTGGATTCTGTATGATTTTCAGAGACACATTCCAGCTGTCACTACACCCTCTGACAACAGTATCCCAAGAGCTCTCAGCCTTTGTTGTTTGATGCTGCACACCAAATTTCCATCTTGATTATCAAAGAACTGCCAAGCTATGATGGAAGAATACTAATAATACTGATTAAATCCACACAGATTATGGAGCTGCAGACATGTTTGTCACAAAGCTTGTGAAACTTTGTTTACAACTGCAATTAACTGTCCCCAGCAACAATAATAAAACAGAATATCAAGAGCTGCACCAAAAAAATCAACAATACCTGTGCATTGTTCAATCTGAATTTCAATTTTCAAAGGATCCTCTGTCCTACTGAGGAAAAATGGGAACAGGGAGATCTTGCACCTCCTCAGCAGTAGGAACTGTTGTAGCTCCTGCCCATCTATGCAGTAAGTGTCAAGGACGCAGACTGGTTAAATCTATCTACTCCATGCAGATAAGGCAAAAGCATGAAAAATACTGATTAATTTTCAGATACTGTTTAGGATAAAATCTGATTTCATGCCCTTTCTACTTACATGGAGAATATGGGCTCAAGGGACAGAGGATGAGCAAACAGCAGCAAAGGATAACAGACCACAGCAAAGATCAAGGACCATGGGATGTCATGACTGGTGGCAGCAGAGGCTGAGCAGTCTGAATATCACCTTCACCAGCCCTGCCTGCTCAGCACCAAGCAGGGACCAACTTCCACACAGGATAAATAAGCCTGGCTTTAACATGCCAGGCCTTGCAAAGAAGTCATGCCCAAACAGTAAAGACTGCATTTTGGACAACCAGAGGTGCTGTACACAATGGAAAAAAGCACAGCAGGAAAAAGCCTAAAGGGAAAAAAACACGCTTGTTTGTTTTTTTCTCCTGACTCACAACCCAAAACTCATCATCTCAGGGAGTCAAGTTTTATTGACTATCCTTTCTTGCCATCTGTCCTGCCTTCGCTCAGTTTGGGCTGCCAGAAGCTGCACCAGGTTCTCTGACACACTTCTGCTGTGCTCTCCCTGTTCTCCGTTAGTCCCCACCATACTCTCCTTGACTTTCTCCTCCCGTAGTGCAGCGATCCTTTGTCCTGGATTTCTCCATGTCAACAGGGTGCCTCCCTGTGTCCAGCCCTCGCAAGAGAATGAGACGTTTACACTCGTTTAAGTGCAGAATTGGTTCCAAAATGCCCCGTTCCTATCCCTCGGGGGACCCTCACGGGGCCTCGTCATAGGGTCCCTCAGGGGGGTTGCTCAGGGGTCCCGCACACGGCGTCCCTCACAGGGGTTCCTTGCAAGGTCCCTGAGGGGGTTCCTCAGAGGAACCCTTGCGTGCTTCCCTCTCTCCTGAAGCCTCTCGGGGGGCTCCTCGGGAGGTCTCTCGTGGGGTAACTCTCGCGGGCCCTCACAGGCTCCCTCCCGGAGGGCGCTCCGGGCACTCCCCCCCGCGGTCCCTCAGGGCGCCCCTCGCACGGCCCCCCGGCGGAGCGCACCCCCTCAGCGGCTCCCTCACGGAGCTCCGCCCCCGCCGCCCCTCCCGCCCGCGCCGCGCGCCGGGGGAGGAGCGGAGCCCCGGTCACGTGAAGCGGAGAGGAAGGGGCGGGCTTTCCCCCCAGCGCGCGCCGCTCACGTGGTCAGCAGGAGGGGGCGGGGGGCAGGAGCGGAAGGAGGCGCCGGTGGATGGGCGCGCGCTGGCGGTGCGTGAGGGGCGCGGGGCGCGGGGAGGGGCTGCGCGCGAGCGCGTCGCGTCGCGTCACTTCGCGTCACGTGGGGGGCAAAAACGACCCCGCGCGCGCGTGGAGGAGGAGGAGGAGGAGGAAGGGGAGGTCACGTGACGGTCGCGGGCGCCGCCGCCGCTTTGTGAGCGCACTGGGCAGGTACCGCGCGCGCGGGGGGCGCGCGCAGCCCCCCTCACCCGCCCCCGCCCGGCCAACGGCCCCGCGCGCGGCCGCTCCCCGCCCTCAGCCCCCCGAGGCCCCGCGGGCCCGGCCCGCTTTGTCCGGCCGGCGGTCCCTCGGTCCGCGGGTCGCTCGGTGTCCGCCCGGGCCGCCCAGCCCCGGCCCGCCCGCCGACGGGTTGCGGGGGGACGCGGCTTTGCCCTACTTTTGGTGGCGGCCGCCCTGGGGAAGCTTCGCCCTGGCCTAGATCGCCTTCCCCCCCGCTCCGCCCCCCTCCTCTCCCGCTCGGCAGGGCTGCGGGTGCGGGCAGCGCCCACCTGGCTGGGGAGGGGGAGCCCGCTGGCCCCAGGAGAGGTGGGTTCTGTCTGCACCTCCTGACAACCGCGGGAGGGGGTCCTGCACCCCATCCGCCTTGCAGGAGGGTTTTCATCTCTTCTTGGAGCTGCTCATCTCCTGCACCGAGGTTTCCCTCTGGCGGGTTGGTGCCTTTCCCTCGGGGGGCTGTGAGGGAAGCGGGAGCAGCCAGACCCCGCGGAGGTGGAGTGGGGCTAGCGTCAGGAGTCAGGCCAGAGGGGAGGTGGCAGCTCGGGAAGTGAACAAGTGGATGATGAAGTATCGATCTATGACTTACTCAGGGCTTTACTTCCATGTTCTCGTTGCTCATCCCCTTCTCGGCTATTCCTTCGCTGGTGGTTGGGGGGGTTACAACTACAGACAGTGACATCTCGGCTGCTACAGTAGGTTACTTGAGGACATGACAATGAATGAACGCTCCTTCTATTAACAATCTCCACCTTAGTCTTTCCTTGCCATCCGACTGTGCATGGTTGCTTGGAATTGGGTGTCAGGGCAAGGCTTCCCTCTTGGCCTGTCTTATGTTGCCTTTAAAAGAACAAAAAAAAGCTCTTCTGTGTTTTCTCTTGTTGCTGAAGAAAATTGCACCAGGGAAGTGAACTGGTAGGCATTCCTATGCAAGAAGCTGGATGTAGAAAGGACCTGGTGCATGTTTGAGTCTGATGTGGAATAGGTTTAAAAGCTTGTGCTGTAATGTCTGCAGTGCTGTTGGGTGCCACCTGGGAGCAGGGCAGACTGGTTTGAAGCTTCTCTCCTTTAGGTGTTTTAGCACCAGGAGAGTGGATGTGCAGAGCCCTCTTGGTTGTGTTCAGTGGAAAAGGATAACTTGTGGAGCAGAAACTCGGAGTTTGCTGTGGAGCTGTATGAGGGGAAGCTGTGGAAGGGGAATAGAGGGGCTGTCCTGGCCTGAGAGCAGCTGTTTTTTTCCAAGTAGAGAAATTGGAGCTGGATGTGAGGGAAGGGAAGGGAGGGGGAGCAATGCTTGCCATTGAAACAGAGCCCTTCACAAAAAATGGCAGCGACTCAGCCTTCTGGTTTTTGCTTCTTTAATATTTACCAGGCCCTTTTAGCAATTCCCTTGGTTGTATCACGTTCTCTAATGGAATCTGGGTTTGGATTCCTACCTGGCTGACTCAGTATTTATACCTGGGCCCAATCTCTCTGCGGTGGTTTGACCTAACTTGTTTAAAGAATTTATTTTTAACCTTACACTGGGTAACTTGAAAGCAAGCAAGGCTAAATCACTTTGCAGGATTAATGATGTTTTGTGACTCCTGAAAATGAGCTGGCTTCTGTGTTTATAACCTCAATAATCTTGGTAATCTTGGAGGTGGGGAGGAGTGGGAATTGGGCAAGCTCTGTTCTATTTCGTTCTAGTAGCAGTTTTGTCAGCGTGTTGATTTTGAAAAATGTCTATAGTAAAAAAAGCATGACAAGTTCTGAAATCTAGACTGTGCCATTTGTTTGGGCCAGTCCTCGATAAAGCTCCTGGTGCTATGACTTGCATTTGTTCATTCGAGGGGACTTAGAAGCTACTTACTTGCCACTAAAATCTAAGGAAGCTAGGGGGAAAACCAACAAAATAGTCTTGTCTCTTACCAGAAGCTGTTATTTTCAAAGTTTTTTTTTTTCTTTGGCTCTTCCATTTTTTTGAAGCTGCTGTTCTAGAACCTAGAAGTAGTTTGTTGATGCTATGTATTTCTTCTGTGAACTTTTATTTTAGGTGATGATTTCCTCATAAAGTGCCACTTTTTGGTATGTTTATGTTTGTTGCTCATGTTTCCTTAATGATACTGGTCGTAGCAGAGTAATATGCTGATGAACAGTGCTTGAAAGCTGTATGTGTTAATAACTGTTAATGCTCTATTAATAAACAGCATTGATAGTCTTACTATTAGTAGTAATGTTTACTTGCAGTTTCAGTCACATTCAGTATCAGTACTTGGAATAGGTAATTCATGAAAGACCAGGAGAAAAACTTTGGATCTTTTATCAATCTTTTTATTTTTCTTTGTTTCTTATTTGGTTGAAGCACATGAGCAGGACTCTGAAGACCCATGTTCAATGCGTGGCTTTGCAACAGCCTTGTATGACCTTGCTAAAAAAGAAGCCAAGTGACTTGTCCCCTTTGTAAAATGACAGAGAAACTCTGTGTTGCATTGGTAGAATTCAGAATTATTGAATGGGAGGTGCTAGAGAAAATACAAGTGATGTCCACTGCAGCGTTTTTATTCTTCTAGAGCTTTTGGTGAATTTTAGGCTTATTTCTGAAACAGTCTGTTTACTTGTAGCCCATTGGGTCCTCTGTACTTTTCAGACAAGACCTAGTTTGGACTTGCACTGTTTTTCATATAACTTCCCTAAACAGGTTACGTTTGTTAAAGTGAGAACTGGGATGAAAGGTGAAATGCTTCCTTTGCAATTACTTCAGGTTCATATTTTACGAAAACTGTACAAAGGGTTTGTCTGTTTTGCTATAAGATGAAAGTCCACATGCTTTGATTTTGGCCATCTGCACTGGGAGTCTGTTGGAACTCCCCATCTGCCTGGGGCTCCTGCAAGGCTGTTCCTTTCACAGGTGTGGTACCCTCAGCCCTTCTCTCCCCATTACTTCTTAATGCTTCAAGGAGTAAACAGGGACTAAAGACAGGTGCTTTAGGGTTGGTACAGTCTGATGCCTAAGATCTCATGCCTTGCTCAGCCTGCTTTTACTACATCATAAATATTTTGCTGAGCATATTGTTTTACTTACGTCCTCTTTAGATTGTAAAACCTGTAAAATAGGTTGCGTGAACAACTTTTTGTAGCTCCCTTGGATGGAGTTGTTTCTATTCTCAATTCTATTGAAATTCTTTTTGTCCAGCTGTCTTTGTGAAACCTGCATGATATTGTGGCTTCTTTTGAAGGTAAAACTGTCAAGACTTTTTGCCCTCTCTCCCCAGGCTTCTTAAATCAGTCTTTCAATCATGGGCTTGGAGGAGTCCTTAACCTGGCTGACTGTAGCATTTTGCATTAAAAAAAATGAAATGTTTCCCATGTTGAGAGAGCTTTGATCTTCCTTGAGACTTAAGGTTTGCCTGAAGTAATACTCCTATGGTGAACTTTATGGTTTCATTTTTCTGCTATATCGTACAGGAAATACATTTTATTCCTGTAGAAGATGCAGGTTCAATGGAATTGGCATTTCAGAATTATTCAGTAAGTGAATCTAAAGTTAAACGAAGAAAACACAAATACTTTGTTAACCTCCAGATTTGAATCATCAGGTTGCACTTTTTTTGGGGGAAGAATGCTTGTCTCAGTCTACTAGGTAGCCTTGTGGTTGAAGGTGTAGTATTTGAATTCACTAGTTATCATGTTCCTAAATATTTTTATTGGTTAGCTGTAGAGAGAGGAGGTCTTTGTGTCATTTTATTGCATCTGGCATTGATTAAACCTAGAACATTTCATTTGTATTTCTTGTGACTGAAGTAGTGTTTCTGGAAGTAGGATGATACTTTAGAGACCATATTGATATTGCTTTTCCACAAGAAAAAACACAGTATTTGTTTCTACTCCATTTTTTTTTAGTGTTTTGAGGATGGTGAAAGTATAGTAATACATAATGAAGCGTATGGCTTCAGAAACCTTTTTGCTTCCTCATCCGGTTTGTTTCTCAATGATAACTGGATCATGGCTATTCTATCCTCAACACTTGGCTTTGTATTGTCATATTTTCCATGTTTTTCCATATTTAAAAGCTATTGCTGATTTATTTCTTTCTCTCTGCTCTTACTTCTTTGATTTTCAAAATCTCATGTTGTCTTACATGCAGTTTCAGCAACAAGAATCTGAAAGTAATCCTGGTGCCAAACTCTGCTCTGCTGTTGGGCTGTACATAGTACATTGTATTCAAGAAACTCTGGTCCATGCTTTTGATGGGTTGTGCCCCAAGGGATGGATGTCTACTGTGCTTTTTATTTCAGCTTTCAGTCACACATTCTTGAGATCACTGACTTGTGATCCATTTTTGAGACTGACATAAGAGAGACCTAAGTTAGTGATGTTAACTTTGGGTGACTAAGTGTGATGTGGGGGAACAGTACTGCACTTCCTGGTCTTGTGCTTCACTTTCTTTTATTAGCCACTGAATGAATTTCTGAATGTTTTGAACATGGGGTAAGTGCCAAGGGGTAGCTGTCTGAAATTCCTTTTAGAGAAAGATTGGAATAGACTTATGAGGTTGGTGAAGGTAAGTTAGTGAGTCAAAGTTTGGGTTTTTTTCCTCAGTGTTTGAGAAAACACTTTCTGGTATGTGTCTTCAACCTATTGGGTTTCTTTGCTGTTTCTTGATGTCCAGATTGGCAGCAGTGCCCAGGAACTCTCCTTTGCATCTTAGGAAAAAGATGCTTATTATCTTTTTTGAATAGTTCTCTGTTACAACTGCAAATATAAAACTCATTTCAGCTTCCATCCTGTACTCCAGTTTTTGTTGTTTATCATTTTATCAATTGATGTAATAGTGTATGTTTCTGGATTTTTGACTTTTGCACTTCTTGATTTAATTGAAGATTCCCTTGATTTTCTCTGTATTACTATTGGAGCAGAAATGCTAGAACTTAAGAGTTGTCTCTAATGAAGCTCGTGGGGTGTTTTTGATAACAGCTTTTCTGTTACAGGACTTTTTTCCCTTTTTACTTCACTTAATCATGGGCTGGCTGAGGTTGAAAGGGATTCCTGGACTCTTGATTGTCTGATAGTGATAAAATTGCCCTGTGACTAGCACAGGTCCTTCTCGTGAGAACATTTTGCTGTGCTTTATAAACAAAGATAAAGTTTGAATGTTTTTGCAAACAGAGTCTCAAGACTCTTGTAGAACAGTCATCCAAAATGGAACATCACTGAGGTGAAGTTTCTGCTAGGAAACCTACCTCAAATGTTTGGATGACTTCATTCCCTTGCTGATTTTGTGGGTTGCTGGGGAGTGCTTTTGAGAACTTTGGCTGTGAGAGAGAGTGAAGTAAGCATGTGTAACTTTTATATTTGTTCTCAATAAGCAAATCCATTAAAATGACCAATCAAGAGAAGATGTTGAAGTGTTTCATTAGTTATGAAATGACTCACCCACTACAAAATATGATAAAACATAGTGCAAGAAACTGCAGAACAATCCATTTTCAATTGATTTTAATACTTAAGTAAAAATTGAACACAAAAACATACTAAGTGAGGCATCTTGCCTTTCAGGCAAGCAGACTTTCAGACAAGCAGACTGTGAACATTTGAGTCAGACTGTGGTAACTGAAGGCCTTTCCACCCAGCAAGAAAGCTAGTAGCTGTTTGGGACTGGAACTGAATGTAGGGGAAAACAAATGAGCAATTGGAGTCAGCATTGTTGTCCTTCCTAGGACTTTGGTTAGGAGTGGTGAGGGCCCAGAAACTGGTTTTATGGTTGTAGGTCCCCTTTATTGGCAGACTCTGAAAAGCTGGCATATAACTCTTCCTCCACTTCCAGTTGCTCCACACTATTGGAGAAAATTTTGCATCAGTTGTTAACATGGACTTTTGATGATACTTTCCTTGGCTCAACAGACAGGTTCTAATGCAGTGTGTAGAGGGAGAGGGACAGAGTGAGTTGCTTGTGGAAGAGCAGGAGGGGGATGTGCTTTGGGGGTAGTTACAAGACAGGTTTGGGGTGGGGGAAAAAGAGGGAAAATTTGGTATTCTTGATCTTGATATCATGGATTGCTACTCTGATTTGTTTGTTAAAATTATTTGGAGTTTGGTTCATGTAAGCAGAATCAGTAATGCTGGGGAGCGTTAGGTGTGTCTTAACAAACAAACAAAATTCCTGCTTTGATGAACTGCACTGGAAGTGAATAATGAAATAATGTTGGGAATGATCAGCCCTGGTGGAATACTTGGGGAGGAGAAGGGGGTCTCTGTTCCCAGCATCCTTTTTGCCTGGTGAATTATTTGACACTGAGACTGTGTTTCAGTTCTTTGAAATGGTGTTGCTCTGTTAGTGTGTAGTGGCTGGGTCTCTGGCAATGCCAGCTGCAAAGCTGTGAGATTGTTTTGCCTCTTACTTTTGTTATTCCTACAAATGTGTTTTTGTTCTGCATTTATGCCAATGTGTAGTGCAGCACTGATAACTTGCTGTATTCCCCAGAAGTTTATAGATGAACAGATATGCTGGAAGGACTGTGAAAGCTTTTTTAAGATAATTTTTTTTCCTTTGTTAAAAGAGAAATGTTGAAGGGCATAAGCTATCTCTTCTGGCACTCAGTAACTCTGAAGAAAGTTAGTTCTCATGGTAGATTCACTTAGTCATTCTGTTGAATAAAATAAGAACATAAAGTAAGAATATTACCACCTCTTACATTTCCTGAAAAATCTCAACTTCAGGCTTTTCAAGTTCTCTGCCAAGTGAAGTGACCTCATGTAAGCATAGCACAAACACTGTGCTAAACTTTGCTAAAACTTTGCTTTACTGACTTTGTTACAGTTAAAACCTAAAAGCATTAATCTGAAAACATGGCAAAACCTGAAAATAGAGCTTCACACTAGGCTGGTTTATCTAAATGCATGTTTGGATATTATAACTCTATTGGATTTTTTACTGGTATGGTATTTACGGCTAGGGAAGTGTGAGGCTCTGCTTTCTTGAAATCTTAAAGACCAGTTTGGGGGAAGTTGTATGTTTAGCTCTTCCAGGACTTGGTGTGCATTGACCTCCTAATCATTAGGCTTCGGGGATGTGTCAAAGCTTGTTGAAATACTGACCTACAATATGTATTCTTCTTCTCTCTTTTTCAGAAGTTATGTATATTTATATATTTAAAATTACCTAAATTTCTAATAAAAAAAAAGTGGAAATATTCCCTCAATTTAGCTTAAAAAAATAGGATCCTCTGTTAAGTGTCAGATGAATTTAAAAGAAAAAAGCTCTCCAAAAGCTCATCTTGAAGGAGATGATGGGAATGTTTTTCAGTTGTATTAAATTCAGTTGTATTAAATTCAAAACCTCACAGCTCTAAGAGTCTTAATGTTATCCAAAACACTATCATATGTTTCTGGAACTTACACTTCCAAGTCTTTTACAGCAATTGGATATCTCACTAAAGCTCTAGAATAGTTCAGCTAAAGAAATACTTGTTTGCAGTAGAATTTTAGAGAATTTTAGTTTGACATCAGTGTACTTTTAACTGTTTGACAACTTGCATTTCAGTCATGGTAAAATGTTTGCTGACAAGTGAGTTCCAGATAGATGTGTATTTAATTTTAGTTGTCTCTGAAGTAAAATTACACTCTTTAATGTGTTCGCATTAGTTTGTAAGGTTAACTTTTTTTTATTTTGGTTCACCAGATTTCATCCTAGTTTTTCTTCTCACTTAATGTCATTACATTCCTTGGGCTCTGTTTTATTCCTCATTTGAATTTGGTAGGAACTGATAAATCAGTCAAACAAAGGTTTTTGTTCTCAGTGCTTGCATTTTACAAATATACATTAAAGTCTAATATAATATCAGATAAGGAAGGCCTTACTCTTGGTGCTGCATGTTCTAGGAATTTTCTGGGGTTTATTCATTCTGTATACAACATTTGAGAGTTTAGAATGGTTTTAAGAGAACTTGTGTCTCTGGCTTCAATTAATTTAAACGTGCTTTTTCCTTCCTTTTCTTCTTTCTCTGGCAAAATGAAGTCTAAAAAGAGCACAAAATGTTCTTCTTGGGTGCATTTTCAACTCTTCAAATGGACTTTAATGAATAAGCGGAAGTAAAAATTCTGCTCCATTAAGTTGATGTTCTCAGCAGTTGTATGTGTACTCAGCAATGTTTAAATGCAGTGTATGGAGAGTTGTTTTATCCCATTCTATCAGTCCCTTGCATTTGATCCTGCAAAGAAATTTCTGTGATGTAGCTGTGAGCTCACAGTATCTTCCAACAAATCTCAAAAACTCAGGCTTTGTTCTTTTGAATATCAAAACTAAGGTCATGCAAACACCTTCTGCCTTTGAGTTTTAGAGCATAGCAACAGGGTCAGTAAGTACAGTTTTTCTAATATTAGACATGCAAAACTGTAGGAACCAAAAAGACAGTACCTACTTAGATGAGGCTTATATACTTTCAGAAAAACCACCCTAAACCCTTTCAGAAACCAAGTGTCAGTGTTCTGAAGGTGAGACAATGAGCAGCTTTTTGGCCATTTACTTTCTGCTGGTAGCAGCTTTGGGTGAATTCTGTGTCTTGTACTTTTTCCTCAGATCAGAGGAGGTATGTTGCATTATTCCTTTTAGATTTTTATTTTCACTTTATTCTAGTGAATGAGGTTCTTACTTTTTTTTCAAAAAGCCATGTTCTGGACAGTGTACTCATTGAACTTGAGAAACAGTCTTACGTTAAATTGAGAACACATTTAAGACATCTTACTGTTCTGCATTTTAAACTTGCCTACCATTGGTTTCTGAATTTATTTACAGTGTCATCTTGGCTTTTTCAGCAAGTGTGCTTTACAGCCCCCTGCTGTGCTAGAATTTTTAAACAACGCTCTGTAAATGACTGAAAATCATTGTGTTTAAAAAGCTGTTACTTAAATTTGTACTGCAATTTTTAGAACTTGTAATATTTTATCTTTGTTTTTCCTTGCTCATCCTTTGCCTAATTTCTGTGTACATACAGCTTTCTGGTTTGCTTGGAGAAAATTGATGTTTACAACACATCTTCTGCTGAAATGGTTTTCTAGATTGTCGTTGTCAAACTATTTAGTGAAGTTTTTATAGGTGCAGTACGCTCTCTGTAGCTGGTATCTGTAATATTTTAATGCTGTGTTAGAGTTGAACACTGTAGTTAGCAAAATGTGTATTCCAGGTGCAGTCTCAGAATTCATCTGTGTACTGAGGATGAGGTCTACAGTTAGTGTTAATAAGCTGTTTCAGGTGCTAAGATGTGTAGAGAACAAATCCGTTTTGTTTCAAAAGTGAGTAACTTCATCTTGCAGAAAAGTGCTTAATCCTTCAGACTTTTGGTTATAAAATGGACAGGTGGCTACTATCTTCTTGGAATGTTTCAGAAAACAGATTTTCTACTTAGACATTTCAATATTGCCTTGCACAGTATTTATACCTGGCATACCTGTGTGGAATCAGGGGCTGTGATTCATTACTATGCTGCACTCAACTAATTCGCAGTACAAAAATATGTTAAAAGGAAATGTTAACTTGATGAAGATAAGGGAATGCAGTGTGGATGACTGTATTCCTGAATTCTATGTAGCAGGCCATTTATTTGTCTGCTGCTTGCTAGCATGTTTTAAGTTTGAGGTTGTAAAGATAGTTAAACCTTCATCTCTTTTGGTAGTTTGGTATCATTTTGGTGCAGATGAGAAAGACCTGACCTCACATGAATTCTGGAATGATGGAATGAGAATAAATGAATTTACGCATGACACCAAGTTGAGAAGCTGTGATTGTGAGGAAGGTAACACTCAAAGTCAAGTGGGAAAGCTTGGGGTAAAACCAGGTTTTCTGACTGAAGCATGTTAACATGAGGAGTAGTATCAGAGGAAACGTCAAACCTGGTTCTTTAAAGCTAGACAAAATGGTAACAATGGTGACTGTAGAAAGAACAATCCCGAGGTGGCAGAGAAATGCAGGTAGTCTTTGGCTTTCAATTCTTGGTGCTGTTTCAGTTGTTTCTGTCTCTGAGAACCTTACAGTAAGTTTGTAAAAGGATTTCACTCACTTCTCACAGTGTTTAACTTTGAAATGTTAAACTTAACTTTGAAATGTTAAACTTAACCAAATGGCTGGTAGTTTTCATTAACATGTTGTGTACAGTGATTGTGAAGAAAGGAAATTATTAATACTGCCTTAGAAACTATTATTTCTTTTCCTTCTTAGGGACATTTATATTTAGGGTCATATATGCCACTGGAAAAAATAAAAAAGGCGTTTTTATTTTGGTGGATACTCCTCCTGCCCAAGATAAATCCTGAGAAATGTGATCTGGGGGAAGAATGTAGAAAGGTGTTCAGAATATTTTGCTTTATTTAAAAGAGTTCTTTTCAGTGAGACTCCAGGTTTTCTTTGGTCTTCTGAATATATGAACATATCACAAAGAGTGATCTGTGCTGGTGGTCTTCCCTTGGTGACTAGTTCAAGGGTAGGACTCTGTACAGGTGCAGGAATGATACTGAGCTCTTTGGTGACGCTGCCAAAACTGAAGCTAAAATCGAAAATCTGCTATCACATTTTATAGATTCAGCCTTACTGATTACAGAGTGTATTTGCTTTTATATCACTTGAGCTTGTAATTTCACTGTTGCTTTTTATTGTGAATGTTGTAATGTGATCTGATGAGTGGCATAAATCTGAATTAATCCTTCTCTCCAAAACTTCTCCGTGGTGGCACTTTTTACTTTGTTCCTCATTGTCAATTCTAGTGTGAATTAAATAGGTGCCCTTTTTCTTTGATGCAGTTGAGTGAGTTTCTGCAAGTGTGAGAATGTCTCTGCTCTTGCTTATCTATTTTTAGTCCTCTTGCTTGTATCTGTTTCTATTCAAAGAATTCTTTTGGAAGCTGTTCAGGAGAGAGTGGTTTGGTGACGCTGGAGGGGGCAGGGAAACCACAAGCATGGAGTGTGTTCAGGATTGGGCAGTGAGATGTTTGATGTGCATCTCACATCTCCTGTGTGTGCCACCTTGTTTCCGAGCTCCAAGAGAATTCCTCCTGCTCGGTATTGTCCTGCCGGGTGTTACCTGGTTCATGGTGTCCTTTGGAGCACCTGGGTTTCCACTTCAAGCTTTTTACTTGGTTTGTTTTTCTGTGAAAGCAGCAATTATTTTTAGAGGCTGTTCAGGTATCTGGACTGCCGTATCAGAGCAGGTAACTGAAATACACATTTCTGCAGTTTAATAGCCAAAGCCAACAGTTCCCAGTACTTGTTTTTCATTGCTCTTTTTTTTCTTCTTTTTTTTTTTTTTCCCTGATACTAGCTTATTCTGGATTAGCTTTCCTAGTAGGTTCATTTCATTTATTATTTAACAGTTTTTTGATTGGTTGGTTTTTTTTGGATGTCACGTGCATTACTCATGTTGTGAGTACAGGTAGCTGTTGATTGTAATAGTAGTAATAAATGTGGATGATACGGTGAAATTTTTTTGGTTTTAACTGTTATGTCTTACAGTTAGTGGTAGTAACAAACTGGAAGCCTGAGAATTGTGTGTGCTGACAGTACAAGCTTTAACTGTTCTGAAGGCATCTTGCTGACATTGTCACAAGAGGAGCAGGGAGCAGTGGTTTTGAGACAAGTCAGTCACAGTTAATACAGTGCAGCTTTAGCAGTCTACTTCAGTCTTATCTGAGATGCTTTGGCAACTTAAGGGGTTTTTTTTCCCCTATAGTATTGATAGCTTAACCAGAACGCGACTTGAGATCACATGTTCTTTCATGTATTCTTTGAAGAAGACATGTAGAACTCGTGTAGCTGGTACTCTGCAGCTGTTTCCTAACGTACATATATATATGTGTGCCCTGAGCCCACCTGGGCAGCTTGCTGACCCTGGAGTTCATCTCATGCTGGAAAGCTGTGCAAATTATTGCAGTCTGAAGAGGATTTGCCTTGTGATTCTTTTTGTGGAGGGAGCCATTCAAAAAAATTCCAAGTCACCCAGCCCTGTTTTTCAATGAGTTTGTCTGGATTTCTTCATTGGCCCCTCAGAGGGGATGCTGTGAGTTTTAATGAGCTGGCAGAGTGAGCAAACCTTGTCAAGGTGGGGCTTTTGCTAGGGAATGGGTAGATGTTTAATTGTGATTGTGTTACTCCTTTAAAAGTGAAATTCATAGATGACTGGCAAAAGCACTGAATATTTAGTTGTGTGTGTACAAAATCAGAAAGGTTGTTATGGGTGTGTAAGTTGCTTTGGATTAGTTTGAATCTCTGTTTTAATGCCTGAAGCTGAATGTAGACATATACTTCTGTAGCTGGGGAAAAGGACTGTATTCTAGGTTAACGTAAGCTGTGTTAGTGTGGCTGTCCTGACATTGATTATACCTTCCTCTTCTTTGTATAGAAGCACCTCCAAATTTTAAATATATTCTTCACTGCAGTTTACTGGATGCTAACAGGTATCAAAGAGGCTCAATATGAAGTGTTTCTCAGTAAACACGATAGAAGCCTCTTTTCCTGCAAGATAATTATATATTCAGATAGAATATTCAGGTTTTTTTTTTTCAAAATTCTACTGGGATTTTTTTTTTTTTAATGCCTACAAGGAATTATTTCTAATTTGTATTATTGTGCACAGTGGGCTTGGCCAGCATCAAGTCATGCTCTACTGGATACCAAAAAAACAAAATGTATTTCTACCCATGCTGTAATGGTGCATGTCTGCTGAAAAGCAAGTTCCCCCTTTTCTCATGACCTGTCCCTGTCCCTCCTGTCATATTCAGCAGTTGTATAGCCACATACTTTTCCACTGGATAAGCTTGTTCAACTTATTGACTGTTTTGTTTGCTCCTGGGTGAGCTGACTTAACTGCCTCCCTCTGCAGCTGCAGGATCGTTAGCCTGATTGAAGGAAAGGAGCAATATTTTGTGGTTAAGGAGTGGGGGAGCAGGAATGCCATTTCTGGTGATTGCTCACAGTTGTGTGGTATTAGATGTGAGCTGATATTTGATTTTAATGGAACAAACTGTTTGGGTTCTGCCCAAGCTATGGATTGAACTTCGAGTGAATATACAGCCAGGTCTCAAGGGGGAACTAAAACTCTAGTCATGGTTTGTTTTTTTTTTTTTTTTGTCCTAAACTGTGCTCAGCCATCCTTTACTTGTGTGAGAGACTTCAGAAGGACTGTGTTGGTTCTGGCTGCAGAGAATAATGATTTTCAACCCTGAAAAACCTGCTAGTTCAGTTTTTTTTTTCCCCGGTTGCAATAAACATTTCCTTTACTAAGTACTAGTTAATGTTTTTTCCAAGCCTCCTAGTTAATGCAGTAAATAATTCAGTCGGAGTGTCTGTTGCAGGGGAGGACCAGGCTGTAGTTTTGCCAGCTGCTGCATTGTTGGAAGTTGTGGACATTATAGTGCCCTTCCACTGGATGCTACTCAGGAAACCTTAGGAAAACACCAAGGGCCTTACTTTTTCTGTTTTTCTTTGTTGATTGTTCCAAAGCCAGAGAAACATGTATGAAGAGACTTGCAGTACTGATGATTCTTCACTACTTAATATAGCAGTCATGGAATAAACAGCAGGTATACCGTGTGGTGCTAAACTTGGCTAGTATTAACTTTTATCTTTTGAGGTCCTTTCCTCCTGTCACAAGAGGAAGTATTATGTTTGTGGGTGTACAAGCACCACCTCTGAGCCACTGTGGTCTCTTTATACTCCCAAACCTGTGATGGAGTTGACAATTCAGGACAGCATGCTGTGTGGCCAGTGATGAGAATGTTACCTCTTCTACCTTGGTGGCTTTTAGAGAGGTTTCACATAAGAAAAGTATTTTCTCTGATGGGGAGCAAGAAATGAGGGTCTTCTGTTAAAGATGGCAGGAACCTGTATTGTTCCCTCCAGGTCTTAAAATATCTGGACAGGCCAAAGCTTTTCTTGAAATATTTCTCAGGAGACAAATATACTTGAAAAGTGAACTTGCTGTTGCCTCTTCCTCGCAGGATCCCCATGATGGCTGATTGTCAAAGAGAGTTCCTGTTTACTGTATATTTCATTTTTATTTTGACCAGTGCAGCCATTTTTTTGTTCTGTTTTGGTCTTGGTAGGTTTGGTTTTTTTCTCTGGTTTGTGGCAACAACTGTGGTCTGATCTCTGTTATCTAGTTCTGATAGTCCTGAACATGGTGCTTAGAAAACAATGTACAGTTTATCTATGTCTTTCTGTTCCTTGAAGTTTCAGTACATTTAATCACAGTTGTTGGTAACTAGTACATCTTGGAGGTCATGGTTCTTATCATTAGTACAGGGAGCAGGACTTGATTCCTTGTAGACACTGACATCTGAAAGATGAGGGCAAGTCGTCTGAATCTTTTAGGACATTCACTGCCTTTGATTGTCCAGACTCACTTGGGAGTGTTTGGACAGCAGTGGAGCTGGGTAAGTTTTGCTAACCAGCTTTTTACAAGTCTGAAGAATTACTTGGTTGTGGGAGTGTAGGTGGAAGTCAGTTAGATTTCTCTGATTTTGGTGTGATTGTCTTACTTTTTTTTTTAAATACTAGTTAAAGTTTAATTTCTTTCTTCAGAAATTTCTGTGTGAGTAAGGGTACTTGTTGCCTCAGAATCTTGAATATTTTTTAAGGAATGATGAGGACAAGTCAGCAGGGTGTTTGGGTGTAGCTGACAGATTTTGGTTAAAGCTAGAGAATCACCAGTGTATACTGAAATGTGAAACACATGCCTTAGGCAGAGACACTGGGATAATTAAAAAATACTGTGAGATTAGAGGATTTTTAAAATGATAATGCTAATTATAATACTTAATTTTCGTTGTTGAAACATGCTCTACTAGTGGAAAATGTGCACTGTTCCTTCTCTTGTCCACGTCATGCTTTTGGGCTCTGAATACGTGACCAGCCTTTGCCTAACTCTGGTCTTTTAAGGATGAGCACTTTCTCTTCCAAAACTTCTTCCAAGTGCTGTCTTTTATTTTATTTGTAAGACATATTTGTGTATTTCTTTGTCTTCCTTTGTGTAAGGTATGTTTAGGAGTACTAATCCTTAAAATAAACTTCTTTTTCTGATATTAGAGAAATTGTTGATTGCTGCAGGCGGTGATATGTACTTAGCTATTTATAGATCAGCTTGGCAAGATAATTGTTTCAAGAATACTCACTTGGTTATTTGTTACAGTTTGCTAACAGGACTTGAAGTTTATATGTTAGTTTTTATATGTTTGTGTTGGTATTCAGGCTACTCCCAGCAATACTCTTTCCTTGGAAAAACACGAGAGCATACAGATAGTAAAGTTTCTCTCTCCTGGTGTTCTGCTAGTGATGCAGGTCAATATTTTTGCTATTTACCATAGAAAACTGTAGGATGAGACATGAATTCTCCTAGGATCCATAAGCTCACGTTCTGTGTAGTTGCTTGGGGCAGTACAGACACTGAGTCATCACGGCTGGCTGCTGAGGAACATCTGACTCTTGCAAACTCTTCCTGTTTCAGGCAGCAGTAAAGACGGTGAGGTGCTTTGGACAACAGCACTCGAGGGAAATGCGTTACATCGATGTTTTGCAGACGTAATTTTTTCCTCTGTTCTTCTTCCTCATGCTCATGTAATGCTACAGCTGTAGCAGTACTTGTACAGTAGTTGTGCCCTCCTGAGGCAGTGTCCTGCAGCCTTTTCCCAACCCTGTCATTGTGGGAAATCCGTGACTCGTAGCTTTGTATTTTGAATGTAAAAAAACAATCACACTTGTAAGGTGTTCACAGAGATTTTTTGCATGGTTTCTTTATCACAGTTCCTTGTCCAGGGAGTCATGAAAGTAATTTTCTTGAGACTGCCTCAGGAAAGGAGTTCAAACTGCAAATGTTTTGTTCATATGATGGAAGTGAATGTTTAACTTCTAGAGGAATCCTGAAAGTCAGTTGCTATCACCATGCCTGCTCTGTTCGTGGAAGTTTGGTAATAGATTTCCTGTGTCTTGGGGGCTTGCAACCATGTCAAGTCAATCTGTATTCTCTGTATCTCTAGCTTTTCTGACTTGATTGAGTCTAAAAGGCCTAGAGTTCTTGCTGAAGGAAGGAAACTTACAGATCACAGAAAACATTATGATAGCTTTTAAAACTTGCTTTTTATGTTGATATACATTCAATTAATCTTTGATTCTTTGTCTTCCTCTTTCCCTTCTAAACTCTGAAGCAAAACCGCAGCTAAATGTGTTGGATAAGACAAGGGATGAAGGCTGTAGAGGGAAGAGATTCGGTAGTTTTAGGAAGGGTGGATGTTGAAATATTAGTACTTTGTTACTGCTTTTGTCAGCTAGAATAATCGTTGCCATTCCGTGTTACACACTGCTGGATCTGCAGCTGTAGTGCGGGTCCTTGGACTAAAACTTGCTGTTCAGACAGAAAACTAAAAAAAAGATTAAGATTTTGGATGGTTTTCATCTTATATACTTCTGCTGCTTTCCATTTTTAATGGAATTTTTTTTAATCAAGTATCAACTACTGATAAAGGCTTTTTTTTTTTGCTTGTTTGTTTGCCTTTAAATTAGTAAAGACACCCTTGGTCTGCGGGTACTAGATCACATCAGTAAAAAAAGAAAAAACTGTTTACAGGGGTCTTGTCCATCTTTATTAATTGTCATGAGAGAAAATACAGCCACCTTCTTTACACAAGAGTTTGGGAAGCCCCCTCTCTTTCTTTAATACTTTCTCCTTTATTTACTAGTGCTCTGTACTAGTGTATAGAAAGGGATAAAACTAGTACTAGTTTCATTTAATATATTAAGTGTGTCTTCAAATACAGGTGTTTTGGTTGCTTACTAGAGTTGCAGTGTCTGCAGCGTCAGGTAATTAATTGCTGATGAGGGACTGTTGCACTGTACCAGACCCTGATGTGGAAACTGAAGCATCTGCTTGTCTGAATATTTTTTTTTTAATCTCTGTTAAACAGATTTTAATTAAGAGTTTTCTTCTTCCTAGTTTCAAATCTTATTTCCTCATTCGATCTGCAGTTAAAATTAAGTTCATCAGTTTGTGATATCCTGCTCATTACTATAGCAGCAGCCTGCCAAACCGACCTGATGAATACGAAGAGTTGGAGAGAAAAATTTCCTTGCTTTGTGAGCAAGGAAATTTTCAGCCCCATCTAATTAATTAATAATATCCCACTTAAAGCTCAAAACTGTTGTCACTATGATAATTTGGGGGTAGTGGCTTGTGTGTCTCCCTGCTGCCTATTGCTTCCTTACTCTGCAGTAGGTATGGTTGGGAGTGAGGCCTCAGCCATGTGTCCCTGCTCAGTGCAGGGTCTGGGGTGGAGCACAACCCTCCAGCTTGCTGTGTCTGGATCTTGCCAGTAGACAGTGGGAGCCAACTTAAGGGGAAGTAAAATTACAGTTATCAGGCTGCCAGTTGTGCTTTTAAGAAGGCTGGGTTGTGTCTAATGGATTATAACATGTTCTTGTTGACTTGTTGGGGACTGTCAAACTAAGCATGGGGATCCACACTTGCCTGAAGCAAGTACAAGTCCATACTGCTGCCTGTACTTTTGCTGGTTTTTTTTTTTTTTTTTTTTTGTTCCAACCTGTTGCTAAATTGTGCTGCTCGTGGACTGCTCATTGTACTGCTGCATGGTCAGGAGGATGAAGATCTCCTTTAAAGACCCTGTTATGCTGTTCAGGTTGTTTGAGCTCTGTTCCCACAGCACCCTGATCTTTCTGTGCCACTCCATGTCTCAGGAGTGTTTCAGCAATTTGTGTGCCTGCCTTTTTTCTTAAAGTATCCTTTTATCCTGAAAAAAAAAATTGCTTGAGCAGTGGTGGCACAGAAACACACTGAAAAGATACATGCTAGGAAAGGGAGAAGAGGCACAATCTGCTTCAGGAGCCATAGGTTGCCTGGCTGTCAAAGTGTAAGCTGTAGTTCAGTATGTGCTTTCTCTTTACAGAAAACTCTTTAACATAAGTGTCCTGCTGTGCTGTCTAAAATACGAATCACCGTATTTTGAATAGCTTTGGTCAAATCTGGGAAAATAGCACTGACAGAAATATGTTCAAATTCCTAGGTACCATAATAAATATGATGTTAATTCAGAAATTATACACAAATTGAGACCTAATGGAGTTACATTTTCTCAAAAAACCTGAAGTCACAATGGGCTGATTCTAGACAATCATATTTGAAACTTTAAGTTGTCTTTCAGTTAGTGCTCTCTGGTGTGCTCTATTCAGGATTCTTTGCATTGCTCATTGTGCTAGGTTCAAATTGTGATAAGCAGTCTGATACTTTGAAAAACAAACAGAAAATCCCAACCAAACAAAAAGCTAGCACAAAGATCATTATTAGTCTATATAAATTGAAATTTTTGGATGTTGGCAGTCCAGTCAGCAAAGCTTATAAAGCAGATTTTAACACAAAGAGCTGGAGTAATTTTACTGCAGACTCAACTGAAAATGTCCATAATGTCTTTAACATATCAGTGAAAGGCCATGAGCAGATAGTCAGCAATAAATATTGAACTTGCTGCCCAGAGGATCTCCATGGTTACTTTATATTTTGCTTTCCATAGGACATGGTGTGAGGAGCCTATTTAACTTCTGTTTGCACTGTATCTGGCCTGTATGTCACAGTGCTCTGAAGGTCTGTGTGTTCTGGGCCTTGGAGGACAATGCAGTTAGACTGCTTTAATGAACTGTTTGGTTTTGAACAGATTGATTTTGGTCAGTGTATTCAGGAAGTTGTAGAAACACAATATTCCAATTCAGCTCATACTGCAGTCAGTTCCTGATAAAGGTAGGCCTTTTGATATGGAAATATACTTTCTTCTCAAATACTAAAGCATTATTGAATACTTTAGCTAGTATATAAATAAATTCAATGTCAAGGTTCAGTTTTGACCAACAAGAATGTATTTGTAAAGTGAAGAAGAGATTTAGATGATGATGTAGTTATTTGTCCTTTTGATTTTACATGAGGCTCCTGAGCATAATGAATTACTCTTTAAATTGAAGCATCTTGTTGCAGCTTTAATTGTTGAATACACATTACTTGTGACTGCCAGTGATCGGTTTGGTGTTGAGCACATCCTAGCCCATGGGATTGCAATGTGTGCTCAGCTTCCTAGAGGAGTGTGAGGGGAGACCTCATTGCAATCTACAACTTCCTTGTGAGGGGCAGAGGCGGGAGGAAAGGCAGACACTGATCTCTTCTCCGTGGTGACCAGTGACAGGACCTGAGGGAACAGCCTGAAGTTGTTTGGGGGAGGGGGGGTGGTGGCAGGTTTGCTTGGGTATTAGAAAAAGTTTCTTCACCCAGGGGGTGGTTGGGCACGGGAACAGGCTCCTCAGGGAAGTGGCCACAACACCATGCTGGACAGAGTTCAAGAGGTGTTTGGACAATAGTCTTGGACACATGGTGTGACTTTTGGGAATGGTCCCCTGCTGGGCCAGGAATTGATGATCTCAATAGGTTCCTTCCAGCTCAGCTTACTTTGTGATTCTGTGATTATTCTGCACTCAGTGCTAGCCAGCTTGCACAAAGCTGTTGCCCTGGCAAGTTGTGTGCTGAGGCTTGTTCATACATTGGGGATGCAGTAAAAGCACTTTGCTACTTGTTTGCGTATCTCCTTCTGCCGAGGTACACCTTTTGAAAGTCATCCTTAGTTCCAGAAATTTGCAGCTTTACTTTCTGGCCTTATGGGGATAGAAACCAGACAGTTGAACATGACCATTCTGACTGTTTCAGTGATCTGTTTCCACTTGCCATAGCTGCTATAAACCATGCTCATCGATTAGTTCTTGGCTAAAAGCTGTAGAAACAGGGAATAATAATGTCTTGTTTCAAAGTAATTTTAGTACTAGAGAACAAATAAGAATGAAAGCTGAGAGCCACAAGTGGGATAACAATTATGTGTGCGTGGGATTTGGGGTTTCTTTGGGATTTCTTTGCTGCCATACAGCCACAGTATGTTTAAAGCAAGGTGATAGGTATTGTAAATATGAGGGAGAATAAAACAAAAGTACTGGCTACAGAGGCTGGATTTAAAAGTAAGCATCGTAATTTTGCTTATAAATGGGAGATGAGAAGTGGAGTCGATTTGCCGTATCTCCATGTACGTGCAGGAAAAGCAGTTTTGATGGTGGGGAAAAATGGAACTGCCTAGTTCACAAATATGATTTTTGTGTAGTGTTCTGAGGGGGTGTGAGAGCAGTTATATTCTGGGCATCAAAACTAAACAGCAGGTATTAAAGAAGTTTGAGTGGTGTAGCTGGAGCTGAAATTTCAGCAGAGTAGCTGATGTAAAATCTGTATGTTAAATAACTGGAAGAAGCTGTGAGGTTTAGATGTCATTTAGAAGTACAGATCGAGACAGATCCAAATCAGCTGACAAAAATGCTTTCTATCCACTTCATTTCCCCCTTTACTATAAAAACTGCAGTAATCCAATAATAGTGTATTAAAGTGTATTTCTCATGAGTCTCTGTATAGAATCAGTGGTAAAGGCAGGATGAGTGCAAACTGCTGCATTTATGTTATTTGGTTATTGAATCAATACCAATCTAACTCATGATATTTTTTTTCTTTCAGATTTTGTATTTTGTACATACATTGTTTTGTATATACTGTATATGATGACTTCAGTGGGCAGTGAACGTACCCGGGGCACTCGGGACAAAATGCAAATTTCAGCCACACAGCCAACACAACCACAGAAGCAAGTAGTACAGGTAGGTCCTACTGTATCAACTTCTTTGACTTTAAAGTGAACATGTAATGATACAAGTTGCTTCCCCAAG
>NC_139511.1:67225358-67259713 GCF_008360975.1 Lichenostomus cassidix
CACAGTCTACAACACTGCGCCTCAATTGACACAGACTCTTCCGTTGATTTCAACAAAGGACTTTATCTATTTATTTATCTTATTTATTTATTCATGTTTTCTATTTATTCCCTTATTTATGCTACAGAAAATAAAGACCTACGACAAAACACTTGCCAATGCCTTTTGTCTCACTAGCACTGCTACCAGCCCTTGGGCTGGTCAGGAAGCCACCGTTTTTTAGTAACTATTCTAAGCCCTGCTCCCAACAGGGCTCTCTCTGCACAGCCTCTGCCCGCTCTCCTTGCTGGCTCCTGTCCAAGGAGGATAGTGCATTAACCTCTTCGGAAAAATTACTTGGCCCTTTAGTTATTTAAAAATTATTCGGCCTTTGTTTCCTCAATAGTTTCCAGCTCCCTTCTCACTTCACTAAGAACAGTGATCATGTCTTAAGGTCTCACGACCGTGAAGGCGTGGACCTATTGAAGAAGGTCCAATAGAGGGCCACAAACAAGCAGAGCTTCACAGCAGTTCTGCTATGAAGACGGGCTGACAGAGCTGGGGTTCTTCAGTCTGGAGAAGGCTCCAGGCAGACCTTACTGCAGCCTTTCAAAATTTCAAGGGAGCTTAGAAGAAAGATGCAAACAGAATCCTGAACAGTGGCTGCTGTGACATGTGATGGTCTCTGGGGAATGTCTTTAAACCAAAAGAGAGTGTGTTTAGATCAGGCATTAGGAAGCAATTCTTTACTGTGAGGATTGTGAGGCACTGGCATAGGCTACCCAGAGGTAGCTAGGTTACAGCATCCCTAGAAGTGTTCCTAGGCCTGACCGGATAGGGCTTTCTGCAATGATGTCCAGTGGAAGGTTTCCCTTCCCACGGCAGACATACTTGCAATCAGATTACCTCTTCCAAAATAAAACATTTTAGGACTCATGTTGGAGAAGTTTTGGAGGACTGTGTCTTGTGATAGGAACCACACATGGGAGCAGGAAGAGTGCAAGGAGGGATGAGCAGAAGTGTGATGGCACAGAAGGCAGTACCACTCCCCATTCTCCTGTGTCACCTGGGAGATGAAGGTAGAGACACTCCTGAGTGAAACTGAGTCCAGGAAAATATGAGAGGTGATGGAAGGTGTTTTGTAGATTTGGTTTTATTTCATTATCCACTCATTGCTCTGATGTGACTGCTAACAAATTAAACTAATTTCCCCATGTCAAATCTCTTTTGCCCATGGCCACAACCAGCGAGTGACTTCTCCCTCCCCTTATCTCATCCCACATGCCTTTCAGGACATATTTTCCCCCTTGACCAGATAAGGAGGGGAGTGATAGAGCAGCTTGGTGGCCACCAGGTATCTAGCCATTGTTAACACATTAAAATATGTAGCTCCTGGCCGTTCAACTTCAAATATTCTGCAACTTTGTTGCCATGAAAATAATTCCATGCATTTCAGTTGACAGTCTTCAAGTATCATGACTTTCCCTGGTAAAAGTCTTTATTCACATGCTCAACTTTGGGTTTTATTTCAGGGTCTGCATTCTGGCAGGGCTTTGTCTGAGTCATCCCTGTACTCACCTTTAAAATATCTGACTCTGCTGCTCCAAGCTCTACATGGAAGATCAGGCACTTATTCGGGCCTTACATTATGGCATTCATCCAGTCTTTTCAGATCACTGCTCACTACTCCGTTTCTGACTCTACAGATCTCTGTATCACTGTAGTACGTAACTGTTCTCAGTTACCTACTACCAAACCTTTTCTCCAAGCTCTTTATCCTACATTTCTGATAAGAATATTCTTTACCATTTTGCAGTCTAGATTGAGGCCCTTTTTGAATCCAGCTGGAAGCTCAGCCTGTCTCAAATGCCACTTGCATTCCAGATCCAGATAAGGAAAACAACCTTTGCACACTCGCCCTCCTGCAGCTCACCTGCATTTGTTGCCATAATGGATGTGCAAAGATCTCCACCTATGAGCACCTCCAAAACCTGTCCAGGTGCACCTACTGGCTAACAACTCCTCTACTTGCCATCCAACCATAACTCTTGGTAAAAGAAAGCACTCATGAGTGGACTTCAACTGCTACAACAATTAGAAATTTCTCCATTCATGAGCACAGAGCACACCTGCTTCTATTTACAGATTTTGCAGATGGATAATGGCACAACGCAACAGTTGCTCTATACCAATTTACACAATCCTAATGTAAACTTAAAAACCAGATATTTAAAAAAACAGAATATAGAACAAAGAAAAGCTCTTCACCACCATTAAATGAACCAATTCATGTAGCGCAAAATATCAACACTGAGGACAATTTGATCAAAATTAAATAAATCAAGTCATTTACTTACCATTGGCAGTCTGGATTGAAGCATCTGGAGATCATCATAACCATAAATCTGCTTAAAGACAGATAAAAATACATCATTATAACACTTTTTTCTGATGCTGATCAGTTTGGGGCTTTGAACTGAGTTTGACTTAAGTCCATTCTGTGTTAAAGGTCTACAGCTCTATGTCACATGCTATCAGGGGGCACTGTAGCATTTCAAGGATAGTAGAACTGAGGTTAAAAAGGCTTGTCACTCTGATGTTGTTTCCTGGTGACAAATGTCCTCTGGGGAGAGTTTGACTGCGCCATCTTCAGTACTGGTTTCACATCAGGACACACCATTCCTGAACTTATGAAAAGTATGCAGGGCATTCAGAACTGGGAGCCCTCTTTGCTGTAATCAGTGCTTCATAGAGCAGTCAGATTAAAGAGTTGATGACTTGATCACAAAGCAACCTATGGTATCTCCTCACATTCAGTTTGACATAGAAAAGTTACTGGCACAAAGTTTCTGATTCAAAAAACAGATAACAAAAAATGCCCTGATGATGGTCAGACATCAAAAAGCTTTGTGCAGCCTTTCAAAGCACGACAGACAGGATACATGGCACATTTCAGTTATTACTATGGCAAATCCATTCCCGTAACACAACCTAAAGGATCCTAAATTTATTCAAAGGGCCTAAAACCTGGTAACACTAAAAACCATAGCAACACCCAAGTTTAGCTTCAACAGCAGCCAGATCAAGTCTGTACCAACAGCTCTGCAGTTTACAACCAACAGTAAGTCCCTACAGAACAGATTTCAGATGTGCTTTAGCATTTGGAACAAGAATTCCAGGTGTGACATGTGCCACCAGAAATGCCTTGGCATAGACAGTAGCAGGTCTGGAGGGCCCATTTGCGCCAAGGGCTAAGAAATTAAAGACAGAAACAATGAAACTGCTTACTGGGTAGGCAGGCAGAAGTCCTCCAGGTCCCACAATATACTGGTTATGCAACAAGGGTGGTACACCTTGGGGCAGGTTTGGGGGAGCTTTGCCTGTAGAATCAAAATACAGACACTTTAACAAGCCTTTAGAAAAGAAAAGGCTTCAGCATTGAGACTCACAAGATAGCTCACAAGTTCTGGCAGCTGCACCATCTTAGCTTATAAAGAACAGATTTTGTGCTGTTTGATGAATATGCTCAAAATAGCCTGAAGAGTTTAACCATGCCTCAAGGGAGGGAAAGCAAGGCTACTTAAGACTGCAACAGTCCTATCACAGAATACCCTGATTTTGTCATTTACTTTTTCCATGAGGATTACAAGAATTATAGAAATTTCTCCTTTCCTCAGTCCTTTCCTGAAGGCAAATTTAGAAATCGTTCTCAATCTCAGAGAGCAAATTCTCTCCTTTTGTTTTCTGCTCTGTCAACACGTTCCCTTTATCACCAACAAAAAATTGGAAAGCAATAAATGTTGCCAGCATACTTTCTGTGGGTGACTTACTAAAGCTAGGAATAGCAAAGAGAAGACCAAAATGTTTTCAGCTGTCTTCACAAAGCACAGTAAAAGAACAATGCACTTTGGCCAGTCATCAGACACTTCATTTACAAGCTACAGAAATGCAAAATCCTTCTGTAACGAAGCCTGATCCTTAGTATTACATCACTCACTTCTCTCCATAGGATTTCCTTTTAGCAGTTCAGATTTATCAGAGAAGAAAGAGAATTTAGCATAGCTTCCACTTCAGTGCAAGAAGCCTCCCAGCCCTCTTTCTCCATGGACCCTTTTTTTTGAAGTACTATTTGCTGTGCAATGACCCAGCCATTTTTTTTAAACTTTTTGTAGAAGTGGCAGTAGGGATGTGACATGATAATCAGGACGCTGCAGTATATTCTGATACTGCCAAATGAATTCAAGTCCCAGAAAACACTGAAACTAAAGCTAATGTGAACTCATACTCAAGGAGCTGATCACAACTTGGAATACAAACTGGGTGAATTTTCTAGCCCAAAACTTCCCAAGTCAGAACTGCTCTGGTGTGTATTTGTAGAGCTCTTTGGGGACAGAATGTGCTATATAAATGCCACATAACACCCTAACAAATATTTCAAATACACAAAACCAGGCAACTTTATTTCACAAGCCAGCAAACACAGTATGCTGGAAATTCTAGTGAAGAGTGTGGACTTCTCAGCGTTGTTATGGCTGGTGAGATGCTCAACTGACAGCCCTGCTGACTGAAATCCTCTGTCTATCCACGTGATCTGTCAGTATTGCCAACCTGAAGACACTAAGGGAGCTGCCCGTGTGGTAGCAGCTGGTATAGACACACTGGTAACGCTCAGGCCAAGGCTGTTTGTAGTGTTCATACTGCTTGCCATGCTGACAACCGAGGAGGTGGTGCTAGTGGCTGAGGTTGAAGCAGTTGAAAAGGTTGTTGAGGGCTGGAGCGAAGCTGTGTTCTCAATACTAGTGTGCTAGAAAAGGAGACAAAAAGAATGAGGATCACAGAGCAAATAAACCACAGTGCAAGATGCTGGGAAAAAGAGAAAAATTAAAAAAAAAACCAACAGCCGAACAAAAACTTTTAAAATAACAGCAGCACATGCAAGATATGCATTACCTATGTACCAAGCAAGCAACTAAGTTGAATGCTTGTGATGCTTTTGTGAATTAAAGAAAATTACTGCATGAGAGCAAAATTCAAATTGCTATACTGTCACAAAAAATCATACTACAGTAACTCAAATATATTGTTCCATCACCTGCATTTTGCCAGCTAACCTCTCCAGTGCAGACTGCTAACAATCCACATTTTGGAGACATTTCAGATCACCACTTAGAAGTGTGGGTTTTTTTTTTTTTAATAAACTAGTTACAAGCAATTTTTTTTTTAATGTAATCCTAGCTGGCATGACAATTTCGCTTGCAGCTGTGTGACTGGCAAGTCTCAGCCATAGGTATTCCTGATCTAGTACAAATCACAAGTGGTAATCACGCTTTTCCCACTAGAGGGCTTACAGTCCTTCCCTGCAGTAAGGTTCGTTTTGGTTCTTGGGGTACTGGGACACACCAAACTTTAAGAGAGGGTCCTAATTATGAAATAAACTGACAATATGCCAAGCATCTGTTGAAATACTAACAGGACTTACCACATGTGATGTGCTTGAAGACAACACTGAGGCAGGAGAGAGGCTGCTCTGATGATTGGAAAGGGAGCTGGAAGGAAATTGTAAAGAATTAATACAATTAATTTTCCCTAGAACTATTTTTAACAAATATAGATATGCAGTAGGACATTAATTAAAGAATAAAAATTCTAGGTTTGTCAGCACAGACACATACACAGAGTAGTTAGAGAAAAAATCATCTGTAACGGTGTGTGTGTACATACACATACAGAAGCATGCAAGTGTGTATATATACAGACATCTCTGAAGGCACTTTTTCCTTTAATTACTATTCTATTACCTTTTAATGAAAAAATTCAAGTACAGAGTCACTATCACCAACAAGAAACATCTAAAACACCATTCATTTATATTTTTCAATTTACAGTGTCTTTGGAAAAACTAGTTCAGGAATCATAAACTTCAGGAATCATATAGCAAGGACCCCATGACACATAAAGACCAAGATCAAAAGAAGGTTCACACAAGCACAAGCCCTGTTTCTCATTCTTTCCCTGCTGCTACTTGCGTTGGTGGACAGGTTTTAAGTGAGGCAGTAGTTTGGTTTTACTCGAAATGGTATTTCTCACATTTTGAGCTGCATAACATTAACTCAGCAAATTAGAATTGCAAGGTATTTGCCCCATAACTCATCCAGAGATCTTCAAATGTCTCCCTGAGAGGTAACTGAAACTGGCTCTTAAACAATTACCTTGACAAGTTATACCTTATATAACTTTGAGGTCAAGAACGTAACCTACTGTATGCAATACTGTATACAGTATGCAATAAACCAAATATACCAAAGCTGAAGGCTACATTACATGACCAAATCTAAGGGCAAACACTTCTGATAGCTCTTCAGGGTATGGGCCCAGAATAAATCTTGGCAGCTTTGTATTTTAACTTTGATTACTTTAAACTGTCCCCCATCTGCAGGAATTACAACACCGCCACTTTAGGCAGCAAGAGAAAAAGTAGGTCAGTCCAACATAAATAGTTTTATACCACTCCCTCAACCACTCTTCCAAGTTCTTTTAATAAACCTTAATTCACCATCTGACCTATGGTAGAGACATAGACCAGAGCCACCAGCTCTACCAAGCCAGATAGATTTGGAATTCAGGTATCACAACAACAGCTGAAACTTGGTATCTGTCCAACAGCATCAACCCCCCAACTGAAGTTTCTATCAACGCATTCAGCTTTTTAACAAATCAGTGTGGGCAGATGTCTCTAATGTAAATGGAATAATTCTTGTTTGACATATATGCTATTTCATTCAACAAAAATTACTAGAGTGTTAAAAGAAAATAAACTATGTCCTAACTGTGAAACAGGAAAAAGAAAAACCCTGATATCCCACCAAATCAGTTTCTCATTAACAAATACAGTACAAAGGTGAGTATCAAAAATATAACTCTATCAATACAGCTTCAGGATGTCACCTGACTGAGGATAAAGCTGAAGTTACAGGCATTCATAAAATCAGACAGACAGTGCAAATGAGCTGAATGAGCAGGAACATCAATCTGGTAGTTCAGAGTATCTTAAGGAAATGTCTTGGAAAAAGAAAACATACAGCTTCCCTGTAAAATTATTTCTGGGTTTTAAGAAATACAAATATAAATGAGATTACACAATTTCAAAATTGGACATGAAGTAAACTGTTAAGGAATGATTTCAAACATTTGACACTGAACAAACAGTAGCCACAAAGTAGGAAAAATAAACTGGAGGAATCAATTTAGATGGCATGATTGAAGCAAATCCCTTGAAACATGAAGTCCTGTATGTACAATGAAAGCTGGAGGGCAGCAGCTGCTCTGCCATTAGGAGGCAGCCCAGAGTTCATTTTGTTCTCTTCTGAATCTCTCTCCTAATCCTGGTTCATGTCAGAAAAGGGGTCCCTGGTGCCTGACAGCCCCATATGGAATCACCCTTACACCTGTCCTATCCCCAAAACCGAACCCCTCTGCTTATCACAACTCTACTGTACCTGCTCAGCTGGGAGAGTGAGCTGCTGGCCAGATCACTGGATTGAGGCAAGCTGGGCAATGCCACCACGTGTTGTGATGCTGAAGGCAGAAGCGAGGCTGTGGTGGACACCACGCTGGGCAGAGAACCAGCTGAAGGTAGTGAAGGAGAAGGCTCTGTCTTAGGTGCTGGAACTGATGAAGTAGCTGCAACAAGTTTTAAAAAGGCATTCAAATTAAAATTCCAGCATATTTGACATCCCAGCCTAGATGCAGAAACACAGTAGCATTCTCCCCTTGGTCTAAAAAAATCTGACCATTAAGAACTGGTAACCATATCACGCAATTTGGCTATGAAGGAAAATTCAAACTCAACTGAACTACCATTTTTCCCTTTAAGCACTCTATTCATAATAAATTTACAATTATCACTGCCACACATGTAAGTAAATTACAGTCTTCTGCACTTCACCAGCCACTATATGGATTACTAGCTTATGCTCACAAGTAATTTTAAAATTCCTTGCTTTTGGTTCAGCAAACACAAGTCATTTGTGCCTTTTCAAGGCACTGTACAAATCTAGTTTTACCTACAGTTCTGTTTTTTCATTCCAACCTACACAGCACCTTTGGGGATTGAGAATGAGATTGTATTATGTACCCCCTGAGTACAAGGGTAGACAATAACTTATCAGTTTGGCATAGTCAAAAGTTACTGCAGTAGAATAAAAGAAGCTACAATGAAAGGCCACAATTCAACACAACATTAAGCATTTTTAACGGCTAAGAGACTGTCAGATATTGACTCCCTTTACTTGAACTAGATAATAGAAAGTGTTAGGTTTAATCTTTTACTTTTTAGGCTACACAGAATGAAATTTGTTTATAGAATCACTATATTGTAATAAGATACTTAACAATTCTACTGCTCAACATGATTCCCAGCTAATTCACCTGTCTCTTCTATAAAAACATTAGAGACACTCACTAACCAATAAAACCCAGGAAAGAGTTGAGCCCTGCTTTCTGCTGGGCCATGTTCCCATAGCACACCAGGGACTACTACCCAGCAGATCATCACTGATTTGTAATGTATGTGAAGACATTTTTAGACTAGTTACCAAACAAAAACCAAATACACACTCAAAAGTTATACGTTAGAGATTGTTCACTTTACTGGTTTTATTTCCTAGCTAAATGAGCCAAGTCAGCTTGTTGGGTTGCAATGCAAACAGGAATCAAGAGGTCTTGGCCTTGGCAATAAGTGTGGTAGAAAAGGAAATCTAAGTGACAAACGTAGTTATGAAGGCAGTAACTGTATCATAACAGCAACTGTACCTAATAACTCCTGGAAAAACTCATATAAAGAAAGGAGTAAATAACATTCAAAACTCTCAATATATTTTGAGCAGGGTTCCCATCCTGACACAAAAGTAGACGTCGTCAACACAAGGGACAGAATCACCATTTTAAGATCCCTTACAAGATGCCTGAATGCAATGTGCAAGACAAAGAAAACCAGGAGACAAGTAGGATGGTCAGAAGTGTAACTCATCTGTTGTGGTCTGAACTAAGGGTTTGGGAAGCTCAAGGTCTGGATATTAAAGGAGAAGAACAGCAAAGATGAGAGATGAACAACAAAGAACGTTATAGCACATACAGAAGGAAAGAAGTTAGTACTTCCAAAAGTTAAGGCAAATGCAAAATCATTTGAATGCATGAAATAGATTCAGTGGAAGAAAACAGAAATGCTCTCAAAAGAGAACTGCTTTAGGAAAAGAGACTAGTAAAGTTGCTACAGAGCAATTTCAAAAATATTAGGAATTCTCAGATCTTTGCTCTCTATAGCAAAAGGACAGGTGCCGTAGAAAATTTCATAAATTGCTTATTAATTCTGTACATAACAGTAAGGAAGTTTTCTTAATGAAAAGCTGTCTTTATATATGTCAGTCTTTCATATGGTAAAATATATAGATTGGAGTGTATATAGTGCTGGCTCCTTTAAATTCAACTTGGCACTAACAAAACACTGTCCTACTAATGGCCTACTTGAAGAGAGGCTTAAGGGGAGGTTAGACCTAAAATTCAGGTTCTGGAATTCCAAAAGACTTTAATTCACACTGCTGTCCTTGAAAACTTCCACAGAGAAGCACAAAGATCAGAAGAGTGAATACTACACTTTAATTATTTTAACTCCCAGTAGAGATGTGCAGGGGTGCTACAGGTCCATGCTACATTAGAAACAGGCCAAGATGAAGAAACTAACACCTGAGTCACACTGAGGTATTGTTTGCAAGGTATCAAGAAACTCAGCAGAGGAAATGTGTCTCTCACCTTTATTCCCCACATGCTTCTAACAGGGCACAGTTAGGACTATACCCAGTGAGAGGTACATTCAAAGAATGTGACTTCATGTCATTAAAGCTAAATGCTATTTGCAGCTTCCCAACTCTGAAGTGGAAGAACTGCTAAAAATTTCATATTCATTTTGTATTTTGTATTTTTATTTTATATTAAATAATTTCTGGCATGTAATTTCAAAAGAAAAACCAGTAGCAAAGCACCTTCTCTAATTCTAAGGCTATTTAGGTTTGTAGATTTAATAGAGCTGCCTTCATATTTCAATTGTAGTCAAGAAGCAAGCAGTATTTTATGCAAGCACAAATAATGTCAAATGGGTCAGCAATAAATTAGGCATGGAGAACAATATAAAACCTTAAACCCAATGTCACTGCTATGCTTGTGTGCACAGCAAGAAGCAAGGAACAATCAAAAAGTCCTGTGCTCAACCAAGCTTTGAAAACTTACTGTCAAGTGTTGCCTGTGTTCTAACACCACTGTGCCCGTTCTGTAAACAAAGAAGAAATTAATTAATAAATCATCTTAGAGGTATATTAAATTTTCAGACTGAATCACACATGAAACATGCTTCATGCAAAATTCTATATTCATACTAAACTGAACAACAAGGCAGAAAATTAAATTTTTACTGCCTTTAAAAAGAACACATCATAAAGTTGTCTCAGGTGCAAGGTGTCCTGAACATAGAGAATCCCAATACACTGCCCATAAAACACCCATCAGCAGCAGACCTTCCCATGTACTGTATATAACATTAACTTCAGGTTCACACCAATATGAAAGAAAGAATTGCATTAACATATAGGAAATGGTTGTGCTTTTGATCTAATGTAACTCACAATTTTAACTATCCAAGTTACACAGAGACGCCAATTTTTTTCCATTGAAAGATAAGACTTGAGAAGCACCAGTTGTTTTTTGGATAACGCTGGAGTACAGAAGTGGATAGTCTATGCTTGATCCTCACCAGTACATACGAGCTAGTGCAGAAGACAAGTGTGACTGAGCCAACACATAACAAAGGCCAGAAGTAAATAAACTTAAAAACTCTCACAAGTTCCTAAAACATTTAATAAACTCAGTTCTCTTAAAACAAACCTACATTCCACATACAAAGAGAGCAGGTGTGTTTGAATCTTCCAAGAGATTCTCTGTCCTACATCATACCTTTCCCTATGGGAATTAAAATGACACATGAAACTATTTCTCACTGGTGTTTACATACAACAGAAAAGTAATGCTGAAGAGGCCAAAAAAAATTTGTGATACATTTGCTAGGTGACATATAAATTTAATAAGTAATATATCTTTGTAAAGAAACTATCAAGTTATGGCAAAATGCCATGAGTAATATTTACAAACAGAGACAGTTCCTGCTTTAAAAGCTAAACTTTGAAAGCTAAGGAAACTCTAGTAGAATTTTAAATGTTACTAAAAAAAGGTCAAAAGACAATCTAAGATGTCAAAACCCACAAAATCAGAGGCTCTTATATCCCATATACAGTATGGCCAAAAATGACTACGCTCTAGGAAAAGCAAAAACAAGAGGGTGGGCTTGGGAATCAAAAATACCACCTGGCTTGGTTAAAGCATTAATATATGGGGGTAATACAAACCTAACACAGGTAAGAATATCTGCCCTTTTCAAGGTCCAGTTTCTGAAATGGACTCACCGTAACTGCAACAGCGGTTGGGTCAGACGGAGCCATGGAGCTTTGGTACGCTATCCTGCTATGCACAGAAGTCTGCTCATAGGAGGAAGTTGTTACTGGGCTAGTGCTCTGGGATGAGCAGGTCAGACTGGAAGAGCTGATGGCAGAGGTTGTGTAGGTGGAGTCCTGTACTGTATTGGATATTGGCAAAGAGGTATTCAAAGGATCACTGGAAATAAGAATCACCTTGGTCAGTATTTCAAATACCTTCATGAAAATATCAGCTCCTATGTGGTTGTCTAGGATTACCTTAAACATGCTGAAAAATCTATAGTATTAATATTAGAAAATTTAAGAATATAAAAATATATATATATAATATTGCTTTAGTCTCCACTAACCACTGCTTCAAAATATCAGCTGCACTAAGCACCATTCACCTTCCTCATTCCAGCCCAGCCAAGACAAGAATTCATACAAAAGCACTTTCCAGTCACGTTATTTCCATCTTTTCCAAGGATAAATTATCATAATCTTTCTTTTTTAAACAAGCAAATTGATAAAGTCTAGTATATGACTAATAGCCACAGTAGAATTCTTTTTACAGTAGAATTCTAATGCTACAGAATGAACTACGTTAAGAGCTAAAAAATACTTTAAAACATGCAGGAATGTTTTACTTTCCAAGCAGTTGAAATATTACGAATAAAACTTAATGTGAAAATGCATTTTTATTAATATTTCTGAATTAAATTAAGGAAGCTTTTTACTGATGCCCATTTTTCAATGAGTAAGGAATTAAAAATGGTTAACTGGTACACTGGCACTTATTGACTATTTTAGCATTTCAGCAAGAGCTTCTGCATACAGAAAGCCTAGCTTCTTTTCTCATCCCGTAGGAGCATCAGATCTGTAATCTGGTAAAAACCTACAAATAAATATATATGGTACAAAGGCCAAGTCTCCTGGATCAGATGGAGAAAAATGTGGGTTTTGAGGAACAAAGCTCTCAAAAAATTTGAAAATCAGGGCAATTAAACATAGGAAAGAAATTCTGTGAAGGATAGCTTATTATAAGGTTATTTATATTCATGTCATCTCCAGCTTTGCATCTGCCCATCATGGGAGATTTTGATTATCAATAGAAAAGAAATTTATCATTTAAGATACAACCCACAGAAAACAAGTAATCATATTTCCCCATTACATTGTAACCATTTCCTGATGTTTTTGGCACAAACTTGACCCACCCCTTCAACAGCACCTGAGAATGCAGGAGGGCAACTCACACATACTTTACAGATTTTGAGTATAAACTATTGTTGGTTGCCTGGCTGGTATTCTCACTGCTTGAAGTTGATCCAAACTCTGGGAGTGTAGGCTCTGATCCAAACTCAAGAGCTCCAAACTGAACATTTAACCCTGTCACGTCTGCTGATCCAGGCATCTCCACTGCAGAGGCAGGAATCTTAAAGGAAGAACAAAAGCCATAATTCCTTTGCATGCATCTGCAACCTGACATTAATCCACTGACTCTGCCCTAATCTGGAGCTGAATGAGTAAACCATACTACTCTAGAATATCAAACTATCATCTGAGTACATCTTCCCCCTCCACCAATATTCATATTAATGGCTACAAAGTCAATCTAAAACTCACTCAGCAACAGCCACTTTCCATACAGAGTAACGAGGTAGGTGCTTGCAAAAGATATCACCACTGTATTTTGGACCTAATAACTATCCAGCTTAGTATTTCCTGCTTCGTAAATAAGAAATATGCTAAAGTCTTTGCTCTCCTTCTCCCTACCAATTTACATAAAACATATACCAAACAGAATCATAGAATCATTTAGTTTGGAAAAGATCAAGTCCAACTATTAAACTCAGCACTACCAAGTCTTAAATTATGTCCCAAAGCACCACATCCTCACATCTTTTATAGAGTTCCAGGGATGGTAACTCCACCACTTACCTGGGCAGCCTGCTCCAGTGATTGACAACCCCCTCATTGATGCCATTTTTCCTAATACCCAATTTAAGCCTTCCCTAGTGCAACTTGAGGCTGTTTCCTCTTGTCCTGTCATTTATTACCTCAGAGAAGAGACCAACCTCCACCTGTCTATACCCTCATTTCTAGTGAGTGATCAGGCTCCCCCAGAGCCTACTTTTCTCCAGGCTGAGCCCACGCAGCTCCCTGAGCTGCTCCTCAGACTTGTGCTCCAGACCCTTCCCCAGCTCTGTTCCCTTCTCTGAACATGCTCCAGCCCCTCAACGTCTTTCTTGTATGAAGGACCCAGAACAAGACACAAGATTTCAGATGCAGCCTCATCAGTGCCCAGTACAGGGGGACAGTCACTGCCCTGGTTCTGCTGGCTGCACTACTGCTGACACAAGTTTTTGTGGTTTTCACATTTACAAAGGACAAGCTACCACTCAACTACTCACCTTGGATGCTGGAGTTATCCTCCGTTTTGGTGGTTTTATCTGTTTCTGCTGGGTTTGATGAACAGTCACTGCCTGGTTATCCATAGAGATAGTAGGGAGCTGTAACATTTTGCTAACAGCTGTGGAGGTGTCTACTGGTGATGGCTCTCGGAGTTTTACCTGGGAGGAGGATGACTCCAGCCCAGGAGGAGGACCAGGAACCACCTGCATCTGTTGCTGCTGTCGCTGGGTCAGCTGGCTCAGAACTGGAGATGGCTCAGGCTGGGATTTAAAGTCTGGTCAGTGTTGGGAAAAAGATATATCAAAATTAAAGCATTGAACTCTGCTCTTCACAATTCTACTCTTTATGGACGAATCTGGGTGGTGCTCAAGAGTTATTATTCTATAGCATGTGCAAGTCTTCTCAGACATCACATGAGTTTCACACCAATCATTATCACTCTAACAATAATAAAGACAACAGTTGATACACCTTCTACTTTAAATTAACAGCTGTGGCCAAGCATTATTTAGATTTTTCAAAAATATGAAAACAAACCTATCTACACGGTCACAATATTATGACACACAAGTCCTCAAAAACTGTTATGGATTAATTTAATCAAATACTTCAAGTTTCACTGCAATTAACTGTGCTGATAAAACGTGATTACTTCCAAGGGGTAAAGAGTTGCAATTTAGAAGTATTATGAGTTAGGATTCCCTATGCCTGCAAAGAAGACTTCAAAAAAAAATAGGTGGTCTTCTACCATCCCATAACTGAGAGTCAAAGAGACGCTGGACATGGACAGGCTTTTTCCCAAGTCTTCCCTTTCATATTTTTCAGATGCTGAAGGCCACGAAGTGACCTAAAGCACTGCTTAACCACCATAGAGATCTACAGCATTTCCACTGTGAAAGGGTTTTTATTCAGCTGGCCAAGCCCATTAGAAAGCATTAAAATTTACATAGAATTTTTTATTTTTAGAATTTCTGCATGTCAAAGATAGTAATTGCTACCAATGGCTGCTTATCTATACATAAACATACACACAAACACATGAAAGATACAAGAGCTATCCTGTTCACAGGGAGAATACAGCTAGGATCAACATTGCAGAAACCAAGTTTCTGTCATTTTCACTGTTGATACTAATTTTATTCAATTACGTGAAAAATTCATACAATTATAAATATATAAAACAAGTAACCTGAATCATTCACAGCACACTAGGGAAAGAACACTGAGCCGTGATGTGAATTATGAAGAAATTACATAGTACTCATTCAAAATTCATGTAATAATTAGAAGAGGAAATTTGGGAAAAAAATAACATAATACAGTACACAATTTTACACTCAGCTAAAAGCAGCAGAGGTACAATTAAAGTAATTTTTTTCCAGCATTTGTTGAAAAGCAGTCACCAATGAAGTTCCATATAAATATTCAAGCACACCAAATCAAAGATGTCATTACATGGAAGGCTCAGCAACTTTAAATATGTAATGACATTTATGGATAGGCTTAAGCTTAACAAAACCAAGTTTATCATAAACTTGTGATGGCTATTACCAGTAAATAAATATAACACTTTCAATGTTGTAAGTAATCACATTACTAGGACTGCATTTTTAGTAAAAGTCTTCCATTAAGGTAATTTTAAACTGTCATTGGCATTAAGAAATCTTACTGGCTAATAGAGAGAGAAAGAGAGAAGAAGCTGTGTCAAAGTACTTACCAAACTGACTGAGGACTGAGGACTGACTAATAGGTGGTTTTAGATCCCAGGATGACGCAGCAGCTGTGCTAGTAGTGGCAGAACTGCTATTGGTCTGTTGAGAGGTAAACTGACCCAATCCTGGTGATTTCAATTGGTCCAAGATTTGGGAACCAGTAGAGTTTGCCAGCTTGGAGGATCTGACTTCGCCAAAGCCAGAACAAAGAACTGCCGACTACCAAAACACAAAGAAGAGGAGAAGGAGTGCAGTTAATTTTTTAACTAATAATTGAACATAATCATAGGGTCAATGTCTACAGCTACTATCTGGCAGCAACTAAAATCTTTTCAGACCCAGATTACCAACAAATGACTAGTAAAAACTTCCATCACTGTCATCTTAGTAATACTAATTTACTTGAACCCATGCATCTTAAAATACAAATAGCTGGGCTGATTTTCAAAGAATAAACACCTCATCTCAGACCCTCAAAACTGACTCAGAAATAGGCATGCTCCCACAAAAAGCAGTTCAAATATGTGCTTGGAAATAACACACCAGTTTTCTGGCCTAGAACACTTAACTATAAACAAATTATTTTACCCTACATCAACAAGCAATAAGCACATCTGCTCTCTAATAAAAAATTAATACAACTACTGCATGTAAACCCAGAAATAACTACTTTGCAAAATGAAAAAAGTAATCTTTTTTTGGTGGGAGGGGTGTGTGAAAGGAAGCAATTATATTCTTCATTTGCAACCTTAATTTTACAAATACCAAAATAACCTCATGAAATGACCTGCACTGGAAAAGTTGTTTAACCTGAAATATTTACTCATGAACAATATTTGGAAAACATAGTATTTAGAAAGAATAAGGTAATTTTACCAGACTTTGAGGAGAATAAGAGTTTACAGCACTGGAGCTGCCAGTTCCTGATGCCATCTGGGTGCTGTGCTGAGAATTTGTGAATACTAAGGCTTGGCCAAAGGTCTGCTGCTGGGGAGCCTCGAATGAGTTGCCTTCTGTCTCTTGGGTAGATGTCACCGGCTTTTGAAGCAGTGTCACCAAATCAATGCTGTAAGGCAAAGTGAAATTTGGCTGGAATGAACACAGCGATTAAACTGCACTGACACTGAGGAAAACACTAACAATACTAAAGCTGCCATCCCAGAAACAGAATTATTACTGATTAACAGTCTTTTCAATTGTTTTTTGTCTATCATACAAAAGAGATGGAAGAGAGTTTTTTGCCAGCAAGAAACAAACACAAAAAGGCCACCCCAATTTGACTGGATGAACCAGAACATTTTCTATCATAATCTGAGAGACATCCACTAGAAGAACATAACAAAATACAAATGAATGGTAATACCTTTAAGAAAGAAATTAATATAAACTACAGACCACCTCATACTATGCCTCATACCAATCAAATCCATATTATATGAAAAATTTTGCAGCAGTACAGCAGAATCAGGATGTTTGGGACCATTAGCCTGTTTAGTTTTCAGATCTCATGCTATCCAACCACCAAAGTCTTCATCACTAAAGTTTAACACGCTCTCCAGGAACATGGGGTTAATGGAGGCAGCTGACTCCACCAGGCATTTGAAGAAAAGACAATTAAAGAAAGGCAGCAATTGACAGTTTTTGTTCTTGATCTTAACCCTCTATCATCAGCAAAGGTTTGTAACTGTGATGTTTCCCACAGAATTCACCTTTTTGCTAATGCAAGCTTTTATTTAACACATTCATCAAAGCACTACATTCTGAACACTTTCTGTATATACAAACACAGGCTTTCCATTTTCTGGACACTAAAGCCAGAGCTTCCCTTTGAACAGCAGAAAATATTTCTTCCCAGATACTTTGCTTGCTGCCTGTAAGCAGTCCAGATGCAAAAGATGTATTATGCTCACACATTTAGTAAGGTTGTCTCCACTTTCATAGTCAAAAATATGTAACTCAGGAATTCACAGCAACAACAATTTGTAAGCAAGGCTTTTTCAATTTTGAGATGAGTTTGACCAATCTCTAATAGAGTTTTTATTCAATATTTTAAGCATGCAGGCTACCATTGCTTTATCAAGGAGAAGGTTTTTTAAGTATAGGGAAAACATGGAAGAAGAGTTTACCTTTGCCCAGGAGTCACATGATTCTCAGCTGGAACAGAGGATGCAGTGAAGACTTTTGTTTCAGAAAGCTGAAAAAGAGATGAGGGGAGGAAAGAGAAGAGAGGGAGGTATTTTAATCCCACACATGCTCACACTTCCCTCTTGCAACATCTGCAGAAATTCCATTTTGGTCATGCACTTTCAAGATAAAAGTAAAGTCAAACTACCATTACAAGCAGCTACGCAGAAGCTCTGCTTAAAAAGACAAAAACACATAGTCAAATCTCAGTAAAGTCTTCTCCACAGAATCAAACACCTATCTAATTAGAGGGCTGGGTTAGGAAATTTGACCTACTGAAAACTGACACCAGAATACAACAGTATACCAATGTAACTACATCAGTTTGGGAAACAGCTTAACTGAAATACACCAGTAGAAAGTAATTAATGTGGCAGCCATTCTATCATCAGTGTGCAGACAATTTATGACACTAATAGAGCAACTCTGATAAATCGTGTTGCACGAGGATAACACCTTGCACTGCTCCCACTCATTTCATGTAACCTTGTGTCTGACATTTCAGCTCCCACCCCTAGCAGAGGCAGGTAAATATAGGCAAGTAGACTGAACCAGCATTCATGGTTCCTTCTTGGCAGCTCTGTCAGGTGGCAATAACGTCTTTAACTGAGTGCTCTGAGAGCAGGAGTTGAAAAACAGTAACAAAATGAGGGCCATGTAATTAATGACACACCTGTAACAAGTCAGACCACCCACTGAAGAAAACTGCACTGTTTTCACCATGCTGTTACAATGAAGAGAGATACTTGCACAGGCACCTGGGGCAGTGGAGCTGGTCGGGACTTTGGGGGAAAAAAGAGGGATTTCTTTTGCTGTGTGGTTGGCTTTTTTAATAGTTTTTCTTGTTTAAAAAGCAATATTTGAGCAGCTACAACTTCCTAGGGCTACTTGTTTCTCTTCACAGGAGTACTTGCAAACCAGACTAGGTCTTAAGCCAGTACAGGTTACATTTATCAAGACAGAGAAATGCATGTACAATGTTTATATTTTAAATTTAATTTTCATAAAATCCCCCTTAATTCCTTTCGTGCAGCCTTGTCTGTGACTGAAGAATAACTGACCTATTCAAACACTTACAAAGAACACCTTTGGAATGTGCCATTTGATACAGCTCTTCTAGGAAATGATGCATTTTTAACTGCATACACTGCCAGCAGCCCAGTTTAAAGGACAAGACGGCCGATTTAATCTGCCATCCCACAAGCAGCTCAACTGAAAGCATGTGTACCCCTGAACATGGACATCTGATAGGGATTCTCCTATGAAACACTGATGATTTAAGAAGGGCACAGGAGGGCTGACTGGGAGCAAATCACCACTCAGAGGCAAAGTACTGATGTTTCACATACTCTCCCAGCACCCTCTTACAAGCAGCACATGAGGCCATGAAGAAATCAGTACCACCACAGTTCATCCTTCCATTTCTTGCCCTTCCCTTGCTGCCAACACAATGCACTGTAATGCCTCATTTCTGGATCACCTGTCCTGAGATTAATGCTGACAGCCCACAACTCTATGTACTGACCAAAACAAAGAAAGAACATTCCGCTGAAGTACATTTCAGTTAAAAAGGCTGTTCCTCTATTGTTCAGCCCTTTCCCTACTGTGTGTTTTATTTTAGAGCAATGTGTACTGTACTTTCTGGGGTATTATGATATTCCTGTATTACATGGCACAAGGAGGTCAGCTAATGGCACAAGCAGCACTCTATAGTCTGCAATGCCTTGGTTAAATATTAAATTCTTTGTAATGTCAACAGTTTCTTACACTCACATAACCCAGGAAAAGACTAACCATGCACAAAACACTGATGAATCCCAAAAATTAAGCAAATCAAGGAGACTAAGGATGTTTGTGACAACGTAAAAGCATGCTAGATATGTGAGACAGTAAATGTTCTCTACAGGTGAACCAGCATGCAAACAAGTGTCTCCAGCTACCAGGTCAGCTACATTGAGGTTTACACTACACCCTGTGGCAAACTCACTGCCACAAGGTCCAATCAAGCACTTCATTCAGGACTCCACAGGGATTACAGCATTTGTCTAAACACATATTTCGTGCTGCAGCAGCTGAAAAGTTTTATTACACAGATGTATTTAGTATTTCTTAGAAGTAGTATTTTCAGCTCCTAACCAAGCCATTATGCCCGCTGCACACTACACTCACAAATCTTTCACTGAGGCTCTGGCATTTTCCCAGAACTGAACGAATGGTTGTGAGCCATTTGCCGGTGTTGGCCTCACAGGGGTATGTCCTCCATCTGCAGTGAAATGCCCGTGCTTTCCAGCTCCTGTTCCTATGACAAAATCATTCTCCAATCACCAAACAGACAACATACTTGACCAACTAGCTCCTAAAGGATTCCTAAAGGAACAGTGAGGAAAAGAGGGGAATATATTCCAGCATCCTCACAGAAACTCAACATCAACAAATCAGAAATAAAAAAAAGCTTATTCCTGTTTTGATATGATGTATTGAAGTTAAAGAAATTAAAACAAGTTCTCATGCTGCTTCCTGGTAAAGAAACCTCTTCCATCAAAACAGACTTTCTCTTCCTTTTTTCTTTCCTTTTTTAAAGCAGTGTTCCTGTGGTTTCAAATAAAAACCAGTACTACCAACACAGTACAGAAAATGTTTGCCATCACCCACTTTCTGGCAATTTGTATTTATTATATTTCTTTCCTTTGGACAGTTTCTATAGTTAACTTTCTTTAGCCAGGAGAGCATCATCACAATTTTAAGAGCAAAATCCAGAGCCACTTACAGTATCTCAATATTTGTCTAGTCCTTCGTTGTGCATGTCCTGAATATCCCTTTAACAAAATACAACCTCATATTTTCACTGCAAGCAGTTTCCATTCTATTTAATAGCATGTTGACAACCTATTATACTTGCTCAATACTCACTATGAAAGATAAGGACTGGAGAGGACTATTAGGTCACAAGGACCTAATTCTTCTCAGGTCAAACAACATTAAAATTCACTCACCTGTTCCCAACTTGTATCTGACTAGAAAACACTACATTTAAAAAGAAATATTCTTTAAAAAAATCTGATCTTTCCCTGCAGACAGCAAATATATCAGCTTCTTTGGTTCTTTTTATGAACAGTCATGCCACTAGAACTGTTTGTTATACACTTTAATATGTTGATCCATATTCCAGACACATGTTCATACTACACCTCTGCTAGACTAAAACCAGAGTCCATTATATGCTCCTAAAGTAACCCTTTCAGATTCCCTAAATTAAAATCTCCCTCTCAGGGATGTTTTTGATCAGTAATTTTCAGCTATTATACACATTTTTCATCTGTAAAAGCAATGAGAAATTTGACTTGGTACTTAAGAATCAAATTCAGGAACATCCACATACAGAAATATAACTCAAGAATTATTAAGAGATGGGGAAGGAAAAAAGGAAAAAAGACTATAACAGGAGCTTTTCAATACAGCATAAGCTCATGCCAAACTATTCTTTTTCATCATCCACTACAACCCTGAAAACTTTTCAGTTGCTGCTTTCCAAACACCAGACCCTTGTTCCGAAGGTGTGTCTTTATTCCTACAAAACAAATGGATATTTGGCTACATTAAAGCATTTTTCATTGGAACAGGTCAAATCTTGCAGAGCTCCAAATCTCTCCGCATGACTGGCTTATTTTCCAATGGTATTCCAATACTTTTTGGACACAAAAACATTTTACAAGCACAAACATTTTATCAAGCAATTATTCTAGTTTTACTTCCAAATTATTGACACAGGTGCTAGATGGCATCTGGCCCAGGACTGGGGGGGTAATAGTAGTCCCTAGAAAAGCCCACATTCAGTAAGTGTCCTTCTGTAACAGATTTATTTGCAAGGCAGATTTCCATACACTAACGTGTTTTGTGATAGAATGCAATTTTTAGAAATGGGATCGAGACTTCAAAACTCATTTGCAAATTATTCCGCTCTAGTAACTAATTTTTAAAAATTCCATCCCTAGCCAGCATTGCTCACACCCCTCCCATGATACAAATGCTGTATCGTACTGGCATCAAACACGGGTGAAAAGAGCTCACAAATTTCCACCATTCCTAGCCCTTACTCCACCTCCTGCACGTACTGAAGTAACTGAGGACACGTTAAAAACGTATGTCAGCTTTCAATGGCATTAACTGATACAGAAAACCTAGGAATTTTAGAGTTTCTTTCAATTATGTCAAAAGATACATTCCTGTCATTAACTAAGTTTTCATACCAGTTACAGGAAACGTTCACACATTTCCAGGAATAACAGTGACATGCCACCCTACAGGAGGGGGCAAAAGGGATGACTTCTGAGACAATCTCTCTCTTCTAAAAATAAACTTGGAATAATGGTTGTACTTCAAACATTTAGTTTTTGAAAACAACACAAACTCTGAAAAGAGTAAATAATCAATTGCTATATCCAACGAGGTGAACTTACATCTTCAGTCCAGTCTTCTGCTGTCCATTCTTCTATTGAGTTTTTCCATGCTCCTATTATAATTGGGGGAAAGAAAGAAAACAGGTACAAGTTAAAGGCATAACATTGTGTTTCCATCCTTCTGCTTTAAAAACAATCCTGTTTTCATTATTAGTGGAACACAAAGCAGGGAGATGGAGGTTGGAAACATATTTGAAAACATGGTTGGAAGTTCTAGAAAACTGGTCTGGAGAATTTTGGGAGGGAAACACCATCACGCCTCCATCCCCCCCGCCTTTAATTTCTGATTTCAAGAATTTCTTAGCCACTACGGTACCAGACTAAATTTGCATGAATGCACCTCTGTATCCAGTGATTAATGCTGAATATTGGAAAAACTTCCTCCTGTGTGCCCAATGATGGTGAGAGGTTACTCAACCCTCCCACAGGATCCCCTAGCTTCAGGCACAAATTTATTCAGAGAAAAACACAGCCACAACAGCTGCTCCAATATCCATTATCCTACTTTCAACACATTCAATTTCAAGAGCCAAGCTGTGCCTGTGGAGACTACTTTCCAGCCTGTTAACTCTCTCCTCAGAGTTGAACAACTCCAATTCCATCCCGAGAGCGCAATTTATTTTAGAATATAAACAACTCTTACAATGGTAGTGGAACAGTCTTTAAATTTCCACTGTAGCTAAGAACACTTCCAGCAACTTACGGCAGAGCTGATTTGGCAAACACTTGAACATAGTGCTCAGCACGCAGAAAAGGGAAAACTACAGAAAATGATCCTATGGATGCAAAAACCTGATCCCTTCCACAGGAAACAGCAGACACCAACATGCAACAGCAGTAAAGGGACTGAAGGCCTTGACCACCAGCAGAAGTACAGGGAAGGTTATCCCAACAACAACCAGAGTCTTTGTGTAAACTGTGCAACCACGAGCAAAGAAAACACCAGCACCAAAGTTAGTACCACCAGCACCTTGGATCAAGCACAAAAGCAAAAGGACTGCTGCTTCAATCGTCTCCCTTCACTTAACCAAGTCTGCGATGCATTAATCCAGAAACAAGCCCCCCAAAGACAGCATCAAAGCCAGCTGGTACTAATGCCAGCACTGCATTGGTGCTTCCTCTTGTACCCCGCGACCCCCACAGTGGGTTTTGGCAGAGGAGGGTCGAGCGGTGCCAGTCCAGTCAGGCAAATGGGCTGACCATGAAGGTTATACACTGTGGGGAAGAAAAGAGGGTTATACCTTGGAATCCAAAATTATTTGACAGGTCCTGAGCAAGGTAACATCCGCTCTGTGTTGGCTCTGTGGAGCAATATACAGTTGCCTGAAACATCTCGTGCTCCCATTTTAGCAAACAGCCCTTAACCAGGATGTTTTCACAAATAACCATACCCTGTAGCAGAACTACTACAATGCCTCAAACTTCTAGGCTAATCCACATGTTTCTACCGAAATTTTGAAAAGGAGGAAAAGCCCAATGAGCAGCAGTTTTTAGAAAAACAACTGATTTTCCTTCCCTTCCCTGGACCAGCACAGAATCCCTTCCCCCAGTATTTCTTCTTTGAAGAAGAAATTCAGGTATTTGCCCTGCTTGTATTTATCTCCCACAAACCAGTGTCAAGGCCTGCCTTTACAAGACAAACCTTGTGCTGACACAGCAAAACTCTACCAACAGAGTTTGGAGTCTGACAAAATAAACACAGAAAGAGCTCAGTTACATCAAGGCAAACTCTTAAGCATTTTCCACCACCTTTCGGAGACCAAATCTATTTGGAATAGTACTCGCAATGTATTCCCGACATTCATTATAAAGCTAGTTCTGAGAGTTTACTCTTTATAAATACTGTGTACAACCCTTCACCCTTTTATTAGTTTTCCCAAGCTGCCAAGTTTACCAACACTCTTCTTTCCCAACTCAATCCTTCTAGTCTCAGTTATTTCACTACTCTGCTCTGCACTGAATCCAGTTTTTCAATGTCCTCCTCCTGTTGATGGGATTTCTAAGTCAGGTCTTGCCATAGGCGCATCAATTTCTTTTTAGTCCAAAATCCACCCTGGCATTACTGCAACTCATGTACCCTCTTCCCAACCTTTCCCCCAAGCTTTGCAAAGCACCACAATTCAAGAGTTCTCTGTTCTCCATCAAAATTATGCTTTGTGTTTTCGTGGATCCTTGTCATACCAGCTGCAACCTAGATAGTTATTTGTGACTTTCTTGCTTCTCTTTGTAACAAGTTCAATTTTAGAAAGTTATCAAGCTAATAAAAACACAATGCATCTTTTGATAAGTCTTTAGCTATTTTCCTCTCTTCCTATCACACTATTTAATTTTTGCCCTTTCTTTGAATAATCACTGATAAGTAGCCCCAAAATAAATTTAACCTGGCCTGTGCCAAACTTATGTACTAATTCCTTCCTTCCTTCTGGATTACATTCACATTCTAGAAAGACTTGAAGATTTCCTTAAAATGTTCCTTCTGACTTTTACAGCAAGTATTAAAAAAGCCAACAAAAACCCCCACAAAAACAAAAACCCAAACACCAACTTCCTTGTAGCTTCCAAGGAACACAACTGTCTCTCTTGAAAGTTACTCTAGGATTTATTTTTTGTTGTCATTCTTCAGTTTCAGAGTAATTTAAGGCTACGCTTAACTAAGATAACAAAGGAAATTTTTCTGTGAAACTTACAAAACTCTATCAAAGTAGAGATGTGAGTAAATTACCAGAACAAGGCCATTTTTACAACCCACTTCAAGAAGTGAGCACCTCCAATATAATTTAAGAACTGCTGTGATTTGCACTCAGGATATCCCACTGCCCTGTACATTACAAGAAAGGTAAGAGAAGGAATTATACTGCTCAAGTTTATTCCCTTTTGGATGAGGATTGGTCATTTTGGTTTTCCTCACCTGTCCTTTCTCTTTGCCTTTCATCTGTACATTATTTCTATACAAATTAGGATGCAGGAAAACCGATGCTACATTATTTGGAATACAACTAAACTTTATGAACTATTAAAAACTTGCCCTTCAGTCTGTATTTCAACCAATAACACTAAATTTTACCTCAACAGAACCAGCTAGCTTTTCTACTGGATTACACAATGGTGCACCTAGAAACATTATTCAAATTACTGAGTTCTCTGGTATCTGCAACAATTCAGGGCATGAGGTTCTAGAGCACTATCAGAGCACACATGACAGAAACTACATTTTGGAAACAAATACTTTATTTTTAATGAAAATATTCATAATTTCCCCAGCACTAGCTAAAAGAAGAAATATTTCAGAATGTCACAGGGAGTTTATATTTGTATAATGTCTTCAGAAAATATTTTGATAAACAAATTTGTTTTATTTCACTAGGAAGTTGCCCAGTTATCTCCTCTTCAAAGTAACTGCAGATGAAAGACACTAGTCTTCCAAGTAGCTATCATTGTTAACTTTCCTTTTAGATGAAATAAGAAATGGGACTGAGTAATGAGGAATAAAAGGAGGGATTTCCGTCTCCCTGACATCTATAAAGCCCACTGCAAGCTTTATAGTTTTCCATACATATACAGCTTCCACATTCAAAACTTTAGTTAACTCCACATTGGAAACTTAACTGGGTCTGTTGATTTGTAACTAATAAAACAGCACTATAAATTTAAGGGAAAAACCCTGAAAATTAATATTTGGGATTAACAAGTCAAATCATGTTCAACTTTATGTAACCTACTTCCAGCCCCATGCTTATCTGCCACTTCCTCCCCACCACTGCTTCCATGTTCTTTCCCAGCAGTCTCTTCTGCTTTAAAATTACTATCCCAGCTTCAGCTTCCTCTAAAAACCCTCAAGACACCTTCCATCAAAAGGCTAAATCTGCTTCCCACTTGGACAAAACTAGTAACTCAGTTCTAAAGCCTGTTCTTTCTGAAGTGATTCCTTTTTTCCCAGGAACATCTTTCAGACAGTCCTGGAGCTTGTCTAAAGCAGCAACACCATAAAATAAAGCATTCTTTAGAGATACATTTTTGTTTTGTCACTTATGGTGCCTTTCTCATTTGGAAGCAAATTAGGATTAGCAACAAAATGTTCTTAATACCCCAAAAAACCATTCACACTTACCTAGTTTACTTTAAATTTCCACAAACCAAGTAATTTTGCTGAACACCCCACACTGACACTCATTCATATCCCAAAGAATCATTAATCTGACAAGGCCAGGGAAAATTCCCAAATGCTTTCTCACAGCTTCTCCATACAATGCTTCCTAAATTTCTATGCATGCCTTAAGCTGTGTTACTGAAGTCCAGTGTGGTTGTTGGTAACATGTACACAGCAAAAAACATGTTTGGCATCCAAACAGAAATTTCACACATCAGAACTTTGAATTTCTATCAATCTGTTTGACCAGCAGCACACCCCACACAAAGACACATTCATATTATTGGAGGGATCTGTTTACCCACACCAAGCTACTCTTACTCCTAGGCAGAATTCTTCTATTACTGAAGACTGAGGAGATGCCTACAAGGACAGAAGCTGCTATAACAGAGGCACGTGGAGGCTACTGGGAGTTAGCAGGGAAGGTCACAGAACATTTTGGAAGTGACGCAGAAGTCATATGTAAGCCACAAACTTACAGCTGCAATCAGTAGTAACAAACCAGTGATTCTCTACATCTGGTCCAGTCTCCTTGTACATTTCTTCCAGATCTTTTTTTACTTAGTTAACCTTATTGCTTCTGCAATATTTGTGATAACATAACCTGCCCCTTGCCAACAGGTAGCAAAGAACAACGTAAGAATCCCCAGAGGAATTTTCAAGACATTAGGAATCTTCCTTATTTGAAAAACTAATGTGTGCGAAAATAAAATGTGTATTTGTTTGTGTTACAGCACCAAATAATTTTTGAAGTAATTCCTTAGAAAGACAGCATTCTTGGCAAGAGTGATTCCATTAATAACTATTAATATACTCAAGGCCACTCTGTCATGCTGGATCCAAAGGCATTCAGAGAGACAAGACAGCTGCTTAATAAGCCCATCTAAACTCTAAGCCTGTTGTTGTCTTCCCTGGGTAAGTGGAAAATCACTTGTAAGATGTTCAGAAAGCTGCATCTCAAATGGCTCACAGCAGCATTGAACTGAGCACACTCTGCCCTTCAGGATCACCTTCCACACTTGACAGAGGAGTTGATGAAAAATCACCTGGGTAGGCTTCAGCAATGAAGGGATCAGAAGAGTTACCCATTGCTGCAGTTAAAAGAAATTCACTCAATGGTTCCCAAGTGAGGACAAAACCACACATGACTTGCTCCATTCTAACACAAGGTTTCCTTTGCCTTCATCTCCTTTCACCAAACACAGGAAGCAGCAAGGTGCCCTATTTTTCCCATCACAGATGAGCAGGCCACCCTCCTCATTTCTGAATCACAATGAGACCACTGCCCAATGGTTCCTTTCCAAACTATGTCAGTCTCTTGCCTTTAGCTGGAAGTGTGTAGTTCTCACTTGAAGCTTCATACAGGAACACACAGCTGCCTTGATCTTCAGACAGGTCAACAGCTTTTTGGATTCTATTCAAGTGCAAATTCCTGCTTCAGTTAACAATTTTTCTCTTCAGAAGTGGCCTATCTTGGAACTCTCCTCCATCCCAAAGACTCACATTCTTACATTCCTGCACTGTGCAGGTGAAGCTTCCAATGCCATCCCAGTGTCTCTGAGTGAATTCATATTTGTAAATTTTTTCTTTTATTTTTCTTCTTAGATATTCACACCCTATTGCCTAAAGCCTGTGGACCAATCAATTCTATGAGGACTTAACGCTCCTTAACTACATTAGGTGAGATCCCAAGCAGTATTAAGATATCTAAACAGATCTTTACATATAAAGTTCTTCCAGTGACTCTTCATATTCCTTTGTTTCTCAAGGGGTTGTTAGCACTGTAACAAAAGAATTGCAAAATGCCTTCCTTCAGTCTTACCAGAGAGATGCTCAGGCTCTGCACATCAGCAGCAGTTAAACTTAAAAAACCAACTAATATCTGTGTCACAAGAGATGTATACAAATTTTCAGAAGTTAAGTGAACACTAACAGAACAGTTATTTTAACTCCAATTTGCTACAGGCCTTCATTCCAATTCCTCCACTTCTTGAAGCATCTTACCAGTTCCATCATCTGCATCATTCTGACCAGTCTGCCAAATCTCTGATTTTGTCCCAAAGCCATCAGTGGCAGAAGACTCCGTATAGTCTGCAGGATTAAATGTCCTAGAGTTTTGAAAGTTAAGAAATGGAAGAGAACACATGGGTCATTCAGTAAGCGCAAGTGTCAATTTTTAGCTGAAGTTGTATTAGATTTAACATCTTGATTTCCACATAATTTATCTTGATAGCTTTTAATATAAAAGAATTTTTTTTTCTTCTATGAGCAGAGATTAAAAAGGGAGAAAAAAGAAGAAGAGGAAAAAGGGAGAGACTGTTAAACAAAACTCCTGCAGAGAAACTGAACCAAATCAATTCCTGAAAAAGCAGTTGGTAACTGCATGCCTATTGGTCCCAGTGTCATAAAGCATTAGTTTATACACAAAACAATAAGACCCTCTCAACTGTTAAGTTTCTCAGCAGGTGGTTGACTAATAAGTAACCAGTATCATGTCCTTTCAGAGCACCACACCTGCACAGGAGTCAGAACACCAATAAGACTATTTTAAAGTGCTCTGCTGACACCAGTGCCAAAATACATAGATGCAGCTAAAAGGCGAAAAAGGATTATTGAAGAAAAACCTCTTTTCAGTTCATGATCTGCAAGTATGAACAAGAAGGGTTATTAGAGAAGTAGAATGAGCCTCCTGTTCACCATAACATCACTGATGTTGCATGAAGCATCATTAAAAGCAAACACTGAGTGAAAGTAGTGGAGGCTACAGTTCTATAAAGCAAGTTATTCCAACAAAATTGAGAACAAACTTTTAAGCTGCTGAGTAGCTTCTTCTGAATCTGTTTTAAGGTCCATGTGAGTCCAAACAGTTAAAGCATGAAACCTCAAAAGCAGAAGAAAGTGTAGAATCGCCACTTTCTAGTTTTAAATAGAACTTGCACATTCTACATTTCACTGAAATAAATCTGGTTTTAAATTGACCCAAGACTATATGCACAACTTTCAGCCTACAAGGCATTGTGTGGCTGCTATTGAAAGCAGCTCTCCAAGTTTGAGATATTAATACTGAGTAGACATATATTAGGTTTGTATAGGTGTGCCTAGTTAGAAACACTGGTTTAAGAGAAAAATGTTCCATTCACCATCTAACAAATTTTTCAATTTTTGCATCTATATTGGTTTATCAAACATACAGCAATATTCATACACACAGTGGCAACATTGTCAATTAATATTGCCACTGAGTTTGACCCTTGCCAAAAACTGTGCTCTGCATGTTTCTTACCCCATGCCTTGGGCTGAAAACCTCCCCGCTCCTCTCCCTCTGCCACGTCCAAACCCTAGGAGAGAAAACACCTTTTAACAGCAACAGCAGAGAAGCTGCCAGTCACTAGTCTGTCACATTAAAGAATACCACAGTTGAACAACAGAACTACCATAGTCAAAGTTAAATATCATTTAGTTCCCAAATGCACACAAAGAATTTTGCTTCCCTTAACACACGCAAGTAAGCTATGGTTCATCTAAGACCAAGCATTTCAACAGGACCTGCAATTATTTGCTGTCTTTTCTGTGTCTTGTGAAATAGCTCCAAATGCCATTAAAAGAAAGAACTTACCTAAAGACTCACCCCAAAGAAAGCTATTAACAAATCACTAGACATTGTTCAAAATCTGTCTCTACTGTCTCATTCTTGCCTAAAATGCTCCATAATCCCAGCCTCCCTGAGTATCCTGATCTCTCAAGCAATTCTTTCACTCTTTATCTCTGAGGAAAAAGTTCAAATACTACATTTGTTTCCTACTCTGACTCAGACCACCTGTCCACCCTCCTGTGCTTTTGCCAACCTCCGACCACACATTCCTGCTGCTTCCCTCTTAATCAGTGTTACTGACTGTGAAAATTACCCAATTCAAATTACTCAACTTCCTATTTATCATCCACTAGAATATTCATTTCTGCTTTAACAAAAACAAGTATTTGTTTTCTCCAATTTTGATTACCAGCCTCAGTTTATGAACTTCTTCATACAATGAATGGCTTTATTTTTGCACAATGCATACTGTCAACAAGGCATGAAAATTTTTGTGTTACTCAAATATGCACAAAGCAAATGTCTACAAAAATGTTACCAACTATTTCTTACATGTGACGTATTTCTGTATAGATTTCCTTCCTCACTTTTTTAGCAGGTTTATGTAAGGTTTTTCCATTTTTTTCAAGTTTTTTTGAGGAAGGCTAAGAATAATATTTTGTATTACAAGAGCAGCAGGAGGTCAAGAGCTGCACTCAGAGAACAAAACAATATTTATTTTAATGACAAAATTATGTGGTAATTATAAGTCTCCAAGCTTATAACAACTGCAAGTTTACCAGAGCACAAAAATTATAAACCTAAATCACCAATACACTGGTGTCCATAGATCAGAATTACCCGTGACAGGCTGTTCAAAGTTGGATCAGAATTACCCCTTGCTTTCAGAAGACGACCTAAACTGAGCAAGAGTAGTAGCTCCAGGACCTGGTAACACCAGTTTATGAAGGTTCTACTTTAATGACTTTCTGTTTCCTCCTCCCACCACTCATTCTTCCCCTCACCCCAGCTCATTGCTCAAGTGTTTAAAGACATTTCTACACCTGCTTTTTCAAGACTTCTTAGAAGCATCAAAGTAGAGGAAGGATTCCCATCCAGCAACACAAAGTATTTTGTGGAGACAAGAACACAGAATAGCTGAAGTCTGACACTGACCAGCTCTGTTATCTCTACATTATTTCCCTCTCTTTGCTCTTTTTTCATAACTGCTTGGAGAGGAGGCAGACAGAAGTTAGGAAAGAAGCAACCACTGCTGCAACCTGGCATTCACCACCCTTCTTTCACTGAGCCCATGTGCTCTTTGCCCTAAACAGCCATGTCCCAAAACCCACTGTGCCCAACTACCTCCAATTTGGCCCCTGAACCTCATTGCTCTGCCTACGTACTCTACTGATCTCCTCTGCAGAAATCAGAGCACTCTGGATTACCTTTTCATCCAGTAAGTTTTTTTAAGAGTAGAACCAGCTACATAAGTTTACCTGGGCCATGGTAGGGGCCATCATGTAACAAAATTATTTTCTTCTGCTATCAATACAGCATTAAACACCATTTACAGAGATTGCACAGAAGATCAACAGTTTTCTGGCAGCCTGAGGTACAAGTCCAATTGGGAACTGCAGAACACAGAAACAGTTAACCGGAAACAGTTTTGAGCAAGACAGACATTACGTAGTGAGATAACTGAAATAGCTAGCATGAAAGAAGAAAGAGATTTGAGAAGAGGAGTTGACCCAGTCTCCCAAGTGCAAAAGCCTGAAGGAACAACCTTAGCCCACTAAAGAGAGAGCGATGTTATAGCAAGCAAGGCATATGTAAGACACCTTCCCATAATGGGCACAATAAACTATTGGATAAAAACATCAATATGCAACAATTTTAGAACTTGCAAAAAAGCAATAATGCTATTCCTGAAGTTCAATGCACAGTCTTATACTACTAGCCAGCAAGGTATTTTTATGCCAGATCACTTTGAAAGATAATCCCAAACTTAATTTCAAGTGGATTCACTTAACTTCATAAAGCTGTACCTACACTTTCTGTCAAAACTGGAATTAAATTCACTTTTATCAACAAATACAAAAAAAAACTTTCTAATGAAGGCAAAAGGGAGTACCAAACCAAAACACTAAATTCAAAGCTAAAAAACACACGTGCGAAAACTTAATTCAAAATATGGGACAGTGAGTGCTCACCACTGCAATACCACCTAACTCAGACACGGGATCCCATACATCATGGTCACTAATGCAAGATGCCAATGGAAAGCGTTAATATTCTCTTTGACTCAACCACAACTAATATATCCTTAAATTCTCACACAAAGAAAGCTGTCTCAGCTGTCAAATGTTAAAAATGGCCTCAAAACAGAAGATACAGTCTTTTAAGACAGAGAAGTTAGTAATGAAACAATTGTGAATGCCCACAGGGTATCTACAAACTTGTTAGTCACTGTTAAAAACCATAAGAAGTCAGTGAGCAAATTAAGTTTTGTACCAGAATTCACAACAGGGACCCAGATTCTAAGCAAGCCATCCCACAGTAACTTAAACCTATTTAAATTAAAACTACTACAATGATAATCTTCTTCACCAGTGATCACAAACTCTGCTTTTTCATGCACTGACAGTTTTGCACTTTCAAGAGGGTGAGCACCAAACAACTAGCAAAAAACAGTATTTGTTCACTTCTGGATCAGCTCTCCAAACCAGTTCCCACCTTCTTAAATGCCAGAAAACCTTTACACCAAAGCCACAAAAGACCCCTGCCAACAGTGACCAAGTTTCCTGCCTCTTTTCTTTTTTTGTGATTGTTAGTTTGCCTGTCACCTATCACCTCACACTTTCCATGTGCCTTAACTCAGCTTCCAGGAGGATCTGTTCCATGATCTTGCAGGGCACAGATGTGAGACTGCTTGGCCTCTAGCTCCCCAGGTCTGCCTTATTTCCCATTTTGAAATGGAGGTTATGCTTCCCCTTTTTCCATCAGTGGCAACTCAAATATGATGGATGGTGGCTTAGCTACTTCCTCTTCCAGTTCCCTCAGGACCTGCAGATGTATCTAGTCAGGTCCCATGCACACGTGCACCCTCAGACTTCTCAAACCATCTCAAAGCTGATCCTCTCTTACAGAAGTTGTTTCTCCATTCTCCCAGCTCCTGCCTTTCCCTTTTGTAATTCATGTGGCTGAAGATCTTGCAGGAAAAGACCAAAGCAAAAAGTGTCATTAAGTATCTCAAGCTTATCCACATCTCAGTTAGCCAGGTCATCTGTTTTCTTACAGGGAGGACCCACATTTTGCCTTGTCTTCCTTTTATTGCCAGCATTACAACTTAACCAATTCCTAACCAGAATTCTGGCCACTCAGACAATCTCATCCCTCTATTCCTTCCAAGATAGCTGTATTTGCTTCCACTCTCTGTGGGCTTCCTTCTTGTTTGAGTTCGTCCAGGAGCTCCTTGTTCATCCATGCACTTGAAATAGTTTTGTCTTTTTTTTGGGATGCATCACCCCTGAGCTTGGAAGAAGAAATACTTTAATATTAACCAGCTTTCCTGGACCCCTCTTCCCTCTGGGGCTCTATGCCATGGCACTCTACCAAGCAGATCCTTGAAGAGGCCAAAGTCTGCTCTCCAGAATGCCATGGCAGTGAGCTTATCATGTGTTCTCATCACTGCCCCAAGGACCTCAACCTCCACCATTTCACGGTCGCTGCAGACCAGGCTGCCCCTGACCTTCACATTCCTCACCAGCCCCACAAGCCAGTTGGATTCTCCTAGGCTGCAAGCATACATTCCCAGCTCATGACCGCTTCTCTGCAGGGCTGCTCTCAAGGGGTCGCCAAAGGGGTGCCTCTGTGCCTCTTGGAAGAGTCTCCTACTAGTGTCACGCTGCTGCCTTTTCTTAATTTTGCTGCTTGTTACACATGGAGCAGATGGGCCTGCCTTACTCTTTGTATTTTTCTTTTTCTGAATGAATTCTAGAAAAGTCAATACTTATACCCAACCCAAGCAGGAGGCAAGTTTTTCTGTTTTCACTAAAACCCACTGGGAGTTCAAAACACTCATCACACAATCACATCTACACTTTGGTATCATCCATGCACAGCAAGAATTGCTCCCCACGTTCACAACAGTTCTTCCCCCAAAGCAAATACACATTACATGGCAGCATGAGAAAGGTGTGTAGAAGCACAATTCAGAATGGGCTTAGCCCATTAAACTAATAACCTATTCTGCAGAAAATCAAGTGTGCTGAGCTCGTAGACCTAAATCCTTCCACTGCAACACAGGTGTTTATTTCAAAACTCAAGATTTTCACTCAGGGTTTAATTAGAGGAAGTTACTTCAAGGAT